>NW_019268538.1:3208239-3232338 GCF_002738365.1 Cucurbita moschata
AAAAAAAAAAAAAAAAAAAAAAAAAAAGCAAGTCGATTGCTGGAATGTCGTTTTAGGGTTAGATGGGAAGAAGAAGGGCCCCACTTCCCAAGTCTTCTTTGTCGGCCGCCTCATCTCCATAAGAGCCCTCACACAACACAACACACTGTGATAAAAGATAGATAATTGAGTGCCACCCATTAACCATACCCTTCAAAACCCTTGTTTTTCTCTCTCATAGCTTAAGTTTCAAGAAATGGGTCACCATTCTTGCTGCAACCAGCAGAAGGTCAAGCGAGGACTCTGGTCGCCGGAGGAGGACGAGAAGCTCATTCGCTACATCACCACTCATGGCTATGGCTGCTGGAGCGAAGTTCCAGAGAAAGCAGGTAGAACAGAACCAAGGACGTGTTATAACATGTAATTCAATAATTCTCTGACTCCATCTTATCCATGCTTACTTACTAGGGTTACAAAGATGTGGGAAGAGTTGTCGTTTAAGATGGATAAATTATTTGAGACCCGACATTAGAAGAGGTAGATTTACACCCGAGGAGGAGAAGTTGATCATTAGCCTTCATGGGGTTGTTGGAAACAGGTTTGCTAATTTAATGATTTGGCTACGTTGATTAACTGTAATTCTCGAGTCTTGATTCGGAGATTACTATATTTTGTATTATAGGTGGGCTCATATAGCAAGTCATCTGCCTGGAAGAACAGATAACGAGATAAAAAACTACTGGAACTCGTGGATTAAGAAGAAGATTCGAAGACCTAACTCTATAGCTTCTGCTACCACGAGCATGACCACGACCACCGTCCCCACCACCAACACGGAACACATTCAACTAAGTTCGAATCCCCACCAACTCAATTTCCTCACACAAGACCTAACAACCAAGCAACTCTCCCTCCATCAAGAAACCCTCTTCCCCACTCTTTCTTGTCCACTCTTCACATTCAACACATCCTCTCAAGAGCTATTCCATGACACATTGAGTCTCAACCCTGATACTACTACTACTACTTGGCACTTGAACCACCAATACCATCACCATCACCACCACCACCAGTTTCTGTCGGCGGTGCTCGACCCTCAAATCGAATTGGGGGCTACTACAACAGGCGCGACAAGCGTTGTGAACACCACGAATAGCTATTTGCCACCATTGATAGAGAACATTGAAAGCTTGGTGGGCATGGATGATGAAGGGGAGATGGCATTAGAGTGCTTGCAAAGGCAGGATGTAAACGATTGGGTGGTCGAGTCGAGCCAGCCACAAAACTCGAACTTTCTCTTCTGGGAAAACGTTGAAGGATCTCTTGGTGGGGAAGAAGTTATAGCACCAACTTCAAATTCCGCCATTTGAGGAGGAACAGAAGGAGCTAATACATTATCTATCACCTTCTAATTTCCTTTCATTTCCATAAGATTATATATATATATATATATATATATATATATATATATATATATATATTGGGATAGTGGGCTTGTTTTATTTTATTTTTTTTGCTTGATTGTTTGTTGTGTAAATAATAACATATAAGAAGGGGTGAAAATGTTTGTTCATTTGGGGTTTGGAAAAATATAGAGAGAAAGAGAGAAAAAAAAAACGCTGAAATATATTATTATGTATCAATTTAATTGTTTGATCGTAAGATTATTGAATATTTTCTCGTTCGTTCATGATATATTTTAATTTAATAATGCGAGACTGTGACAGTTAATTTAGTTTAGGTATGAGTTATAAACTATTTTTGGTTCAATAAATTTATGAAATTTACTAAAGCTTATATGGTAGTGTAAAATAAATAAATAAAAGATAATGAAAAAAGTAAAATAAATATTAAGAAGCCCATTGGCTGAAAAGCCCATTATTTTTGTATCTCTTTGATGGTTTATAACTCCAAGTATATGAGATTTAGGGCTTTACGCTGTGAAGGAAGATAGTGAAAGGGTTTCTTTGTAGCTGCCGATTCTTCCGCCCGCGCCGTCGCCGATCACTTCGTCAAAATGGTATGTGTTTTTTCGTCTCTGTGTATGGTCCATGCCCGAATTTATGTGTTTGTTAATCCAGAAACTAACGGAAGATGTTCGGGAAATTAAAGGGAACTATAGTTAGTTGTTACTCCCGTCGATTGGATTTGGATGCCATTAGTTTTTGCGACTTGAACTGTGGAGTGTTTTTTATTTTGTTATTCATAATGTTAATTGACCCTTGATGGGGAGTGCATCTGTTGAAACAATCCGAATGTTGCCTTTTTAGATTATTCCAGAGAAGAACCGCAGAGAGATCTCCAAGTACCTCTTTCAAGGTAGTGAATCATATTCAATTGTGCGTTCGGTTAGGGTTTTTGTACTTCGTTGGGTAATTTATTGTTGTTTCGTATCAGAGGGAGTTTGTTATGCCAAGAAGGACTTTAATCTGGCCAAGCACCCAGAAATCGATGTGCCTAATTTGCAAGTGATTAAGCTGATGCAGAGTTTCAAGTCTAAGGAGTATGTTCGTGAGACATTTGCTTGGATGCATTACTATTGGTATCTCACGAACGATGGCATTGAGTTTTTGAGGACTTACCTGAATCTCCCTTCAGAAATTGTCCCGGCTACCTTGAAGAAACAAGCCAAGCCAGCTGGTCGACCATTTGGTGGCCCATCTGGAGACCGCCCACGGTTGGTCTTCTTCCCTTTTTGTGATGATTTTTCTACCTTTGGCTTCTTTGTTTTTGCTCAACTTTGTACTGGGTTTTAGCTTGTTGAGTTTACTCTTGGTATTACTACTTCTCTGTTGCATAATTGTCGATTCTAAATAGGCTTCTCCTGCATCGATTAGATTGAATTTGGAACTTAGTTAATCTCTCACATTGATATGACTTTGCTACTGATTGTGTACTACAATTGATATCGGAATTATTTCGTATTTTGATTATTCTCTTATCCTCATCCCATGGTGTTGTTGTTGATTAGTCCGTCAAGATTTGACGGAGAAAGAAGATTTGGTGGCGATCGGGATGGCTACCGTGGTGGTCCTCGTGGGTCTGGTGGTGATTTTGGTGACAAGGGTGGAGCTCCTGCTGATTACAGACCTTCATTCGGGGTAAGCAGTTTTGCCACTCTTAATATTTCCCAACTCTTCATACTCATACTCAAAATAGTTCATTTGCAATTTGTATGAGATCGGTGAGATCCCAAACTAGAAATTGTTTGATCTTGATGTTAATATAAAATTGAATTTTAGTTTCCGCTTCCTCTTCCAGTTGAAGTAGTAAAGTTAATAGTCACCACATTGGTGGATTTATCATTGTAGGGACCTGGTGGAAGGTCTGGCTTTGGGCGTGGAGCTGGTGGCTATGGAGGAGCACCGGCACCCTCAAATCTTGAATGAGAGAACATCAATAGGTTTATGGGGAGTGTTTTTGTTGTTAGTTTTAGTTTCTAAACAAAATGAACTGCAGATCTTGAATCAAACTCATGAGATTATATCAGTTTTGCTTGCCTATAATTAATTGTCGGATTTTTTTCATTGCTGAAGTTTGTTTGAACTCCCTTGCTGATCCCCAAAATTCAATTCTCACTATTTTTAGATCATAAATTTATGAACTTATTCCAGAAGTTGTTGCATTTTGGATTAGCTGGGCCATTTAACCAAACAAGGTTTGACTGTCGAACAGTCGACCAAGTAGCCAGGGAGTGGAAGAAGAGAAGGGAAGGTTCTTACTCCGCCAGCAGACCTCCCGTGAAACAGCACCACCATATCCCTAAAAAGATGGAAAAGTACTTCACTGGTGAACTTTCCCAATCAGCTTCTTCTTTCTCTGAAATTATTAATTTAGCTTGTGTTTGGAGTGGAGCGTTGGATCGAGTCCACAGTTACGGTCTCGTTCGTCACAGTCACGAGCTCGTTCCTCACAATTAAGAGTTAAACAACTGTATTTTTTCTGAATTAACTAACTCTCGAGACTAACATACAAGTTAAATAGCTAAATCTTTGCAGAAATCTTATCCATCGTAAATTATGGTGGCACGTCTGCAATTTCCCAAAAAGATAAATCATTTTTATGGGCCCTTGGTATTTATAAACCTCAACAATCTCAAGGGTAGTTGAGAAAGATTGCTTCATTTTGTAAGATTTGTACCCATTTATTAGTTCTTTTATTATTAATTTCGTGTTATTGTGCTTACACCTACTTATAAATTAAATAAATAAAGTTCATTTTCTATTTTGAATGGTCTTCTCCGGATACGGATTTAAAATCATGATATGATGCAATCTCATATAGAAAAACAATCATAATCTCATTGACTTTTCCATATCCGATAATAATAAATGGTTGAGAAAAAAAGATTGGTTTAGAAAAATAAATAATGGTTAGCATTAGAAATAATATATATATAGTGATGTATTTCACAGGTCTTGAATTCAAATATACAATTTATGGAAGCAATTAATGAATTCAATATGTTTATTGTTCACCAACAAGCAACCATTTCCCTATGCAAGGAGGACAATTTTTAAGGATGTTCGAAGAAAAAAAGAAAAAAAAAGGTTGGGAACATGGAAGTGCAAATTATCTAAAAGTATGGCTGAGCTGACCCAACCAACAGCCACTGTGAAAGGGGGAAAAAAATTGCATTAATGGCGGATTTAATTAGATGTTATTGGAGTGGAGGAGGCGTTTGTTTGGGTGGAGGGGAAAAAGTCAGCTTTGATTCACGGATTTTCAAACCATTTTCAGATCAAAAGAAGCAATCGACATTGGCAATCAATCACTCGCCCCTCTTCACATTTTTCAGACCTTACTTTTTAAAAAAGCCCCAATCTACCTTTTCCAGTAACCCCATTTTGTCATCTCCCTTCCGATGCTTCCCAAAATATAGCATTCATTTACAAAAACAAACCTCCCCAGTTGCTGCTTCCTTCGAAACCGCTTCTGGGTCTTCTTCCAATTCCAGAAATGGCTACTAAAGACTCGAGTTCTGCGAGTGAGGGCAAGATTAAAGGGGTTCTCACCCATGGCGGCCGATATGTGCAGTATAACGTCTACGGTAACTTGTTTGAGGTTTCGGCTAAGTATGTTCCTCCTTTGCGACCCATTGGTAGAGGCGCTTATGGTCTTGTTTGGTAAGATCTTTATGCCTGATCATGGGGTTTTCTCTGTTTTTGATGATTTTTTGATCTTTAAATTGCCCTTCTCCTCTTCTTTTACCTGTTTTCTGAAAAGCATGTGGAAGTTTCAGCGGTCCTCCTCCTGATCTGCTTTGCAGTTTCATGATAATATGCTTGTTTGAATTAGGAATTTGTCTGTAGGGGGTTTTCAGAGATTGAATCACCCAGTGTTGTATGGAGTAAAATGATTTGTAGTGGCTCATTTTGATGCAGTTTGTAATGATTTGAGCATGGTTGGCTAGGTTGAAAACTAGTGATTTCATCAAACTTGAGTTCAATTAAGGCTAACCCTTTGCCCCCAAGATGGCCCCATTGGCTAAGGCCCTGTGGTCTCTGAGTAATACCTATCCAGAGGTTGAGTGTTTGAGTCTTGGAATGAGCTTAATGAGGAAAACCCTTGGTGCCTCCAGAGCTTGTTGTTTTGTCTCAATCACTTACTGCTATTTGTAAATGTTTGGCCATTCACTTGAAGTTCTAAGTATTCTTCAGTAGTATTGCAGTGAGTTCCATACATAGTTTCTTTCTCTGCAGTGCTGCTGTAAATTCTGAGACACATGAGGAGGTTGCTATCAAGAAAATTGGAAATGCATTTGATAACATAATCGATGCTAAGAGGACATTGAGAGAAATTAAGCTTCTTTGCCACATGGAACATGAAAATGTATGGTTTGTTTCTAATAACTTATAATCTTCATTCTTTATTTTAAATTCCGTGCTTTCTTATTGTAACAATCTAAGCCCACCACATGTAGATATTGTTCTCTTAGGGCTTTCACCTTCGGATTTCCCCTCAAGGTTTTTAAAACCTATATTCTAGAGAAAGTTTTCCACACCCTTATAAATAATGTTTCGTTTCCCTCTCCAACCGAGATCTCACAATCCACCCCCCATCAAGACCAGCGTCTTCGCTAGCACACCCCCAGTGTCCACCCTCCTTCGGTTGGAGAGGGGTACGAAACATTCCTTATAAGGGTGTAGAAACCTCTCCCTAGTAGACGCATTTCAAAACTTTGAGGGGAAGCCCAAAAGGGAAAACCCAAAGAAAACAATATCTGCTAGGGGTGGCTTGGGCCGGTTACAAATGATATTAAAAGTCAGTCATTGGACAGTGTGCTAGCGAGGACGTTGGGCCCCCAAGTGGGGTGGATTGTGAGATCTCACATCGGTTGGAGAGGGGAACGAAACATTCCTTATAAGGGTGTAGAAATCTCTCCCTATCAAACGCGTTTTAAAACCTTGAGGGGAAGCCCAGAAAGGAAAACCCAAAAAGAACAATATCTGCTAGCGGTGGGCTTCGGCTATTACAAATGGTATTAGAGCTAGTCACCGGGCAGTGTGCAAACGAGGTCGTTGGGCACCCAAGGGGTGTGGATTGTGAGATCCCACAACGGTAGGAGAGGAGAATGAAACATTCTTTACAAGAGTGTAGAAACCTCTCCCGAACAAACGTGTTTTAAAACCTTGTGGGGAAGCTCGGAAGGGAAAGCCCGAAAAATACAATAACGGCTAGCGGTGAGCTTGGACTGTTAAGAGAGAGAGAGAGAGACGAGTATTGGTTTATCTGTTTCATCCTCTATAACTGCGCAATTTCTAACTCTTCACAGATTATCGCCATCAGAGACATCATTCGACCCCCAAAAAGAGAGGTCTTTAATGATGTGTACATTGTTTACGAGTTGATGGATACCGATCTTCATCAAATAATTCGCTCTGACCAATCGCTGACAGATGACCATTGCCAGGTTTGATGCTGCAATTTTGTTTCATTTCCTGTTCTATTCCCACAGATCATTTTTACAAAAGAGTAGTTCAACACACTCATAGTTGTTCTATACTTCTTGGGGTCTAAACATTTAAACTTCAATCATTCTTCCCTTGATTTTAGTGGGTTCGAGCCATACTCACTGAGAAAAGAAGTAAAAAAATGTAAAGTTCGAAGCTTGTTATCATAGTTGACTCAAGAAAAGTTTTCCCCTGATGAACTGGTGATTATACTTTCAATATGAAACTGCTTGACCATTCTGTAATTGATGTCAATGAATGAATTTCTGTTGGGGTTTCATTCAGTGTGAGGTTTTCATGATTGATTCACGTCGGGTTTTGTTCATTAGTATATGTTACTAAATCGATCCATTTTCTCAAGCTAGCTCGGACACTGATTACCTACATATAATTTAATATTCTACGAGTTATCTTGTCACTATACTGACATGTTACGCGTTAGCAGTACTTTATGTATCAGTTATTGCGCGGGCTGAAATATGTACATTCAGCCAAGGTCCTGCACCGTGATCTGAAGCCAAGCAACCTGCTACTGAATGCAAACTGCGACCTTAAAATTGGAGACTTTGGGTTGGCAAGGACAACGTCTGAAACTGACTTCATGACTGAATATGTGGTCACTCGCTGGTACCGAGCGCCAGAATTGTTGCTCAATTGTTCGGAGTACACTGCCGCCATTGATGTCTGGTCTGTTGGATGCATACTTGGTGAGATCATGACCCGAGAGCCTCTCTTCCCTGGAAAAGATTATGTTCATCAACTAAGACTTATAACTGAGGTACAACTTTCAAATCTGCATTCAATTTGTCTGTTCCATGGCCTTAATAACATACATTGTTTCTATGTAATAGCTACTTGGATCACCAGATGATGCCAGTCTAGGATTTCTTCGAAGCGACAACGCTCGAAGATATGTCAAGCAGCTTCCTGAATACAAGAAACAACAATTCTCAACTAGATTTCCCAACATGTCTCCAGCTGCATTGGATCTTCTAGAAAAGATGCTCGTGTTTGATCCAAACAAACGCATCACAGGTGAGTAAAAACCGTTCATATTTTAACCGAAAAACGATGTTTTGATCGGTTGGTATCTGATGTTCCATTTTGTAGTTGAGGAGGCACTCTGTCATCCATACTTGCAATCTCTTCACGACATCAACGACGAGCCAGTGTGTGGCAGACCTTTCAATTTTGATTTCGAGCAACCATCGTGCACTGAAGAGCATATCAAAGAACTGATCTGGAAAGAATGTGTCCGGTTCAATCCTGATGAATCAGCGAGGAGGACGACCCTTTGCGTTTAAGGCGACGTAGATGGTGGAAATTGAAGGAACACGTTGTTTTATTGTTCCTGAATAGGAAGGATTTAATGTGATGATGAAGTAGATAAGAACAGGTGTAAAACTTGTATGCTTTTTACCCATATAAATTGGAGTCCTGTATTGTACAAGGAGTTGATTGATGCTGATTCCTGTGAGTGATGGAATTTAACTAAGAAGAACACACCAAAAAAAGATGCAAAATGGGGCTCTGTATTAAGTTCTTTTCTGATTCGAAGCTCGTCGACGTTCATGGCGACTGAGATCTCAGCCGTTGCAACCACAGCGTTGTACCTGTTTAATTTCATGGAAACTATTGAGGATTGGGTTTATAAGTACGTAATACATAGCCATACGGGCTTATACTCAAAGTCAAGTATGAACTCATGTCATTGTCTTTACAACGTGTTGCTGCTATCCATCATGTACTTCTTACATGTCGTCTATATTAATGACCTTTTAAATCATAAATATTCTCTAAGACGAAGGGCATCTCGTGACACATTGGCAATCCCACATCCCAATGCAGGCACCTAGGTGGTTCCCTTAATTTATGGTCAATTTTGATACAATCAAATTGAAGATTTCAATTTATAATACTTTATGTTACCTAAATTTAATTAAGATATGTATTAATATTTAATTCAAAAGTAACGTTTAATTAATGTATTTGAGTGAATTAACGTGGGACGTGGAGTAACATAAGTGGCAAACATCGTACTTTGTCGCTACGGGAATCTCCAGATATAAATTTCCATTTTTAAAAAAAAATTAATTTACTCTCAAACCAAATAAATTGAATTGTGATAAAAGAAAAAGTGGTTTAAATTTGATAAATTAATTAATTGATGAGAAATGATTAGCATACATCAAAAAACTTTTTTATTAATTAATTAAACTCCAAACTTCTATTTATTAAAATAATAATTCATAGCTACTGGAAGCATAATCATTAATTCCATGCCATGAGAGACTCTTGCGTGAAGCTTAAATCATCCATCCATTAATGAAGTTATTTATTTTTTCATATTATTTTTTAAGAAACATTTCAATTAATTTGGTCCATAATTAGGGTTGCAATTAAATGATATGAATTTAAACCCAAACTATGAGAAGCAATTTAGATGTCTTCATTAATAAAAAGCAATTTAATTTTCTTTATGCAATGTATTCTGTAGAAATTTTTTTTTTTAAGATTCAGGAATAATATTTTATTTTTGCTTTAAAATTTTAATTAGATTAAATACATTCATTTTAATTACAATTAAATTCTCAACAAATCCATTCTAATTAAATATTCTTTAAAAAGTTCTAAAAAATTAAAAGGCGATTTTTTAAAAGAAAGAGCCCAATGGAGGGAGTTGAACCAACCGGGTCCAACCAAAATAAACCCACAAAATTATCGTCTACGACGCGCGCAGCATAGATCCCCATCGTCTCTCTCATCTCAGCCGTCAAAACCCTAAAAGGGAAAAAGTTTTGTGAATGAATATGATCTTCCTGATCGCTTCGCCTCCTCCCTCTGTCACTCCCACTCTCTCCTTCCAGTCCTCCTGCCCACAACGATCGCTTCGTTTCGAATCCGCATTGTTGAACGCGTCCGATTTCGAAGGATTCCTTCTTCAATTTCTTCTTCTTCTTCTTCTTCCTCAGATTTTTAGTCTCGGAGGAATTGGAGAATGAAAGATTCAGAGAAAGTGTTTTGGGATCAGATGAAAAATCCGACTGGAAATCCACACATTGCCGCCATCAATTCTCCCTCCAAAATCTCCTCTAAGCTTCTTCTCTGTCTCATCTTCTTCGTCTCTTTCACTTACCTCATTTACTCTCTCAAACTCCTTTCCTCTTCCCGCCCCTGCCCCGACCTACACCCATTTTCCTCTCATCGAATCTCCAATCTCTCCGCTCTCGCTGGAATCTCTCTTCCTCTTTCCCTTCATCTTCCTCCGCCCCTCAGTAATCAGACGGAGCTCCGGCATGTAGTGTTCGGAATTGCCGCATCAGCTAAGCTCTGGGAGCAGCGGAAGGATTACATCAAGCTCTGGTTCAAACCGGAGGAAATGAGGGGGACGGTCTGGTTGGACCGTAAGGTGAAAACCGACAACGATTCCGACGATCTTCCGCCCATTAGGATCTCCGGCGATACGTCGAAGTTCGCATACAAGAACCGGCAGGGGCACCGGTCGGCGATTCGAATCTCGCGAATCGTGTCGGAGACGTTTCGTTTGGGGTTGAAGGATGTGAGGTGGTTTGTGATGGGCGATGACGACACCGTTTTCGTGACGGAGAATTTGATTAGGGTTTTGAGAAAGTACGACCATAACCAGTTGTATTACATTGGGAGCTTATCAGAGAGCCATTTGCAGAACATTTATTTCTCGTATTCCATGGCGTACGGCGGCGGCGGGTTTGCCATTAGCTACCCGTTAGCAAAAGCTTTGGTCAGAATGCAGGATCGCTGTATTCAGAGATATCCCGGATTGTACGGTTCCGATGACCGGATGCAGGCCTGCATGGCGGAGCTAGGTGTTCCCCTCACCAAACACCTGGGTTTCCACCAGGTACGTCTAGTTAAAAATTGTGTATATTATTCTGCATCGTGTTCTGACTTGTCGGTGGCGATTTGAAGTGGGTTTTGCTTTTGGGTTTCATTTTCTTCACCTGCAAATCTGCCGACTGCTTGGGGTGGCTTTTGAGGGTAAATTATTGCTTTGGATGGGCCGAGTTATGGCCGAGTGGTCAGTGAGTCACTGCCGAGTTGCTTATTCTTTTAGGGGTTTGATATAATTCTGACATCGTGCATCTTTTAATATGCTGGACAAGTTCGAGGCATTGGGAGTTGGGGAAATTTTGAATAATTTAAATATATTTATCTGAAAACTATATATTATAATTTGAACTCAAGATTTGGGTCTAAATCTAGGATGAACAATAAGTGAGAATGAGTGTTATATAAGCATTAAAAAGAAAACTCAGAAGTCCACTGAAGATCTGCCATTTTTTTTTTGTCTATACTTAGGCTCCTTGCTGAGGAATGGGACCCATTTTTTACTTTCCTCTGTGTTTGATTATTGGCAATGTTACTGAATGAATCTATTGTTTCATCAATTAGTACGATGTGTATGGCAATCTATTCGGCCTGCTTGCAGCTCACCCGATCATGCCCTTCGTATCAATTCACCACCTCGACGTAGTTGAACCAATCTTCCCCAATGTCACCCGCCTCCAGGCCCTCCAACGTCTCAAAATTCCAATGCAGGTCGACTCTGCAGGTCTAATGCAGCAATCCATCTGCTACCACAAGTCCAACACCTGGACCATCTCCATCTCGTGGGGCTTTGCCATCCAGATCTTCCGTGGCATCCTATCGCCCCGTGAAGTCGAAATGCCAGCTAGAACATTCCTTAATTGGTACCGCCGGGCTGATTACACAGCTTACGCATTCAACACCCGACCAGTCAGCCGAAACCCCTGCCAGAAGGCATTTGTGTTTTACTTGTCTGATGCCCAATTGAACTCGACGACAGGGCAGACGATCAGCAAGTACGCTCGACACCGGGTGCCTCAGCCAACGTGCAAGTGGAAGAGTCCAAGCCCAGCCAGCATTGACACGGTCAAGGTGATCAAGAAACAAGACCCCAACTTGTGGGACAGAGTAAGTAGTTGGATTCATTTTGATAGTAAAACTGAAATAATTTTGATTGATCTTGATTGTGTGCTTTTGTGTAATAATCAGTCTCCAAGGAGAAACTGTTGCAGAGTGATGAGATCAAGGGAGAAGAAGACGATGATGGTGGAAGTTGGGATATGCAGAGAAGGTGAAATCATTGAAGTAAAATAATTATCTTTTTTTGTCATAAATTATTTAGATATCCCCTAAGGATTTGAATGTAGAAATTAAGGTTGTATCCGATTACTTTATATAAATATATGTAGAATATGATCTAAGATAACTTCTAACAGAATTTAGTATAAGTGGAAGACGTGCAACTGACTTAAGCTATATAAATATGGATTGTCAGATGTTCAAAATATTTTTATTCATGGATTCTTGGAGATGTTTTTTTTTTTAAGGAATACATAAACAAGGTTGTTTTTGCTATTTGGACTGTGATTATAAGTCAATTTAGTTTGCTCGAACATTCGTACTCATTGGGCTCAATGGTCCACTCCAACACCGTTCATAAAGTCGCATCTTCCTTGAATGGTGCGTCTCGATCCATTCCCAAAACCCAACTCTAATGTATATGTTGGAATGCAAAATTGGTTGCCTTTGTTGACAAATCTTGATAACTCCAACTCCTTCAATACCCTTTTGAATATCCAACTCAACTTTCATCCACAAAGGCCTCAATCTCAATTTGTAGCCATATAATATTCAATATTCAATACACAAATTAACTTCATAATATCTATAAATTAAAATCACAACCATCCATTCCATTAGTATATTTCTAGTTCCATATCATCATCGTCGTCAACCAGCCCTCCCCAAGTTTACAAAAAGCTTTACGTATATTATATATTTGGAGTATTTGAAGCTATTGGGTTATCTATACCTAAAAAATCTCGTATTTTCCAATGACCCTTTTCAATTTTGTGGCTGCCTTTTCAGGTGTGTCATTATTCGGCCAAGTCGTGAAGCAATTGAGCACCCATCAAGTTTCTGTAAGGAAGATTCTGAGTTTCTCCGTCTAAAAGTGAATATTGAATGGGTTCACACTCTTCCATTTCATCTCTTCTGAAGAAAACCGAGGTTTGTGTTGCATGTTGTTGTAACCCTAATGTCAACGACACACCACCTCTGCCACCGCTACTGGAGTGGTGGTTGTTGTACGATGAGAAGTCAAGCTCCACTGTGCCAAATGCATCCGCGCCAACTCGCCCAAAACTCTGGTTTTCCATTGCTTTCGTGCTTCTTGAACCATTCTTTTCTGAGTTGTTAGAGATGATTGAAGACATACATTCCGACTCAATTCTCAAGAGTTGGTCTGGCGTCGGCTTTTGATCCACCAACCGTGTCGGGATCGACCGATGACCATCGATTTCGTCGTCGAAATCCGCCACCCCATCGGAAGAATGCCCATTAAAATTGTTGTTGATTTCTTCTCCTTGCTCCTTGGTTTCTTCTAAATACATCTCTTCCACCATTGGCTTCCACAACCTCACCCTCGCATTAATGAACCAATTCGACACCTAACCAAAACAACAAAACTTACAACATAACAACATAACAACAAACACAAACAGCCCTACAATCAAACATCTTTAAACTCATCAAAAAAAAAAAAAAAAAAAAAAGGATCCAATTATTACCCATTTCATGAAAATCCATCAATCATTAACAAGAACAAAGTGGGGTTTGGTTATATTATAATAAAACAATGGATTTTGTAAGAAGATATGAACTTCAATAAAATAAGAAGGTGGTTGAACGGAATATGATGAAGTAGGGTTTTTTGTAATGTGTTTTTTGGACTTGCCTGGCTTCTTGAGAGACCAGTTTGGCGAGCTAAAATATGTTTATCCACATCGCTAGGGTACCTGCAAATGATTCAACAAAAAAAATAAGAACCCCACAAGAATTGACAGAGAAAAATGAATTAAATGATTGAAAGCAACAAGAACAACAAATGGGTTTCGAGTTATGTGTGTAATTTGGCAGAAAAATGAATGATTTGAGGGTTTACGGGTGAAGAAAGTGTTCGAAAAGCCAAGCGCGAAGAACAGAAACAGAACGCTCAGGGAGGCCACGTTGAGGGCGCCATGGATGGCTCTCCATCATGCTTATTTGATGGAAAGCTCTTTGTTGCCTTAAAGCTTGATCGATGACTTTAAGCCTTGGCGTTTCTCCTCTTGTGGTGCCTGGAGTAATTGGATCCTTTTCTTCTATTGCCTTTTTTGTGGCCTGAATTTGTCCCACAATCCCATCTTTTAGGCACCTAAAATGCCTCGACATCGCCTTCGAAGCCAACGCTGAGTATACCCTCGCCGCCCCACTCCCTGCCACAGCCTCGAATGATGCTACCACCGCCTTCATTTGCTCGCAGTAATGCCTATACCTTCTTTCAACCTACAAAGATCAAATTTTTTTAGCGATTACTCTGAATCACTCCAATTCCTTAAAGGGTTATGTTCTTTTACCTCTTCAAGCATGGAAAAAAGCTTGGTTTTTCTCCTTTGCAAGTCCATGAAATCAAGTGATTGGAGAGAAATCTTGGTAGAAGAAGACCCATCTTCCATTTCCCATTGTTTTGGCTTATTCCCTTTGTGTTTTGGTGAGGAAGAGAAATCAAGGCCTTGTTTGTTGTTGTTGTTGTTAATGGTGATTCCAAGGCTACAAAACTCATAAAGAAGGTCCTGAGCTGGGGCCAGAAACCTGGAGTTTCGAAGCTGAAAAATGGGGAGAGATGATGATTGGTGTTGATTTTGTTGGGGTCTGAGTTCAAAAGATTGTAAGCCAATAGAAGAAGGATTAGAGGAACTAAGAGACAAAGAAAGGCCTTGGCTTGGCCTCTCATTGGGTTCACATGGAAACACACATCTCAAAGCAGAATCATCATCGACTAAATGGAATCTGTTATTGCTGTCTTGCGCTGCTGTCCCCCACGGCCCAACCACCATCATGTTCTGATGAAACTCATCGCCGCCGGTTGACTCGTTAGTCCCCAAATTGAACATCTCCGCCGGATCACCGCCGGATCCAAACCCAGTTTGGATCTGGCTCGTGAATTGGGTTTGGATGTTCAAGTTAGAATTCGAATTGTAGTAAAATCCTCCTCCTCCAACTACCATCTCGTTCGATTTCTCTTCTCCTTCACAAAGCTCTCGAGCCATCAACAACCACAAAATTACAGACTTTAATTCGGAATCCCTTTGTCCGACAGCTTGTTCTTGTTTCAACCTGCAAAAGAAAATATTAAAAACATCCATTTGGGTATAGTAAAGTTTGAATTTTGATTGATTATAGAGTAAAAAGAGACAAACCCAGATGAGATAAGAGAAGGAGGAGCGCGGCGACGGCGACGGCGGAGGAATCTGTTAATGGGTGTTTCTTAGAAGAAATGATGGGTTAAGTATGGAAAAGAGACAGAGAAAGAGGTGATGATGAGGTGGTGGTGGTGGGAGCAATGAATAATCATAATCTCTCTTTTCTGCTCTGAAAGTGTTTCTTCTTTTGCTCTGTGCTTCCCTTCTCTGTTTAATGGGTCAATGGGATAAATCCGTCCAAAAATAGGCGTCCTACCAATAAATAAATAATGGGAACTCAATTATTTTGGTAACAAAAAAAGATTATATATATACTTTTTATGAATAAAATAAAACAAAAAAGAAATGATTAGAAGAAAAAACACAGAGGGAAGTACCACAAGTGTTGAGAAGCAAAGCAACAGAGAGTGTAATGATCATAAAAGTGTACCCAAAGAACAGAATCAACGCAGCCGCCAACATGACTTGTTCTAAACTTTTTTATTTTTTAATTTTTTTGTTTGTTCAATCCAAGAACTGAAAAGGAAATTAAAAAAAAAGTGGGAGTTGTGGGCAGGCTTTTTCAGATGGGTTGCAGTGGAAGAGAAAGAAAGATGCAGAGTTTTGTGGACCTGTTACTTGCTTCACCTTCTTCTTCTTCTTCTACCTGTTCTTCCTGTTCTTGTTCTTTTTTGGGAATGGGAGAGAGAGAGAGGGCGGAGAGATGGGAGAGATTGACAGAGAGATAGAGAAATGTTCCCAAAAACAGGGACTGTGAAGGCGGAGAGGAGTGGAGAGATGAGGTGGTCCAATGTTTTGGCCATCTAATTCTCATTAATTGCTCTATTAAACCCTTCCACCAAATATATCCTAACCCTACGCGCTCTCCTTATCACCCTTCTTCACTACCCATTTCATTCAAATTTTACAAAAAAAAAAAAAAAAAAAAACCCTAGATTTTGTTCCGGCGTTCCGTTCATGGGTTTGAAACATCTTAGCTTGTGTAGCTCGTGTTTCGATTGTATACGTAAAATTATGTTTGTTAAAAAATTGGTAAAACAATGTTCCATTGGTTTGAAATAATTTTAAAAAACAGTGACAACATGTGAGTATAGACAAAATATACTAAAATATTGATAGTATTATTCGACATTGAATATTTTATTTGCTGTTTATTACACCAATTTATGAGCGCAATAAATTGGTGTAGAACAAATGTCTACTGTATCATTATCGAACTATATTATAAATGGTCTCAATGTCACGACATTATGCCTAGCTCTATACATTTAAATATAATAAGAGACTTAAAATAAAACAAATATTTATCACGTAAAAAGTTGAAAGGAAGGTGGTGTACACGCGCGGAGATGGGAGAGTGGAATAGAGAATAAATATTCGCGTGTATAAAAGCAGGTGGTCCTATAAACCAAGCTTTCTCCCTCTTCGCTCTTCCTTTCCCCAAAAGCCCATTACGTCATCACTTCTCTACTAACCTACGCCCCCCTTCCGTCCTGCGTACGTTAGAAACAACCCCAATTTTTTAAGAAAAAATAAATTTAATCTAACCGTCTCTTCTTCTCTGCATTTCCCTTACGTAACTTTCATTTAGATTTTATGGGTCCAAAAAAAAAAAAAATGGTAAAAGAATATTATAAAATAAAATGAATTAAAATTTAGTTTCCAATAATTAGTTAATTTTCTATATAAATATATAAATTTGATTATATATAAATTTATGGGACCATAGACATACCATTAATTCAATATTGACTCCCGCTTCTTACCAATTCCTACAAGGTACGAGATTGATGTAATGTTATTACTCACTGAGCCTTACATTTTTGTTTTATATTTAAAGATATTTAGTAATCGATTCTTTACCTTTAATTAAAACAAAAACATTAATGAAACTTCTAAACTATATAATTAATCTATGTTTAAGTATAAGTAGACAAAACTATAGCTTAAAATATATATATATATAATGTAGTGAATGAGGGAGGAGAGGGTAGAATCCTGTACAGCCAGAAACAAAAGAAAAAAGTGAACAGCTTTTTGCAGAAATCCAATATTTATTATTTTCTATTTTTAAAAACAAAAAAAAAATAAAAAAATAAAACTGTTGGATTATTATTTTTGGAATTTCCATGGACCATTCTACTTGACCCTACTACCATCCAACCCCTGCCAGCTTTACCCATAGTCCACCATTTCCATGGACCATTTTTTTTTTTTTTTCTGACCAGGAGGTTCAGTTTTGGACCATTCCATTTCCTCCCATTAATTCAAATCTTCAGAAATTATTCCATTTAATAAATATCTTAGATTAAAATACTTAATACTATATTTATATTTAAATAAATTAACCATTATATCATTTAATTGTTTAATTAATGTCTTATTCAATGCTCTTACGTTAACAACAAAAGAGTCGAGTCATTATATATAATCATCGCCATTAAGCTATATTAATCACTAACCTAATCATTGTTTTTTGCTAAGTCACTTAAATGTCTTAATCCGTTTATTTTAATATTACTTTAGAATTAATTAATTACTAATACCAACATTTTATTTTTTAATTATTTATATTTTTTAATTAGAAGAACTATATGATTAGGCGTAAATGCTAAATTGTGTAAATATATATATAATTAAATGGAAAAATGAAGATAACATATAATTTGATGGTTTAAGGTTATGATGATAGAGGGATTAATTGAGGTTTGAATCTTATTCTCATTTTGCCACGTCATTGCATTTTGTAATGTGGGCCACTCATACCATGACACGCGTTCTTTTTATTTGCCACTTCTGCTGAAGTGGCCCCCACGTCATCCTCTAAAATCAACGCCCTCAACTCGCCGGAAGACTCCCGTTTCTGTGTTTCCACTTTTTTAGATATGATCCAACGTTTCCCATTATTTATTTTTATTTTCCATCCAAATAAAAAATGAAAATTAGTTTTAAAATAAATTTAGAGGCTATTAAATGATAGAATTTAAATGCAAATAAAAATATAATCATAAAATAAAAAGGAAAAAAAGGAGATTTATTTCTTAATAATAAAAGGCGATAATTTTGAGTTATGGAATAAATATTAGAATACTCAATTATATTTATATAAATGAGAAATATTAGTAAGAAAAATAATAAAATAAAGAAAAGAAAAAAGAAGCACCTTAGCCTCCCCGTAAGGTGACTCACCGACACTACAAAAGTCAAAGCAAACGACAAAAAACCAACAAAAACAAAACATTTCCTTTGAGAAAAGCAATGCTTTCTAATGTGCTACATGGATTTAATTATTCTTTACACAATTATGACAAGAATCATAAATTAAATTAAAAATATATTTCTCAAAATTGTACTTGTTTACTCGCGATTTTCTTTATTATATAGTCTCCTCTGAATAATTTAATAAAAACTAAAAAAAATAAAAAAATATTTTTTCCCGTATTAATATTCCAATCAAACTATAGGTATATATTTGAGATGGATTATATTTTCAAACAATTAAAATCAGTTTTGTCGTTAAGCCAATTAAATTTAATTAACTTATGTTGGTTTTGGTTCGGCCACGTGGTCTAATCCATTAAGGTATCTGTCCTCGTTTCATCCACTTATGAATTTAGGGTAAGAAGATATTTTAACCAGAGAAAGATATTTTTTAATTATCAAAAAGAAAAGGAAAAAGAAAAAAGAAAAGGAGAGGAAAACAATGGCCACTCTTATCGCGGGACTATCCCCATCTTCCTCCAAATTCCATGTCTTCAACTCCAACATTTCAATCCGCTGTTGCGGCGACCAGAGCGCCGGAGAAACAGACTCTACTAACGCCAACACCAACACCAATGGCTACTCTTTCCCGAACCCTAACGTAATCCGGCCGCCGAGGCCGCGGCGGATAATACTGGTGCGGCACGGGGAGAGCGAGGGGAATGTGGACGAGAGCGCCTACACTAGAATCGCGGATCCTAGAATCAGTCTGACACAGAGGGGAATCAGGGAGGCGGAGGAATGCGGGAGGGATATGAGGAGTATGATCGAGGGGGATGGAGTCGAGGATTGGAGTGTTTACTTCTACGTTTCGCCTTACAAAAGGACTCGCCAGACTCTGCAGCACTTGGCTACCTCCTTTGATCCTCCTCGAATTTCTGGTTTGAGAGAAGAACCCAGATTGCGCGAGCAGGATTTTGGTACCTTCCCTTTTTCTGTTCTTTCTCTTTCAACTTTAATTTCATCACAACTTTGAAACACAAATTCGTGTTTATACTCCGAAATCAAAGGAAACTTTCAAGACAGAGAGCGAATGAGAGTTGAGAAAGCGATGAGAGTGCTATACGGTCGATTTTTCTACCGTTTTCCAAATGGAGAATCGGCTGCGGATGTTTATGACAGAATCACTGGTACAAACCCCTAAACCAAGAATATCTAAGTTCTTCAACAATTTCTTTTTCTGTACTGAAACAAAACAAACAGGTTTCAGAGAGACATTAAAATCAGACATTGATGTGGGAAGGTTTCAGCCGCCAGGGCAGAGAAACCCCAACATGAACTTGGTTCTTGTCTCCCATGGCCTCACTCTCAGAGTCTTTCTCATGAGATGGTACAAATGGACTGTGGATCAATACGAAAGACTCAACAATTTGGGCAATGGTAAAATGATTGTCATGGAGAAAGGCTTTGGCGGAAGGTATGACATACTTTTCATCGACAACAACGATCACAATTACGATTCGAACCCGTTCCTCTTTGTAGGTACACTTTGCTGCAACACCACACAGAGAACGAGCTGAGACAATTTGGGCTCACAGATGAGATGTTGATTGACCAAGAATGGTAAGTAAGCTCTTCTTCTCTTCCATTTGCTCTTGTTTGTGGTCTTTCTTCTGCTTTTTTGAGTTGCAGAGTGTTGCGTTTCAGGCAAAAACATGCACAAATTGGAGAGTTGAACTATGATTGTGCAATGATGAATTCCTTTTTCACACATTTTGATGATGAATGCAATGTTACCTAAGAGTATCTGTTTCTGAATCAGCTTTGTACAGTTAACAATCTATATATATATATATAGCAGAAGTAACACAAACCCACTTTTATCAGTTGGGTTTTCATTTTGTTTATATGAACAAATCTTGTTCTTAGTTTGGGATTCATTCCTCATTGCATAAACAAATCTCTCTCACAAAGCAAGAAAACTTACAAGTAACTATTCGTCCCTACAAAACTAACTCAGCCACAGTTCATTTTGATAGCATCCATTCAGTTTCATTGCCGATATGTTCTTGCAACTTGTCATACAAATGCAATGAAGCAAAGAACAATGACAGGTCAATTGTGATCAAATATTTGCTCATTGGTTCTAAACATACCAGTTTCAGTAGTAACCTCTGTACACCCATCTTGGACATTGCCTGATATCATCGATAGCGTCTGTTTCGATACGTCGCTGCTGCAAAAGTAAGGCTTTCATTGAGATAATGCAGCAACCTAAACAAAACATTTGATCAACAAGGCATTTAGATCCGTGATTATTGCCTAATTAAAGAGATTGTTGATATGGAGTCAACTCAAGGGCTCTAATAAAGTCAAACCAATAATAAAACACATCAATCTTCATACATTGGACCTGATCATTGATAGATAAACAAGAGCTTTTCAACAGTAAATCAATGACTTTTCAGGCATAGCTTCTGAATCTCTGGATACTATTCTAAAACTCACAGATTTCTTATGAACAATGACGCTCCATGGGCTCGATAAAGGGTAAATGAACTCGGAACAATCAGATACAGAGACGAGTTGTATCGATGAAATCAACGTCAAGCTCGAGAAAAAAACGTATAGATACGAGGAATTACAATATGTAGCATATATTATCTTCTTCCAACCTAATATCAGGTACATTCATTCAATCCTCCATAAAATGTTCCTGGTTTAGGAAGGAAGAAGATTTTAGCTAGGCCTCAAGTGATCAGAGAGAGAGCAAACCGATTAGTTGTTCATGAATTCTCTGACGTTGGGGTGGCAATTCGTATCGGTCGAGGGCGCTCCTGTTCACCGTTACGTCTCCAAAATGCCCTTCTCCACCAAACTTCGAACCCGCGTTGTATATTCGGGCAATCTTCACCTGAATTCATGAATCGATTGAACCAAGCTAGTAATATGTCTTGTTGCCAAGCTAAAGGTAGAGTGAGAATTGTATTGCTAAGGCCATCCTCGATCAAGTGGCGATCGAGGCCTCTCGACGCTCTCCTCATCCAACCAAAATCGTCATAGAATGGCACCAACCATGTTTGCAAAAGCTGATATCTCACATCTTTAGGAGCCAGAAGTTGACCTTTGCCAATGCCAACGAATAACCGAGCAGTTACTCGGCTGATTTCGAACCTGTGGACAGCAGGCACCTTAGAGTGTGCAGCTGCCAATTCAGATTGAGAAGCCCAGATTTTCAAAAAATCTTCAGCTATCTGTCTATCGATCAAGATATCTAAAATCCAGTGCAGATTATCAGCCTGCTTGGCAATCTCCCCAACACCCTGAAACTCCCCTACCGCTCTCATAAAGTGATGGCGAAGCAACTGCAGGCAACCATCACAAGCCGAATACAAGGATTCTTTTCTAAGGTCATTCTGCGACGAACTCTCACGAAGCATCTTCGAGACTAATCCTTTCATCTCGCGCCTAGCCTTCTCGTCTTTTCCTTCCAGAACGACATGTAGAAGCTTTAGCAGCACTTCTTCATTGTCATTACCATCTTCAGGTCCATTAGTAACTTCAATTGAGACCCTCTTAAGAACTTCCCCTGCTGCAACACCTTCAAGGTGAAGCTCAGATAAGAGTGATGCCACTTTCTCTTCTTCGTCCTCAGCCCATGGAGCTGCTTCCAAGTACTCCAAACACGACAAGACGCCTGCATCGAACCCGATGGCAGCTGAAACCTAAAATGGCAAAGCGAGGATAGCCAATTATTATACATTGCAAATTGGTTGGGAATCTATCAAATCAGAGATTCAGCAATGATACAACAAATGCACATTGATGTAACTTTCTACAAATTCTGAAAGTCTCATACCTTTAAAACTCCAAGAACTCTGGGAACATCTTCCTTCATCAGCTTCTTCCTCAGATCTCTACAATACATCAGTTTCAAGGTTTCAATATACACTTCAACATCGTCACAGTCAGCAATCTCCACAATGTATGGCGACGGCGACCTCTGTTGTTTCGCCCACCGTTCCGAGAGCTTCAAAGCGAAAAACCGACTATGAGCGACAAGAATTTGCCGGTGAACGTTCATCGAAACACTAATCCCATCTCTAGAGCTCAATGTGAGCTTGATATCACTGCTAGAGGCGTCATTGAACTGATTTCCAGGGCTCCGAGATCCCAAAATTTCAGAAATCCTCTGCATCATCACGGCCTGCTTGTCCTGAATAGGAATTTGGTTCTTATGAACCGAAACGGGTGCACTATGAGAAGGGATCTGAGAAGTTCTAGGGTGAATATCAGGCTCGCTCGCCATCATTTCAAAAAGGGTCGGACTCGATCGGGTTTTATCAGTCGATGGCGGCGGCGACATTGGATTCAATAGCCCAGCGGTGAGAGCAGAGTTGAACTTCGAGAAGCTCGAAGGGAAAGAGTCGTGGTTCGATCCAGAGTGGCCATTAAACCCCGCCGCTACCGCGGCGTTGGCGGAAGAAGACGTAGTGAAGTCCATAACCGGCGAAAAACTACCCGGAGAAAACCGTATGCGAAAAGTAGACGGCGAATCGGACGGAGAGATAACCGAATCCGATGCTCGATTCCCGTTAGTGGGTGTCGGAGAAACAACCCCCCGACGAGATTTCGAGGGGGGAAACGGCGGCGGCGGCGGAGGAGTAGGAAGAACCGAAGGGGTTACAGAGGGTTTTGTAGCGGGACAACACCAGGAATTCTCCGAAGAAACAATCACAGGAGGATGATCAAGCTTTCGATTGGAAAAAACGTGAGACCCAGAAGAGGAATTAGAAGAAGTAGAGGAAAACGAGTCGGATTTAGCCGAAACAGTGATATCCCGGCACTTCCGTCGCTTAAGCTTAGTGGGTTTGTTGTGAGAAGAAGAAGAAGAGAGGGAATTAGTAGAAGTAGCGTTGGTGGTAGTTGTGGTTGTGGATGTGGGCAGAGCCATTGATAAGTACACCCGTTGGTTTATGCAAACGCTAAGAGGAAAATTGTCCTTTAGCTTAGCTCAAAACCATTGGCATCAACGAATTAATAAAGAGCCATTGCAGGTTTTCACGTTAACAAAGAGGGAAAGTGGAAATTAAAACCAAACCCCTCCATTAAAAATGGCGGTGCAAACGAGACAGATAAGAAAAGGACAGAAGAACACAGCGAAGAGAGAGGTGAGAGAGAAAAAGCATTAAATAGAAGTATAAGGGGAAAATCAGGAATTAAAGAAGACGACCGCCATGGCTGAGCGGATTAGTGTTGAAAACTCGATAGTGTTTTTTGAAATAATTGAGAGGGAATGAAATTAAATTTGTTTGATTTCATGGGATTGAAACGTAGAATGAAATTAATTTGGATGGCGGAGTTTGTTCTAAGTTAAGGGAGATTTGAATAATCATAAGAACTTGTCAATCAAGAACCAGAACCAAAACCAACAACAACAATCAAAGATTTTGATGTTTCCTTGGTCATGTCGTGTCGTTTTAATCCAAGGTTGTTGGAATTTGGAATTTGGAATTTGGAAATGGAAACAAAAACACACCAAAATTCTATTGTTCTTATCCTCTTGAATTTCAACAACACCATTTCCTTGATGATAACTTTGGAACACAATTAAAAATTTAAAAACAATTGTTCTGTTTTTTTTTTTTTTTTTTTTA
>NW_019268538.1:3233450-3238100 GCF_002738365.1 Cucurbita moschata
ACAATTAAAAATTTAAAAACAATTGTTTTTTTTTTTTTTTTTTTTTTATATATAGTTGTATTTATTTAGAATAATATTTAATGAATAAATAAATAAATAGTCAATATAGAAAACACAACAAGTAAACAAAAAAAAGTTAATACAGTATTTAAAAATTGAAAGTTGGTTTAAAAAATTAAAAAGAATTAAAAAGTATTTCGCTTGTTAATGATCAATACCAACCTACTATTTAAATAAAGTTTAATTTATTTAAAATCAAATAAATAATCATAGTGATGAGTTGTTTGAATAATTTGACACCATTGCTTTAAAAAGAAAAAAAGATTTGACTATTTCTCATTTGATTTGATAGCTACGAAAATTTTGAAAAATTGGGAGAAAATAAGTTTGAAAACAAAAGATTAAACACTCTATTTTGAATTTTTACTTCAATCAATCCACTTTATTAAAAAAAAAAAAAAACATTTTCAGTATTTTTCGTATCGATCAAGAATGTTGTTTGTTTTTATTTTTATTATTATCAAATTCAACAATACTTATCGGAGTATAAGATTAAAATACGCATTTTTTTTAAGATAATAATTGATATTTTATTTAATAAATTAATTTTCGCAGCTTCAATTATAAACACGAAATATTTAATTTTCGCAGCTTAAATTAATTTTCTTTCCATTCTTTTTATAACTTCTTACCTTTCTTTCATTTTATTTCGTTTTCTTTGAATTAAATTACTCAATTTAAGCATAGTTCAGATATATAAGTTCATACAAGATGTCTCGAGTGAATTAGAATAATAATTTTAATATAAGAAAATATATGTAAATAAATAAAGCATGCCAATGATTTAAATGCCTGTAGGAGTGGTAGGTAAAGAATTTAACACTACTTAAATGACATAGTCAACCCAATAAATATCTTTTGAAATTGTTCTTATTTAAGTATTTTCTTTAATTCTTTTATTTTAAACTATATATATAAATATTTTATTGAGAGATTGAAGAGCTTAGTTGGGCCTGGTCCATTACTTGAGCCCATTTGTTCTTCATCAGATTAAAAAGAATTTGGAATATTCTTTAATATTATTACTCTTAATTGTTTCTAAAAATATGATTGAATGAATACAATAACTTAAAATTATTATAAACTATTTAAAATTTTTATTTTATATATATCATTTTGCAGCATTAAAATCAAATAAATTAAATTTTATTTACTAAATCTGTAATTAGAAACAAAGAAAAAAAAAGGAAAATGGTAATTATTATTAGTTGATTTGAAATATATATATAAAAATAATAATAGAGTGAGAAGGACAATAATAATAATAATGAATTTGTTATTATTAGAAAGGAAGGAGAGGAAACATAGAGGAGACAACCCACGTGCCAAGTTGACCCACCCCTCTTCACCAGTAGGCGACTGTGTCTCTGCAACTACCATCATCCCTTTTACATTATATTTTAATCTATTGTCACACTTTTATTTACGTTTATCTTCAACAGACATGTTTAAATATCTTGAAATGAAAGTTTAAATAGAACATTATTTACTAGCGATAAATTTGAACTGTTACAGTATTGATCAGAAGGGCGTGAGGGAGGGAGGGAAGCATGTGGTATCCTCGTCACTCTAGACTGTAAATGTGGAACAGAGTGAGCCACAAGTGTATAAATTAAAACCAACCTTATAAAAGATGTATGGGTGTTTTTGTTTGTCTTATGCTATGCTTCAGACATTGCATTGCTGTAATATTTAGACACCTACTGACAATAAATAATAAATAATAAATAATAATCAGACCACATTTATATGCTTTTGTCATTAATAAAATGATAATTAATCGTGTTTTAAAAAATAATTATTTTTTATTTTTATTTTTGTGGACTTTAATGTCATTTTCCTTTTAACTTTGATGAAACTGAATCTTTGTTGCTGTTGTTGTGTATTGGCATCCACTCCCCTTTGTACTCAAGCTGTCGTCTACGTGTATCAATTATATATATATATATATACATATATATAACGTTACAAATATTGATAATAAAATATTTATAAGCTTTATTGTGATGGTTAGTTTTGATATTTAAATTTAAATGAATAGCAACAAATATTGATGTAATACAATTGGATTTAGGTGGCCTACACGTTATGATATGTATGTACCTAATAGCGCTCTAATCACATGAAATCATTTAAACTTATATAGGTCGGGTGGGGTGGGTCAATGTAATAGCAATGTCCTATTTGTTAGGAGTGATGGCCTAATTTTGTTTCGGTAACATCCAAAACCCACCACTAGCACCACCAGTAGATATTTTCCTATTTGAGTTTCTCTCTCGCGCTTCCTCTTAAAGTTTTCATAACGCGTCTATTACGGAGAAGTTTCTACACCCTTCTAAGGTATGCTTCATTCCCCTCTTGAACCGATGTGAGATCTTATAATCCACCTTCTTGGGTACCCAACATCCTCGCTAGCACACTACCTGATGTGAGATCTTATAATCCACTTCCTTGGGTACCCAACGTCCTCGCTAGCACACTGCCTGATGTAAGATCTCACAATCCACCTCTTTGGGTACCCAACGTCCTCGCTAGCACACTGCCCAATGTGAGATCTTACAATCCACCTCCTTAGGTACCCAACGTCCGATGTAAGATCTCACAATCCACCTTCTTGGGTACCCAACGTCCTCGCTAGCACACTGCTCGATGTGAGATCTCACAATCCACCTCCTTGGGTACCCAACGTCCTCGCTAGCACTCTGTCCGATGTAAGATCTCACAATCCACCTCCTTGGGTACCTAACGTCCTTGCTAGCACACTGTCCGATGTAAGATCTCACAATCCACCTCCTTGGGAACCCAACGTCCTTGCTAGCACTTTGCCCGATGTAAGAACTCACAATCCACCTCCTTTGGTACCCAACATCCTCGCTAACACATTGTCCAGTGTCGACTCTGATATTATTTATAACAGCCCAATCCCACTGATAGTATATATTATCCGCTTTCACTTGTTCTTTTTGAATTTTCTAGTGATTTTCGAAATGCATTTATTAGGGAGAGAAAGAGAGAGAGAATGGAATGTATATGAATGGAAAGTAAAAAGGAGATGTGGGATGCAATATGTTAATTGGGTAGGGCAGCCAATGCCGTGGCCATATTAGACACAAATGTCAGAGAGGGTTTGGCAGTATAAGGGATGATGCCCTTTGCTAGGGTACCCTAAAACATCCACTTTCATCGCCCTTTTCCATAATTATTAAATTACAACACATTAATTCCTATTTATTTTTTCATTATACATTTGGTTTGCCCAAATATACATGTATTGTTTTCTATCCAAAATTTTTATGTCAATAATATGGATAAAATGTCGAAATATTTGGTAAAATATTAGTGTATAGTTTGAAAGAAAATAATAATATAATACATAGTTTTGAAATTGATATATTAATTCAATAAGTGCCCCTACACTACTTAGATGATGGTGTGTGGGGCTACCCTTAACACTACACTACTTTTCTTTTCAACGCCATCACCATCTCTTTATTTATTTATTTATTTATTTATTTATTTATTTATCTCTTAGGGCCCATACTCTCTTCATAGATTGTACACATTATTTCTTGAGTGGTCATTCCAAGAGTGAAAGAAAATTCAACATTTTTTTTTTCATTAAATATTTAAAAGAATATATAATATATAGTTTAAATGTTTATTTAATTTAATTTAATTTAGAGACTAAAAAATAATAAAAGGGATAAAGAATTATATTTTGTTTTTTTTTATTTATAAAAAATAGTGTTATATATAAGGTTGGTCTATAAATAAGAATTGGCATAATTCCATTAATCATCTCTCATCTACTTCTTTCTCTCTCTTCTGGGTCTGTTACCATTTCCGCCATGGGCTTCCCTGCAAGCTACACTGAGCTGCTTCTCCCGAAGCTCTTCATCCACGTACTCTCCTTACTCGGCTTCCTCAGGAAGCTCATCTCCCTCTTATTTTGCCTTCTAGGGCTCCAGGATTTTCTCGAACCGGACATTCCTTGGTCTAATCATTCTGATTCTTTTCCGACGGGACCATTGACGGACCTCGATCCTCTTTCCGCTGCTGTTCTCCGTGAGATTCTTCCTGTCGTCAGATTCTCTGAACTTCTGGATCCGCCGGAGAGCTGCGCTGTTTGTCTCTACGAGTTCGAGACCGACGACGAGATCCGCCGCCTCGCGAACTGTCGCCACATCTTCCACCGCGGATGCCTCGATCGGTGGATCGGTTATGGTCAGAGGACCTGCCCGCTGTGCCGGACGGTGTTCATTCCGCCCGATTTGCGGACTGGTGGTTGTAATTTTGACGATAGGGCTTGGGAGGATTCGGAACTCTTCGAAGCACTCCACACTGATTCTTCTTCATCCTCGACGCTTCTCAGCGCTGGTTTGTAGCTTCTGGAGATTTGATTTTCTTTTGTTGATTTTTCTGCTTTTCAATGGACATCGAAAAAAAAAAGAGAGAGAGAAAAAGAGGGAAAGAGATGGAGATGGTTGAGTTTGATGGAGGGGAAATCTTTGTTGTTTGTTCTTCTGTACATACAAAAAAAAAAAAAAAAAAAAAAAAAAAAAAAAAAAAAAAAAAAAAAAAAAAAAAAAA
>NW_019268538.1:3238252-3241112 GCF_002738365.1 Cucurbita moschata
AAAAAAAAAAAAAAAAAAAAAAAAAAAAAAAAAAAAAAAAAAAAAAAAAAAAAAAACGAAAGAAAGAGTTCCTGAAAGGAACTGGAAAATCAAAATCAAATCAATTACAGGTCTCAGAATTAGATCAATCTTCTTGCAATTTCCAATTCTCTATCTCACTTTCTACAGGAATACAAACAAATGGATTAGAAATTGAAACTGATGGAATATGAGATTTAGATTTTTGCATAAGGCGATGAGATAGAAGAGTGGGGCAATGTTTTCGTAGCTCTCTGTCCGTTTCCAATCCAATTGGTATAATCTGGAGATGTGCATTCATGTTTGAGTTCTCTGTTTCGTCTTTTACTCATACAGAAAGGTTTCCAAGTATTATTCCATCTTACGTTCCTTGTTTCTTAATATCCAATGATCAATTCATTTGGTAAATCGTATCAATTACTCCTCTCTTTCTTTTTTGTTGCCTCAATTCTGCTCCAAGATACGGGGATTCTTGCTGTTGAAGAAGATTGTTGTTTCGGGCGTTGGGTTTCCTAATATAGAAGGGGTTGATTTTAGTTTCTTTTTCCTTAATTTAGAAGATCGATGCATTACAGTTGATTTGATTTTACTTTGCTTGATCTTGTGTTTTAGATTTGTGAATTTTCAAGCTTTTAGATTTAACTCCTCCCATGACTTCGTGGGTTTGTTAGTTGAATCTTGATTCTTTTCAATCTAAATTTTGACTTCAGATTTTATTTAGGGTTTAGGGTTTATTTCCAATCCCTAAACCCTAAACTCAACTTTTATTCTTCACTGATCTCTAAATATATTGATTAATTAACGACCGGAAGCTTCATTTCAGTAACTGTATTATTATTATTATTATTATTATTATTATTTTCCATTTTTATCATGTAATCAAATTTATCTACGATCTTATGTTTGTATGGGCCTCGGCCCATTAACAGTGAGGATAGGCCCAAGCGATTATGGAAGTAAAAGAAGATATTGAAACCGTCAAAATAGAAAAGCTGAGTTCAGTTAGTTCTAGAATTAGAATGAGATTTAAATCTAAATTCTAATTTTAATTCGTCTTTTCAATTTACAAAACGACCCCGCAATTATGGATTAATTTAATTGGGGCATTTGAAGGGCGGAAAAATAAATAAATAAAAGTGTTGGTTGATGATGAGTTGATGGCATTTTTGCAAAGTGAGCGGCAGAAATGGCGTCTCCTCCGTTGGTTTAAATACCTCCTCCTTCCTCCTTTCCCCTTCCATTTTCTCTCAATTCTCTGCAAAGATCCATTAATTCTTTCTGGGTTTTGTTTCGTTTTGTGTTTAGAACTCTCAAGAACTTCATAAACGGGAAAGAACAAGACAAGAACAAGAACAAGAACAAGAACAAGAACCAGAACCAGAGCTTTATTTCCATGTCTTCTGATCTGTTCGTTCATGGCGATTCTTCTTCTTCTTCTTCTTCTTCTTCTTCTTCTCTGTTTCGTTGTTCCGCCTCTGATTTAGTCTTCCCATCTGATGCAGACTTCCAATTCTTAACCGGATCTTGTTCCCCTAATTTCTCCGATCACGGCATTGATCTTCACGTTTATTACCCTCATCAAAACCCACTCCCTGCCGATGAATCCAATTCCAATTCAAACTCCAATTCCGTCGATCAACTCATTCCGATCCCGGAGTTATCTCTCATCCCAGATTCCTGTTCTTCCCCAAATGGGTTTCAAAATCTCTCAAATTTCGATGTAAAAAACGAAGAATCCCATCTGGGTTTCAACCAACCCCCACTCTGTTTCGACCCATCTGATCATAATAATAATAACAACAACAATAATGCCGCCACCGTCGACAAATCCCTGCTCCACAGAAGTCGCATGGAGTCTCTTTTAATGGAGTCCGTGTCACCAAATTTCCCCAATCAGTCCCTCCCCTGTTCAGAATCAGAGTTTTTCTCCTCCCAAATCCGTCGCGTTTTCAGCACCGGCGATTTACAGGTATGGCATGTTATATATATTTTGGGGAGAAACCCATTCACGGTTGGTAGTAAATGTTTGAATATGGGGGCAGAATTCAAGCATGGGACGCTCGAGGACAGGGTGCGGGCAAGGGTCGTTCTCGAGTCCATTATCAGAGAACGGAAGCTTAGAAGAGGGGAATTTCAAAGTGGGACGGTACAGTGCAGAGGAGAGAAAAGAGAGGATTTCAAAATACAGAGCAAAACGAAGGCAGAGGAATTTCAACAAGACGATCAAGGTTAGTATAGCAGAACTGAATTCAAAAACAAAAACGGTTTTCAGAGATTGAGGATGCCGCATTAATGGGGAGTTTGGGATGAACTGAACAGTATGCTTGCCGGAAAACACTCGCCGACAACCGCCCCAGAATACGTGGCAGATTTGCTCGCAATGACGAACCCGGAGACAGCTCCAAACCTTCTTCTTCAACCAGAGAAGAAGACGAAGATGATTTCTGGGTAAAAAATCTCTTCTTTTTCTTTTTTATTTTATTTATTTAATGAGAAAAAAAAAATTCATATCTTGTTTGAATGCAGATGGAACGGTTGCATGCAGGGGAAGAAGTGTACGGACAAGTGCAGTTTCAGTATTGTGAATTTTGATCGCAGCTGGAAGGAGAAGAAGAAGAAGATAAAGAAATATATATATATATATTATTTATTTTTTCTTTCCCCTTCCAGTGAAGGGAGAAAAAGAAAGAAAAAAAAAGGAAAAACGAACTTGACCAAACGGCCCTTTATTCACAACTCTGTCTAAATAAGTAAATAATAATAATTGAACAGAGGTGGGGGTAGTGGTAGGAAAGTGGTAAATAGCTTCTGGTTTTTTTTTTTTTTTTTTTTTTTTTTTCTG
>NW_019268538.1:3241365-3252726 GCF_002738365.1 Cucurbita moschata
TTTTTTTTTTTTTTTTTTTTTTTTTTTTTTTTTTTTTTTTTTTTAATTTTCTGAGGGATGAAAATATTACACTATATATCTGAGTTTTGGTTTGTAAATAGTCATGAATTTCAATAATAATGCCATTTTTCAAATTAAAACTCATATTCCAAATTTAAAATTAAAATTGGAAAAGTTAGAGAAGGAATGGATTGGGATTCGAGTCTAAAAAGTTCTTCATTTTTTTTTTGCTTGGAATTGTGTTTGATCTTTCAAGAGAGTGTTTTCATTTTTTTTTGTTTGGAATTGTGTTTGATCTTTCAAGAGAGTGTTCGGTGGGATGAAAAGTGTTTAGACTAACAGGGTTCCTCCCTATTTTGGTTTATGTTCGGTCTGAGTTCTAAATCAACTAAATACATGTTAAACGTGACTATGTATTTCGATGGAATTTCATCATTCATATGAAATTGGATTATAATTTAGAAGTTTATTAATTTTTTTTTAAATATTTCTCGTTAAAACTTTAATTTGTGGTGTTAATGGATGTCGTGTACACGCAAATATATTTTTTAATGGTAAATTGTATAATAACTTATTTTTACCAATATTCATCCATTTTTATAAACATTCAAATAAAATAAAATATTTAAAATTTTGGAGATGGAATAAAATCGGATTCTCAATAATTGTGATAAAATTAAAAAATTTAAACTCAAGATTAAACAATGAAAAAGCATATTTATGGTAACAATTTTATTTTATATTTGAGCAACAAAAGGAGATGCTTTTTTCCTTTTTTATTTATAAATTATTTTTGGGTCCTTGACCAACACATTACCAAAAAAATATATATATATAAAAATATATTCAACGGTGGTAATCAGTTTGATTCTTTAAGCCACCATCACATAAGATTTTAGTCGTATCTCTGTAGTTGAAATATATAATGAGAACGTATAAAAAAACAGCTTTTGTTTACATAAAATTACGTCATTGTCTTGTGATAACTATCTCTACTTAGAGTATACGAGATGAACGTTGTTTTGTTATGTATAGCCTTCTCGACTTGGATCGCGAAGTTTTTCTCAACTTCATGCTCCGTTTGACAAATTCCTTCGAGTTGTCAACTATGTATATATGACTGTAACAACTCAAGTCCACCGCTATTAGATAATGTTTGTTTTTTTTGTCAATTTCGTATTCATCTTACGACATTTTCATACGCTTATAACAAATATTTCGTTCATCTTTTCAATCGTATGGAATCTTAATGAATTATTTTGTTCAATAGAATCATAAGTGTATTTGCACGAGTGGCGAAGTGATGATGATCGTCACTTAATAAAGTTTATTTTTTATAATATAAACATTTTCTATAAGGCCGACAAACATTATATTATATATTAAATCTTATTCTTAATGCTCTTCAAGCTTGAAAATGACACTATATTAACCTAAAAGATAATATTTTATTTATTGAAGCAAACAAGAATATTAACCTAAAAGAAAATAATAATTAAAATATATAGTTTGTAAAAATAATAATGTGACAAATGCACGGTTGAATTATATCTCTTTAACTTGTTAAACAAAGAGGACCCTCCACAGTGGTATGATATTGTCCACTTTAAGCATAAGCTCTCATGACTTTGCTTTGAGCTTCCCCAAAGCCTCATACCAATGGAGAGAGTATTCTTTGTTTATAAACCCATGACCATTCTCTAAATTAGTCGATGTGGGACTTTCATCATCCAGCACAACCATCTTTACAAACTTGGGAAGTTTTTTTCTTTTTTGTTATATATTCAATCCTAAAGTGTTGTGTCGGTTGCTGCTAGGTTTAAGTTGGTCTTGAGTTCATCGATCAGTGTATTTGTATTCTTTTGTTACTAAAAGAATTGTAATCGAAGGCTAGATGCTTCGTATTTTTTATACCCATAGCTTAGTGCACATTTTTAAGAATGGAAAAGTCTTTGGTGGCTTGAATTTTGATATTGGAACATCATCATCTAGTTTTATTGTGTCACGTCATGTTTTCTTTAAAATTTTTAATAAATTCCACACCGTTAAAACTCTTAAATCGACTCTTGAAATTTCGTCTCGTGGAAGGTCAAATATTTCGTTACGAGATTATATAAAGTCATGCATGTTATCTTTGTAAAAAACATAGTTAAAAGAGTCGATGTAGTTTCTTTTAACCAAAGACTAGATTTTTTTTGCAATTTTATATAGTTTAAGTTGCATGTTTAGAATCATTCAATATTCGACACAAACATTTTTGTCTTGAGATATTCGATCAACGTGTAAATGAATCTTACTTTCTCTCGAAGTGATTCCTTATCGATCTCGCGGGTTGTTCTCCAATATCATTGCCTGCATTGTATATGGGTTGAGCATTGGTAATTGGCACTAACAAAAGCTTGTTGTGGGCTCCATGATCTTAAGTTTTGGGCTTACGTGCTTTATATGGGCTAATCATCTTAACTTTTGCAATGGGCTTTCAATTTTAAAGCTTCAAATTTCAGTATTAAATTTCTACAATTAGAATAAATAAAAAAATAACTTAATAAATCCTTACCTAAATTTACCCATTTATGTTTTTTGAGAGTTTATTTTACCACTTATTATTACTACGACATTTTAAATGCTAATAATGAATTTTTTATTTATTATTTTTAATAAATAAATAATTTGTACATAAATTATGGTTCGGCCATGCTCATTTTTACAACAAATTTATTACCATATTTATCTTTTTAATATAATTTTTCATTTTGAAATCACAAGTTCATATATACGAACATAATAACGATATACTCAATGGAATACCAATTTAAATATAATTGAACTAATAAAATATTTATTACTATTTTAAAGGCGATAATTTTATTTATTTACTTATAATTACTCAATTTAATTAAAAAAAAAAAAAGAGTTGAGGAGTGAAAATAAAATGAAAAAGGACATTGGGGGTGATTAAGTAAATAGGCGAGAATGAATCTAAAGAGGTTCGAAACCGGTTCAGAAAGAGGTTCAGAAACCGGTTCAGAAAGAGGTTCAGAAACCGGCCTGGATCTGGCAATCGAGACAAAAGTCGAAGGCATAGCATTCTTTTTCTCGTCGTCGAACTTTGGTCCTTCCTTCCCTTTCTCCTTCGTCTTCGTCTAGTCGATTTGCTCGACTCTGAAAATTCGGGATCTTACAGACAAACATGAGCGGCCACGACTCCAAGTATTTTTCCACCACTAAGAAGGGTGAAATTCCCGAGCTCAAAGAGGAGCTTAATTCCCAGTACAAGGCATTTCTCTCCCCCTCTCTCTCTACCCTTCCTTTCTTCAATTTTCTATTGCTAAGTCAATGTCTAGATTTTCATTTTTGACCCGCGATCTATATCAATCCAGATGATTGCTAGCTCAGGTGCTCTTTTTTTTTTTTGATCGTCACGGGCAACTCGTAGATCTGTTGGGTTTTGGGGTTTGCTATCTTTGTTGTCGAAGCCAGGTTCTGAGTACCTTGAATTATGTCGCTCAGTGTGCTTATTAAAGAGTCATTTATGTTATAGGAAAACATATCGAGATGAATTTGTCAAATGTCTCGATGATAGTTTAGATACTGTGATCAACTGTAAACAGTCCAAGATGATAAGAAGAATGAGGATACTTAAAACTTAATGTCTGAATTCAGCTGGGAGTATTGGTTATGTTTCGTACTTACCTGACAATATATAGTTGGTCATTCTGATATAGCTCCTACACCACTCATTTCCGAATTTAGTGTTCTTTATGATCAAATATGCTCAATATATTATTTTTATTGAGCTGATGCTTGTTTCTGGTTAAAAATTGACGCTTAACAGGCATATCATATGATTTGCCTGTTTTACCTTGAGGACCAAAAGTTGGATATAGGGATTGCTTGAATCAAGCTGATGCATATGGCTATATAATATGTTTTCCCTTGTTGTGAAGTTTCACGCCTCTTTAAGTGGATCTTCATAGTAGAAAAGAACGGTTTGTTTCTTTAGTTTAAGCTTTGCATCTCAGCTTTTAAAACGTTTTGCAGGATAAGAGAAAAGATGCTGTTAAAAAGGTCATTGCTGCAATGACTGTCGGGAAGGATGTATCATCACTGTTCACAGACGTGGTAAACTGCATGCAGACTGAGAATTTGGAACTGAAAAAGCTGGTTTACTTGTATCTAATTAATTATGCCAAAAGCCAGCCTGATCTAGCCATTCTTGCTGTGAACACATTTGTGAAGGTAAGTACTCATAATTTCTTATTGTAGTCTTTTCAACAAATAATAGTTTCCTTAGTTTTGGTTTAGACATCTAAGTCAAGTAATTTACCATGGCCTTGTGGAAATATGAATTGCGGAGAAACATAGTACCAGTTTATGGTCTCTTGTGATTGTGGTCTGTAGAAGCTTACAATACAGGGACCCAGCATCCAAAAATTTCCATATGAATTGACCCCAATCTGCATACATAGACAAATGGATATAGAACGTAATCTGCTCTATTTATATTTTGACTCTATTTTATTTTTCAAAATATGAGATCTGATAGGTAATGAAAGATAATGCATCTAACTTTTTTGTGTTGTTAAGGGAATTTTAGAAGTAATTTTTCTAATGCATACTTTTGCAGGACTCACAAGATCCAAATCCTTTGATTCGTGCTTTGGCCGTAAGGACAATGGGATGCATTCGTGTGGATAAAATTACTGAATACTTGTGTGATCCCCTTCAGAGATGCCTTAAGGTTGTTTTTCTTTCGGTGCTTCTTTTAATTTTTTTTTTTATTGCTATTAAAATTCAGCATTTGATTCTGTTTAATAATGTGCGGCCATTGCTTGATTTCTTGACAAATTCTCTCTTCCTTACTTTGAATGCTTTGTTAGGAGGAGGGACTTGTTATTGTTGTGTTCTCAACTAGACTCAGTTATCTGATCTCTTGGTTTTTAATGTTTTGACAGGATGACGACCCTTATGTCCGCAAGACAGCTGCCATTTGTGTAGCCAAACTTTTTGATATAAATGCTGAGTTAGTTGAAGACAGAGGCTTTCTGGATTCTCTGAAAGATTTAATATCAGACAATAATCCAATGGTTGTTGCAAATGCTGTGGCTGCTCTTACTGAGATACAGGAGAATAGTAGCAGACCCATCTTTGAGATTACAAGTCACACGCTGTCAAAACTTCTCACAGCTTTGAATGAGTGTACTGAGTAAGTGCTGCATGTGCTTTTTTCAAAGTATAAGAACTTTGTGAATACTTTATGTGAATGACATCAAATAAGAAGATAATTGTTCTAGGTTATTTTTCATTTTCTTTTTCTCCTTATTACTTTTGCAACTGATCCTGTATTGATGTAGTATAAGAAAATCAAGCTCTTTAAAAAAATTTCACCAAATTACCCACGACTGATAGTAATTGGTTATCTTGGTTCTAAAATGTAATATAGTGGTGCCATTCAACCTACACATACATTAGCATTCGATAAATTATAAAGTGGAAAATTCGAAAATTGTTGAAGTAAGCTAGGTACATAGATGCACTAAAAACATCATTCAGTGTCTGGATACATTGCCCACATCTAGTCATGGAGGCTGCGTGGGGGAAGTAATGTTGTTATCGTTCTGCTCCTGCATTTTTCACGGAGAACATCTAGAAGTTTGTTATTAATTAGTTGAAGTTTTGTCCACGTGGTAGTTTTTAATTTTCCTGCTATTTTCTCTACTTCAATTGTACATTTTTTTGGCTGACAAAAATTTCTGTACCCTGGTTTTTCTTCAGGTGGGGTCAAGTTTTTATTCTGGATGCACTTTCTAGATACAAAGCAGAGGATGCTCGTGAAGCAGAAAATATAGTGGAGAGAGTTACTCCACGGCTACAACATGCTAATTGTGCAGTTGTTTTGTCAGCTGTGAAGGTTAATATTCTATCAAGTAATTGATTTTATCCACCATATATATGCTGGTGGTTTTGAGAAATCCAAGATATTTCAACTAACCTTTTCCTATCCTATTTCACCCTTATTGATAGATGATTCTTCAACAAATGGAGCTTATCAGTAGCACTGATGTAGTTCGAAATCTTTGCAAAAAGATGGCTCCTCCTCTTGTAACTTTGCTCTCAGCAGAACCTGAAATACAATACGTTGCTTTACGAAATATTAACCTTATAGTACAGAAACGACCTACTATTCTTGCACATGAAATTAAGGTAAGCTGGTGATAATTTTTGTAACATGAATACACGATGGTAGCTTGTAATTTTTAATAAAGATGCATGTAAATAAACAGGAAGACAAGTACCGCCTGTTTTATATAAGCTTACTACTACTACCACTTTTTTTCTTCTTTTTGGTTTCTATCCACTGTGTAGGTTTTCTTCTGTAAGTACAATGATCCGATCTATGTAAAAATGGAGAAGTTAGAGATCATGATTAAGCTTGCATCTGACCGAAACATAGACCAGGTACACAATCTTCATCAGTATTATCGATTCCTAAATGGGTCTATTAATTTTCTAGGACATACTATGAATGCAAACCCTTTGGATTGTAATTTTTCAGGTTCTGCTGGAGTTCAAAGAGTATGCCACTGAAGTAGATGTAGATTTTGTAAGAAAGGCTGTCCGTGCCATTGGTAGGTGTGCAATCAAGCTAGAGAGAGCTGCTGAACGATGCATAAGCGTGTTGCTCGAGCTGATCAAAATTAAAGTGAACTATGTGGTTCAAGAGGCTATCATAGTCATCAAGGATATTTTTAGAAGATATCCAAACACGTAAGAAATCCTTTTTGTTCCTTCAATTTGATATTCAACTGATTGAATGATTGCTTCATCATTCTGACTTCATGTGAATCCCTGTTCTGTTTACAGTTACGAGTCCATCATTGCTACACTCTGTGAAAGCTTAGACACGTTGGATGAGCCAGAAGCCAAGGTAATAGTTTGTCATTATATGTTCATAGCACAAGTGGTTCATCTCTTGAAGTTACTCTTATATTTTATGTTTGCCTCCCTGCCTCAAGGCATCAATGATCTGGATTATCGGAGAATATGCGGAGAGAATTGACAATGCAGATGAACTTCTTGAAAGCTTCTTGGAGAATTTCCCCGAGGAGCCTGCACAAGTCCAGCTACAGTTGCTGACTGCAACTGTCAAACTTTTTCTTAAGAAGCCAACTGAGGGACCCCAGCAGATGATTCAGGTCATTTCTCTACAAGCATAGTTTTCAATTGCCAAATCTATTTGTGAAATAAGGGGACGTTTTATTTTGGTATGATCTGGATTGAGTATTTTTTCCACATTCCCTGTGACTAGGAGTAATTGCCTCCAGCATTATCTGTATTTGCAGACATTAAAGAACCTGTCTGAAATCAGAACAATCAGATAATTATTTGTGCATATTATTTTAAATACATTTTTATGTAAAGAAATCTTTAAAATCTTTATAATAGTTACTATTACCAAGGAACTCATAAAGAGTCCCATTAAGATGGACCTTCTTTTTGTAATCATTACTTCTCGTAGTAATCGATTTTTTTTTTTTTCTTTATAGGAATTTCAATATCAGATGGCTCTTTGATATCCCTGTATTGCATAGTAATTATTTCATTGTCAGTTTGAGCAAGAACCATGTTCAATTTTCTCTGATAAAAGAAAAACTTTGAACTGTCTAGTACATCGTGTTGGTCTTTAGATGGCTACCCAATAAACATTTACTTCATGTCCATTTACAGGCTGTTTTGAACAATGCTACTGTGGAGACCGACAATCCTGATTTGCGGGACCGTGCATATATCTATTGGCGACTCCTATCAACTGATCCAGAGGTTTTCTTTTTGCTAATCAGTTTTTTTTTCCACCTTCACTGTCGTCCTACAATTCAATGTAGACTGTATAGTTGATAATAAACTATTGCATTTTGAGAACCATAGGCTTAGTTTGATGTGAGAAAACCAAATATATGTTATGATTGATTTTTTTCTTTTTAAAGAATGTTTTATAATGAACACCAAGCCACAAACCCCATCTCACTCTTGATAGCTGTGTACATGAATCTCAGTTTTCCAGTACTTCCTATCTTGCAGGCAGCTAAGGATGTGGTTCTTGCTGAGAAGCCTGTAATTGGTGATGATTCAAATCTGCTCGATTCCTCGCTCCTAGATGAGCTGCTTGCCAATGTTGCCACTTTATCCTCTGTATATCATAAGCCTCCTGAAGCATTTGTGACCCGTGCGAAGACTACTCAGAAAACTGATGATGAAGATTTTCCTGAAGGAAGTGATGCAGGGTATTCAGAGCCTTCTGCCCAAGCTGCTGGTGGTGGCAGTGCATCGCCTCCAACTTCTTCAGATGCACCTTATTCAGTATCAAAGAAACCAGTCCCTGGCCCAGCCTCTTCTTCACCTCCACCTTCTGTTCCAGATTTACTTGGTGACCTGATTGGACTGGATAACAGTGCTATTGTCCCTGTTGATGAGCCTACTACTCCTGCTGGGTAAGTGTGAACTAATACTTTCTTGTCTGCTGCTTATGCAGTCATATCATTTATCATGGGTTCTCTGCAACCTTCTCGATCTAAGACTTCTTTTGCAATACCTAAAATACTTCTAGTGAGAATAAATATTGCTAGATTGTAAAGTTGTGCCCTTCAAAGGGTTCTGATGATAGGGATGAGCAATTTCATGGAATAATTGTGTGAGCATGACAAATGTATTACCTTATGAGCTTTCTGTTACTGGCACTTAATGTGTTTTCTGGCCTGCAGCCCTCCATTGCCTATTCTGCTACCGGCATCAGCTGGTCAAGGCTTACAAATCAGTGCACAGCTCACACGACAGGACGGTCAAATATTTTACCATTTATTGTTCGAGAACAATACACAGATTCCACTGGATGGGTTCATGATCCAGTTTAACAAGAATACCTTTGGTCTCGCAGCTGCAGGAGCCTTACAGGTAGATTTGTAAATTCAGTGTGGAATTGATTATCCGTGGATGAACTTAACTTCTCATCTCAATATCTATAGGTTCCACCAGTGCAACCTGGGTCAAGTGCAAGTACTCTCCTGCCTATGGTTGTGTTCCAAAATCTGTCGCAAGGTCCCCCAAGCTCACTTTTGCAGGTAGCTGTGAAGAACAATCAGCAGCCAGTGTGGTACTTCAATGATAAAATCTCAATGCACATTTTCTTCACCGATGATGGGAGGATGGAACGTGCAAACTTTCTTGAGGTAAAATTGATAGTTATTACAATTTCCTTCGATTCTAGCTGCTTCCTTTTTTCCGTTCGCATTGTTAGTCGTAAATGTCGTTTAAATTTCTTGCTTTGCTTAACCGTTGAGGGAGTCTCTTAACATAGAATGCACACGTAAGAGGGACAACCACTACTCTGAGTAAAAGACAGCACATGTTTTAGTAGAAATGAAGTTTAACATTTTTTTTAAGAGATTAACTTCAGACTTCTATTAAGTAGATTAAGAGCAAACAATGAGAGGGAGAAATTAAACGGATGATCTCATAGGAAAAACATGTAACTCTCAGACTAATAATGTAAGAACTTATTTAAACGTCCATTAGCAGTTTAGTCTTAATTGTGGCATTTATCATCTCTCCATTGTAGACTTGGAGGTCCCTCCCAGATTCAAATGAAGTTTCTAAAGACTTCCCTGCCCTTTTTATAACCAATGTCGAGGCTGTTCTGGAACGACTCGCTGCTACAAACATGTTCTTCATTGCCAAAAGGAAACACGCAAACCAGGACGTTTTCTACTTCTCTACTAAAATTCCCAGAGGAATCCCGTTCTTGGTCGAACTGACTACGGTGATCGGAAGCCCCGGACTGAAATGCGCTGTCAAAACTCCAAATATTGACATGGCACCACTCTTTTTTGAAGCTTTGGAGACCCTGCTCAAGGAATGATTCAAACTGTGCTTTTCTTGTTCTTTCCCAACCCCTGATTTTTTTTGCTAGTACTTGTAAATCCATGCTGGGTATCTCTCTACCTGGCCGTTCTGTATTCTCCTTTCCCCCCCTTGGACTTAGATTGAATTCTAGCTCTGCCTAGACGGTTGGTTGTCTCATTATTTCCCTCCAGATTCAGATTCATGAGCCTGTTTTTACAAGGAAGTGTAATTTTATGAACTTTTCCAAGAGGATACTGTTGCTGCAAATATTTGAAGTTAGTGAAATAGTTTAAACAAGATGTAGTTCTATCTGGACACATTTTTGCGTGCAATTCAAAATCATGTAGTTCAAGTTCCCTTTGCGTTGTATTCCTCATCAGCTTCTCCATATTTTAATGGACTTTGAACTAAAAATTTCATAAATGGTCTATATATATATATATATATATATATATATATATATATTATATTAAATTATAATTTTAGTTTATATTATTTTTAAAAGTTAAAAAGTGTTTAGCTAAATCTTCAATAACATGGTTGATCTATTAAACATAAAATAAATTAAATTTTGTATCTGTCCATTCTTAAACCAAATAAAAAAGGAAAGTTAGACGTAATTTAACCTATATATTAATATATAGCTTAAGCTTTAGTTGTTTCCTTTAAAAGTATAATTGTAATACACATGCTTCATTAAGATTCGAGGCATTACTTGAGGTGAAAGCCATTTAGTGTGGAATCTTAGAAATAGTCCATGTCTAGCTTAATAGCTTTAATAAAAATTTCTATTTTAAAATTAACTTATCTCAAGAATCTCATTTACGCGTTAAGATAAAAAATTGAGAATTACAAAAGAGTATGTATAATTCCCGACCCATCAACGTATTTTTTAATTAAAAAAAATAAACATCAAGAATTTAATATTAAGATAAGTAGAATCATTAATTTATAATAATAAGTTCAAACTAATTTAATATAACTCCAAAATATCACAAAATCATACTATTAATGGACTGAATTTCCCTAAATTACTTGGATTTGACCATTCTTAGTCAAATCAAACGTCCCAAAATTCATCCAACCAACAATATTATATTTTTTTTTATAATTTTTTTTTCATTTTTAGAATTAAAAAATATAATTAATAATCGAAACAAATAGGCCTAAACCAAACACGTTTTGTAGGAGATATTTAAATTGATTTCACGGTTCATTCCGTTCCATTATAATTCTCCTATCGTGTATGAGCTGGTTTTTCCGTCCTCCAGCGGTGGCCGTTAGAAGCTCAACTTCCAGGCGACTCGGCGGCGAAACCTAGAGAGAAAATTTCCAGTTTCCATTCATCCAAACAATATTTCGCCGGGAAGGAAGAGCGTTGTTCTTCAATTTATAATCGTTTTCCTTTTTTTTTTTTTTTTTTTTTTTTTTTTTTTTTTTTTTTTTTTTTTTTTTTTTTTTTTT
>NW_019268538.1:3252998-3300967 GCF_002738365.1 Cucurbita moschata
TTTTTTTTTTTTTTTTTTTTGCTTTACTTTTGATTCTTCCTGACCTTTATACTCAGTGGAAAGTCGTACTCGCGCACGAAACCAAACCAACCATTCTTTCTCTCTCTACAGAGAAAGAAAAAAGAGAGGGAAGCTTTCTTGGCCTTCTCTGCTTTCCTGCCATAGTCTGAAGGGGAAGAAGAGGGCTTTGAAAAGGAGTACACATCCTGTGTCTCCCTTTTGTTCCATTTGAATTGAATTCTCAATCGCTTTTTTCGATTCTTACCAATCGATCGAGTTCTCGGCGTGAAACGGTAAGATTCTAGTTCCTGGACTATGTATCTCTTTTGCTTTCGAATTGGTTCTGATTATCGCTGCTTGATCAGAACCTCGTGTTGTGAGTTTTTTTTTTGGTTGTTCTTATTGGTTCTGTGTAGCTGAGGTAATTTTTGGATTCTCTGTAGGTTAACTTCGATGTTTATTTTATCAGTTTTTGCTAGAGAATCCGAATTTTTCGGCTTCTTGTTACTTTGATGTTATCGTGTTATTGATTGAGTTCTTGATTGTATTGACTCCGGTCTGTCTATACTGGTTCTTTAGGATTACTTCGTTCCTCTTTTGCCACTTCTATGATTATTACATCATATTTGCTGCTAGCTTTGTTGATCTATGATTCTCACATCATATTATGTAATTTTCTTTTATATCATATTCACTAGCGAACTTTGGCATAGCTTCTAATGCAGTTAAATTGATTTGAGCCTGTTTTCTTTAACAGGGTTAACATTCTCCAAAATTTTGAGGGCATATTGCAACTAGTTCCGATGGATTTTTGGCGAGTTGTGTAGAAAAGAAAACTGAAATGGGAGGTTGCTGCTGTTGTTCCTCAAGAGGAACAGAATCAAATATTACACCAGGCTACTATTATGTCAGTATTGAATTTTTCATTTGATGTTTATTGTCATATTTTTATCAATCAAATTCTTTCTTTGCTAGCAAAAACTATGCAGCCATTGTTTAGTGTTCGTTCATTTATTTATTATCATTGTCAACATGTCTAATTGCATATAGTTGTAGGTATTCCGATATAGCCTATGAGATAATTAACATAATTTTCATAGTTTGCGGCCCCAATCTGAAACTGGTTGCAGTGCGAGAGACGAAGTTTCTTTATTCAAGTACCTTTTGGTTAATTCAGCATCGGTGTGTTTTCCAAAAAAATCTTCTGCCTTAGCATGTATCAACTTAGATTGCTTGTGATCATAGGAGATGCTTGTGTACTACGCCGTGAGTAAATCGTGAATATGAGAAACGTTCCATACACTCAAGACTGCCATTTCTGTTATTTATTCTTGGAGCTGATTGAATTTTATGCTCAACTGTTAACATGATAGTGGAAAGAATTTTCTTCCCATCATCAACTTCCTTGCTCAAATCTCAATTTACTTAAATCTATGTTTTGAACTTTTGCTGCAGTACCCAAGAGCATCGGAGGAGCATGTTCCCTTGTCATCTCCACTTAGTGCTACCCCAGCATTTCCAACGGGGATTTTGGTTGATACAAATCTGGACACATCAATTCCGGACACTTATAGATCACCCCCTTTGCCTATCCCATATGATGTTGTTTTAACACACCCACATACTCCTCCTGCGGCTCAAGAAATTGTCAGCAATAAGAATGAAGCTACCGCTCAGACTCCAAATACTGATGTAATTCAAGAAACAGCATGCATAAACACACGGGAAACTTCAGCCAAATGTGATGCCATCGATGAATCAGACTGCAAGAAACACACGTTAAAGGAATCTGAAATTGGACTCTCAAAGGGTGTAGAATCTGTGGTCATACCTGTGGAAGAGGAGGATGTTTGTCCCATCTGTTTGGAAGGTGAAGTTTTGCTAAACCTTAGTTAAGCTGCACAATACCAACTCACCAAACCGTGGATTTTTTTTTTCAAACCCCTCATCTCTATAGCCAATGTTTGACATTTTAATTGCTTGAACTAACAAGTCACCAGGTTATCGCTTTCTCAGTGGCTGCACAGTTCCTTTCCCTTTCAATTCATCACTTTCCATTGTTTTATGCAGAATATGATGGGGAGAATCCAAAACTCACGACAAAATGCGAGCATCATTTTCATCTTGCATGCATTCTGGAATGGATGGAAAGAAGTGATATCTGCCCTGTGTGTGATCAGGTGTGTCTCAGGCTCTCAGTTTATGTTTTATCGTTTGTCACTCATACTCATTAGTTCATAACGCTTTAAGAAGATTTTTTTTTCCCTCTCCTAATCATCTCCCCCTTAAATGCAGGAAATGGTTTTTAGCCCTCCAATTGATTAGTAACAACAAGAAAATCAGCCAAGTGTTTTCTCAGATTGAAGTAAAGTTGAAAGTATAGATTATGAAGTTCTTGTGATTTTGCTTCAGCTGGCAGCTTCAGGTTTCTTTTAGTTGCTTTCCCTTTTCTTTTTACTTAATGAATTGCTCATTCCCGTTGCATTTTCTCTGTGAATTTGTTCTCTGAACATAGAATGTGGGGAAAATTGGGAGAATGATTCTTCTTTCTTTTGTTTCTTTTTTATTTTGGGTGGGAGTAGTGGGAGAATGTAAATACAGTGTGTGCAATATAGTATATCTGAGCTTGGTTTTTTTTTCATTTTACTTCCATTTATTAGAGGTTATGATTGTCATAAATGGAATTAAAATGAAGAAAAAAGAAGAGTACTTCATCATTTTCTCGTAAACGAATCTGGGTCGTTGATGCAATGATTATACTTCGTTTTTCAATCTTGATTCCTCTTTTGTTCTTCTAATTTGTCAAAATACCTTAACAATATGCTTTGATAATGATTTGGAAATAGGTTAGTTTAGATGTTTGTGTTTATTTATTAATTCTATGCAGTGACAATTGAATGATGATGTTGTACTATCAATAATAAACAATTAGTTGAAGAAAATAATGTCCGTTGATATTGATACATTCAAGCTATTGATTGAATATTTATGGATGTGCTAATATGAATGAAATAATTGGGCTAAATAATATAATTATATTAAGCTTGGAGTGAACATGACGCCTTAGTTATGCTTTAATTTCAAGCATACTACGTGACGTGTTGGATAAACTATGGTTGAAATTGGATTGATTTTAAGAGCTTTTGAGAATATACTTAGATTTGTGAATCTTAAAATATTACTGTCTCATATATTTTTTTAATTCGAAAAAGAAAATCGTATTAAATGCTTATTTTTTTAATCCAAAAATTGTGAAGGTATGAATGGAATCATTAACATTTCATAAACATAATTAGATAAGTTTGAAATAATGATCATAAAACTCGTCTCCAATCAGACGGCTGTGATTGGTCGTTCACAGCAATAAAATAAAATAAAATAAAATAAAAGGAAAGTGGGAATATTAAAAATTAATTATGTTGTTGTCTCCATTCATGAACATGTCTCCTCTATGGTCTGACAAATCTTCCTTATCCATTAATATGATTTTCTTTTTCTATAATAATGGCAAATTCCCAATGCTTTCTTTAATTCTTTTATTATTATTATTATTTGGTAATTGGTAAATAATTTAGTTTCAATTTTCAATGTTAATAATTTTGCGAGGATTGAATTGGTCATTTTTTGTTATAATATTGAGTGATGTTCTCACAAGTTATTTAATTCACACTTATTTTTATGAGTTTGTTTAATTTTTTCTTTACCTATTTTCTTTTTATATGTCCTCTTTTAATCTTCTCTTTATTTGTGTAAAATTAAAACATTTTTAGGATAATTTAACATTTCTATTATTTTCTTAATTTTTTTAGAATTTATATATTTTTTTAATTAATTCAATAATATTTGAAGCAGGTATTTTTCGAATTTTTGACTTTTTAGTCCAAAGTAAATATCAATGACTGTGACCGCCTAAAAAGCAATCATGTAATTTAAGAAAAAAATAGTTAGATGATAATTTACTTTTTAACTAAATAACAATTACTTTTTCCTTTGTTGAAAATATAAAACGTTACGAGCGAGATTAGCAACTTTTCTTTTTTTTTTTTGTAGGGAAATAAAACTATGTACTTGTGGTAAAATCTAATGGTAAAAATGGAGAGATCTAACCATTTATTTACCTTTAATTGAGTTATAGATTTCTATATTTATATATTTAAATGCGGGAGATTAATATAAATTTATATTAATCGAAACAATATGAAATTTATAAAATTTCAGGACTATGATAAGATTTTAATATCTTCACATGGGTCTACATTTATTTATTTTTTAGATTGTGACCACATAAAATTTTGCTCTATCCTTCAAAATATATATATATATATATATAAAATGGTTTTTTGAAGAAAAAAAATACAGAATGATTTTATAAGATAAATTAAATAAAATGATTCGTTTTCTCTAATGATTGATTACAAGCATAATAATTTTCTCTAATGGTAATTAAAAATGATTGATTTTATAAGATAAAATAGATTTAAAAAAAAAATATATATGAAGAAAATCAATTATTGATTTTATATGATAAATTAAGATAATTTTTAAATATACTTCTTTTTCTAACCATTAACATTAAATTTAAATTTAAAGTAATAATAAAATTAGTTATTTCTCTTAAAATATTATAACTTATTGAAGTCTTACAAATTTATAATTACATGAGTAATAATAAAATTAGTTATTTCTCTTAAAATATTATAACTTATTAAAGTCTTACAAATTTATAATTACATGTTTTCAAATTATATGAACCAAATTTGAATTTAAAAAATTAAAAAATTATAAATTTAAAGTAATAACTTATGTTGTATGAGTTAAATTAAAAAAAAAAAAAAATGATCTTTTGGGTTTTTGATGTTTGGCAACATTTTGATTAATTTACAGATGTAAAATAGAGAGAGCTTGAATCACTACTTCCGTGTCTGAACCGCTTTTGCGGGTAGGAAACCTCATTTCTCTTCCTATCACTATATCTCTTCTTTCTCTTACCCTTTTCCTCTCAAACCCAAATCCAAAACCATGTCTTCTCCCAGCAAGCGACGCGAAATGGATTTGATGAAACTGTAAGTTCTTCCATGCCTTCCGATTGAATTCTTCTCTGCTTCTTCTTCCTCCTTTTTCCCCTTTGACTCTGCTGATTTTGACATCAGGATGATGAGTGATTACAAGGTGGAAACCATCAATGATAGCATGCAAGAGTTCTATGTCGACTTCCATGGTCCTAAAGACAGTAAATCATCTATACCCATCTTTGATTTCTCTATTTTCTTTGCTTTTTTACTAATTCCTCATCTTCTACTGCGCCCTTCTGGATTTCCCCTTTTTCAGGTTCCTAACAACTCTCTTTGAATCGACCTGTTTAGTTCTTAATTGCCTGCGTTTGTTGAATTTCCCTTCTCAAATGAATCCCAGTTCATATAGACTGTTCTGTGCAATATGATTTTGGGTTATATGGATTATCTGATCTTATCCCTTTTTCTTTGTTTGCTTGTTTGGTTTGAAATCGGAAGGTCTTTACCAAGGAGGTGTGTGGAGGATTAGGGTGGAGTTGCCAGATGCTTATCCTTACAAGTCACCTTCAATTGGCTTCATCAACAAAATTTATCATCCAAATGTTGATGAAATGTGAGTTGACATCACTCACACTCTGAAACTTATTACATTGGTTCTTGATAGGGGTAGGGTCTTATCTTGTTCTGGGGATGATTGTTGACTGATACGGATGTTTTACGAATCGCAGGTCGGGCTCGGTTTGTTTGGATGTTATCAACCAGACATGGAGCCCTATGTTTGGTGGGAAAACATCCCTACTCTTATCTTTGTAGAGTTTTAATGTTATCTGTTTTGTTGTATATATTATATCATGGTGATCAATGGTTTTTTGTTTGTGGAATTACAATGCTGCGACCGAGGAATTGCGATCTAATTCGGGTGTTTTTTGTTGTATAGACCTTGTAAATGTTTTCGAAGTGTTTCTTCCACAACTTCTCCTGTATCCCAACCCGTCGGACCCGTTGAATGGCGAAGCTGCTGCAGTAATGATGCGTGATCGCGCTGCATATGAGCAAAGAGTAAAAGGTACTTCTATTGAAGATTTGGTAGTTTAAGCTAAGTTTAAGCTAAACACAAAACTAGATTTAGTAGCGTTTCTTATTACAAAGCTTCTTTTTGGTAGTTACAAGCTTTTCTTACTAGCCCTGAACTTCATTGTAGACAAATTCAGATTTTAGTGGCGGTCACCATTGTGCCCGTGTGATCTCGATCACACCGATTGGAAAGGAGAACGAAACATTCTTTATAAGGATGCAGAAACCTCTCTTTAGCAAACTCGTTTTAAAAACCTTGAGGGAAAACCTGAAAGAGAAAGCCTAGAGAGGATAATATCTGCTAGCGGTGGGCTTTTGTGTTCTGCATCTGTGATGATGATTATACATCTAATGGTTATAAACTTAGTAGGCATATTATACTAGTCGTATCGGTTAACTTCCTCACCCCGACACACAAAGTTCAAGACACGTACGAACCCCGTCCCAGCTGTTCTTTTTCTTGTTTTACATTTGGGTTGTGTATGTATATGTACAGAATACTGTGAGAAATATGCAAAGCCAGAGGACATTGGAGGTGTTGGTGAGGAGAAATCCAGTGATGAAGAGGTGAGTGAAGATGAGTACTCCTCAGATGATGAGGAGATGGCAGGCCAAGCTGATGCTTGACTGGAAGGAAAACCATATCAACCCTCTTCTGTACATGATTCAAAAACTGGGTTACCATCAAAATTGAAAGCTATGGAGAAGGTTCCTAGCTCCTCTACTGTCTCTTATTTTCATGATAGTTGTTGTGTACATTAATCAAACTATGATATAATGTTTCATATATTGTCATTTACCATTTAATCTATAAACCAATTCTCTTGGGTTTTCTCCTTTTTCTCAACAGTTTCACGGTCTCTCCATCTCTAACGCAACGTTAGGGATGTAAGTGAGTCGGGTTGGTTCGGATATGGAGTAAAGCTCCGGTTGGAAGCTCCTGTATTCATTTTAAAAACTGAATTTTGTGCTACTGTACTTGGGTATTTCGAAAGCCCCGGTCGTGTTGTGTTGTGTTATATTCGGTTTTGATTTACAGTACGTACCAACCGGACCATGTTTAATAGGGAAATAATATGATTGAAGCAAATGGATGGCCTAAAGTGCTTAAGATATCCCATCTGTAATTATTTGGATGACTTTTGTGTCAATGAATTAATTTTCAGTTTTGAGAAAATTAGAATTTAATATTTATTATTTTAGAAATTAAAATTTCGTTCTGATAAAACCTTATAAATATTAAGTTTCTGCGGAATAAATAATGCTTTTGGGACAATTTATTTTTTAATTTATTTTTAAAACAACACAATTTATCAAAACAGCCCTTATAGCTCAGTGGTAGAGCGTCAGTCTTGTAAACTGAAGGTCCGTAGTTCGATCCTGCGTGAGGGCATTTTTTGAGTTTTCAATTCTTTTTTTTAGGCTGAATATACTTAGTATAAAGCTTTGAAGAGGGAAGCAAATCAAAATTCAGTGTTCTAAGATGAGTTGAACAATATTAACACCAAAAAAAATATATATATATATATCGAAACAGAGTGCACGAAACCGAAACGTAGACGAGCCAAGATTCAAGGGTGTTGGCTCGATGTGGTTGAACGGAAAACACGACAATGGAGAAATCTAAGTCGGGGTTAGATTGGTATTAAAGAATTTGCTGGGAAAGTATACACTGGTTTATTTGACATTCTGGTATATAATCAATCTAGCTACTAAAAACTTTACCTAATAAACAAAATTATTGAACCTATGGAGGAGAATGAATATGGAAATTAGCAATAAGCCTATTGAGTTTACTGAGAGTTTCTCGAGCGGATTTTGTATCTGGATGATCCTCGCCTGATATCGAAGTTCTGATGAAGATGGCCTTTCGGATTAGATCGTCCCCGATGTCGAATTGTCCCCCTCTTAGCATTAGCCTCGCTCGGGTTTCTAATAGTGTTGCTCTGCACAGAGCTAGCTCCTGCCAAAGATAAGGATTCAGCTGTGCAGTTGTCTGAACTGGCCTCCAGCAAAGTGACTTATCGAACCACTTCTCGACCGGTGTGACGAAGGCTTGATCGGCAGCTTCTAATGCGTTTGTGCATAGCCGGAGAAGTTCCAACGCAGTGGTGCATTGGGAGAATGTGAGAAATGTCCTCACGGCCAGCGGCAAGACCACTCCTTTTATGACATACAATAGCTCCGAGACTTTGAGTTCGACGACTACAGGGTCCCGACCGAACCCGAAGAGCAAGAAACAAGCTGCCCACAAATGTTCGGAGTGATGAATGATCGAGGGGCGCGTCATGACAGCTTGAACCATCGCTTGTGCAACTCCGTCCACGCCTCTCTTGCGTGCATATAGCTTTACGAGATCATTGAATTGTAGACATCCCTGTTTGGCACTGCTTCTTGCCATATTGAACCTTAACAGCATGGAAGTTGCTTCCGCTTCTGACTTTTTCAAGTAAGATGAAGTAATACCACAAGCCATGGAACGTAACAACTTCTTCCATAACCTCGTTCGCTGTCGCTTTTCGGGTATCTTGTGAGCTGCAAGGGCTAATTGCGAAATGGGAATAGCAGCAGGACCGAACCAACCACTCGCTAGAGCCATTCTAGTTGCCAAGCTCCGTGGCCCCTCGGCATGGTCGAAAATGGAGAAACACACTTCGAAAAGCTGCATAAGGAACGTATTGCGTCGGAAAACATGAGCTTCTCTACCACTCCATGATTGATCTTTGACAGGCATTCTATTGGTTGTATCCAACAATCTAGTTGGTGTTATGGGAAGCTCAGATAAGATCGCACCAATTATCGCAAGGCCTAACGTTAACCTTCCAACTTTCTCTTCGATCATTCTCAAAACATCGATCTCTGCAATCGAGTAGTCTCGAACGCTTCCTTGCATTAAACACATTGCTTCAGCCCCCGACAAGTAAGACAGTTTCAACGGTTCCAAATTCATTACACGAGGAAGTCGAGTGGATATTATGATATGCGTCTCGCCACCAAAACGAGGGAGAAGATCCATCACAAGTTTGTGATCCCACCAATCCTTTTCGCACTCTAAATTATCGATTATCAGCAAAAACGGAACGTTTCTCATCAGCTCTGTACGAATTCTTGAAATGGCTGCCTCTTCCTGCTCCTCAAAATTCTTGATCTTGCTTTTAGCTGAAAAGCTTCCAAATCCTACATCAACTTCTAGGAAGGAACCTAAGTTCAGATAATTCTGCCTGATATATCTGCTTTCACCTCCAATCCATAAAACCATCTTGTACTTTTGGTGATGTCGATACGCGAATTCTAAAAGAAGCTCGGTCTTACCGATTCCCGAGTCCCCCGAAACACAAGCTATACCTTTTCCGTACAAAATTTTGGCTGTTTTCTTTCTCTTGGCATACCTTTCGCCACTTTTTGTCTTCAGTCGTCGATGCCGCTGAGGAAACTCAATGCTTTGCATTTCGATCTCTTTTTCGGACTCCTTCCACACAATAGGTTCTTTACCCTTCTTGTTTCGTGTTTCTACTGCTTGTTGGTGCTGTTTCTCTTCAAGTGAGCTGCTTTTACTGCAGCCAAGGGTCAGATTCTTTCGTCTCGGTCGAGCTATAAGTTCGAAGTAATCTCTTTCGGAATCACCAGCTATATTGCCAAAAAGTATGAACTCTAGCTCTGATAATTCTTTCTTCCTGCCTACGAAATTCTCGTTTCGGGGGAAAGGGAACTCTTCTTTCTCTACCTTCTCCCTCCATTTCGTCAAGCGCTCGACAATGCTTCGTCTTCCCAACCTCATTGCAAGTAGCATAACGGCTTTCAGTATGCAGTCCCTCCAGTTACCATTCTGAGCTTCGAATTTCCACTCGTCGACCCGACAAAGCCCTTTGATGGCTTCTTTCCATTCCTTCTCCAATCCTCCATACAGAATCCACAAGTCACCACCATGTTTTTCCCACAAATCTCCCCTTTTCTCCACAATGTCTCTGGCAAGACAATCTCCTGGACTCAAGTCAAAAAATATTGGAACCAAGTTCTTCTTACCAGAAAAAAACCGCAGCTCCTCGATGGTGTAAGGATTCTGGAACGACTTCTTTGTTAGAATCACAACTCCGAACGAGGATGCATCCATCGCCCTCTCAATGACTCGATGCTTGCGAGAATTCCTACATTTTGCTCTATCAGACACAAAGCAACTCATCCCATGAACCTCCATCTCTGCTTGAAGCCAATTAGCAAACCGCAGCAATGAAGGCTTGGAACCGTGCAAACCTATGAAAACGTCATAACTCCTTAGTCTAGTCGAGGAAATCGAAATCGGATCGGCTGCGTAAGAAGTAAAGTTACTTCTGCTAAGCTTTTTGTACATTTCTCTAGGCCTCAAATAGTTATTTCCATGAGGAAGGCTTCTACTATAAGGAGTACTTCCAGATACACCAGTTGACGACGAAGCCTGATCGAGCTTCCGACAATCACCCGGAGTACACGTTTCTGGATTTCGAATCAAATCCGAAACTGCAAATTTAGCTTTCAACAAAGATTCAGAATCTGGCACCACCACACTTGAGTTTACCGGATCAACTCTGAAGTCCATGCTTTCACATCCCATGTCACCCTTTGTTGCTTCTGACCTTCGACATGTCGATGACCGTGGAGAAAAGAACGGCGAAGGAAGTGCTGAAAAGAACGTCGAAGACGACGACGACAAATTTCTAGAAGTTGTAGCAGGCAAGGACCCAAACCGGGAGCTTTCTTCTCCAACGTCCATATCCACAAAAGCTCATTCTTTAACTCATTACACAAAATCTAAAACTTGCATTCTGAATGTGACACCCTTTTGAAAAACAAAATACAAAAAACAAAGAATGAATTCATTTGCAGCACTATCTTTAATGGCATCAAACAAATGGGCAGGCAAATTTAATGGCATTCAAGATCTAAAAGAGACATTACAGGAAAAAAAGAAAAACCAGAAATTTTCAAGCAGAAAGCCCATATCTCAACCAAACAGCTCAAAACACAATAATTATAGAAATAAAGATGAACATACTCAGATCTGATTACTCACTGGACTTCAAATCTGGAAAGTTTTCACATGGGCATTCGATCTTATGCCCTCTAGATTCATAAACTCATCAATGAAATGAAAAGAACAGAGCACAAAAACTGAATAGAGTTCAAATTCCAGGAATCCAAACAGACACCAAAAGCTGCAAGAAGTGATTCCAAGAGCCTAGAACACAATCAAGCAAGCAAGCAAGCATTGGAACAGTAAAAAGAAAGGTGAATGAATGTTGAAAAGGGATAAGAGGAGAGTTTTGTGTTAGAATTTAGAATGAAGTCTTAGTGTTTTCACATAGATTTAAGAAAGAGGCATTTGCAGAATGGGATAGGAAAACTTGTTTGCAGAGAAGAAAAGAAAGGGAAGTATTGGGTAACCTTTTTCAGAGGAAGAAAAAAGAAAATCCAAGTGGCTGCTGACCCCTGGCCTTCTGATATTAGACAAACACTCCCTCTAAAATGCTAACAGAATAACCCCACTCGCCCCCTCTATTCTCTCTCTAAACAACAAAGTCTCACTGTTTCTGAGAGAGATGGAGAATTTTTGGGTCTGAAAGCAAAGGTACACACACCGCTTGAAGGGGAGGCCAAGAAATTTTTTAAAAAAAATGAAGGGTCCCAGGCCACGGATCTGACCAAGTTTATAACCTTTGTAGGCTCCACAAACCCACCAAGAACTTTTATAAACTGCAGAGAAAAACCCAGTGGTTTGGCCTTCTGGATTCATTCATTCATTCATTCATCTTAAAAAAAGGCTCTTGGAATTGTAGACGGCCACTTTGTTTGTTCTTCTTTTCTGGGTATTAACTTTTATCCCCCAAAAAGAAAAAAGGATACCAACTTTCTTACCAAAAGCCCTTTTCTTTTCGTCTCTCTTAGCTCCTCCTCCTCCTCCTCCTCCTCCGCCTCCGCCTCCATGATCAATGGCCCATTTACTACCAATCAAACCCTAATTTCTTGGGGGTTTTTAGTTTGATTCTAATTGGATTTTAAAAAAGATATTGTAAATGGGATTTCTGAAACTACCCCATTAAAGATATTCCCACTTTTCGTGCAATAATTTTGAGCTACTTTATAAATGCCTTGTCCATTATTACCTTCTCGGTTACCTCCTCTTGGTCTTAGGCTTCATTGTCACATTTATAGCCATAAACCAACGTGCATCCATCTAATTTCCTTGCCTTAGTTGCGTTTCATCAAAGTCAAAACTTCTAATTCTTAGAAATTGTTTCACGTCGCTCTCTAAAAGATTTTATCTTTCAACAAATACCCTATTTTAAATCGATAAAGTTTGCCACTTTTATCTACTAATACTTTCTTCGTCGTCGATACATTCATAAAAACGAGTCAAATATACAGAAACGTAATAATCTTAAATGGGATCGTCGAAGAAGTTAAAAAAGGATGAGAATTGGAGTTTAGTAATAGAATGATTGATGGGAATGTGCTACCAACACCATCACTTTCCAAGAAAGAGAGGTTTGGTTGACTTGGAATCCAAAACAAACATATACTCAACATCAGTCCAAAACCCTCTTTTGGTTTCCTCTTGTGGGCACATGCTCCCATATGAGCTCACTCAATAATAAAAACTCTCCTATTACCACCTATCTATGTCCTCCCTCATAATTAAACTCTCAATTCAATCTATAATGCCCTTTGAGTTGAATGAGAGCGTACGACACATCCCGACCCCACCTCACTCCGCCTCGTCTATCGTCTTGTGGGAGAAGAACACGGTTATAGAAGAACACTCTTAACTACTTATTTTACTTGAATTTTAAACACAGTAAGTAACTAGTAGGTAAAAATCAAATAATAGTGGAACTAACGAGATATGAAGACAGTAACTAAACACGGAGAATGGAGAATAGATAGAGAAAGCAACAAAGATATTAGAGAGGAGAGAGAAATGGGGTACGATTTAGAGACAACTTAGGAGTCCATGTGTTCGAAGCCTAAACAAAATAAATCCATCTATCTTTTCAATGTATTTTGGTAGGATGCTCAAAGGACAAATATCTTCAATTATTATTATTATTATTTTTTATTTTTTTATGGGCAGAAGAATTTTGGATTTCTATCCTCTGCTGTGCACCAGTTGATGGGCCCCTTTCTAACTCATTTATTTCACCCATATCCACCACCCTTTTTACTCCAATCAAATTAATTTCCATAAAAATAAATAAATAAATAATCCATCTGGAAAGTGAAAATTAAGAAAATAAATAAATAAATAAAGCGTGGTTCCTACAGAGGGTGGGCACAGTCTTCGGTGCCCATAAGTAGGGTAAGCTGCCCTAATCCCTAATCTCTAATCTTAGCTTTATAATTAAACCCACCAATTCAACAACACCCACATGCTCCATTAACCCCTTAATCTTATTATAATCCAATTTCTTTCCCCCAACCCAACCCGACCCGACCCGACCACTTGTGTTTTTGAATTTTGAATCCTTTAATCTTTTTTTAATCCACTTTTACCCCTGCCCCTTTATTTTTATTTAAAATAAATAAACTAATTTGTTGATCCTTCATGTCTCATCACCTATGCAAACCTTAGCAGACAAAAGGAACCCCTCAAAAGCATTGCTACTTTAACCTCGATCCCTTTCGTATTCCTTTACAAATCCGCGAAACTTGTGTCTTCCTACCTTTTGATTTTCTGTCGTGTAATCATTTAATTCTCTTTTTCTCGACTATTTGACATGATCGAACTCGACAATGTGTGCAATAGTTGTTCATAGATAAAGTTATAATATACTTAAAAAGCAAAGTTAAAGATGTCAAAGGGACTGGACAGGAAGGAGAAGCCTTCTTCTTCCTCGTCCTAGGTCTCCTATTTTAATCTCTGTCGCTATAAAATTCTCTATTTATTGTGGTAAGGATCAAGACAGAGATTTATTATATAGAATTTAGTATGTGTGTATATAAATACTAATGAATAATTTCTATTTAAAAATATAAAATATCCTAATAAATTGAATAATATTTTATAAGTTAATTATTATTAATAAATTTTAAGACCCTCATAAATACCAGTCTTATGCATTTGCAAGGTGGGCTTTGGAAGACAAAAATATTTGGGCTTTCAGAACCCAAAGCTCAGATATACTTCATTTGATTGTAGCCCAATATCAACGCATTTGCAAGGTGGGCTTTGGAAGACAATTATTTGGGCTTTCAGAACCCAAAGCCCAATATCAAATTAATGTTCCGTACATAATGGTCATGTACAATGGTTCACTTGAATTTGAGGGGAAAAATCAAAATTTATGCATCTAATTTTGCTTTAAAATATATATATATATATATATTTATTTTAAATAGATATTTGGATTTTTAATATTGAAAATTTCAATATTATTATTTATGACATTAATAAAGTTAATTATTTAAATTTAGACATTAAATTTATCATTTTGCTATATATGATTTGAAATAATGTTAATCTACACGAACACAAAGCTAAGAACTATGTGAATTTAAAAAATTATGATCATCTTAGTTTCAAATGCGTAAGAGTTTAAATTTCTAATAAACAAATGAGGCAGCTTTGAGCTGGACTTGCCGCCACGAACCCAATAGCTGTCAGATTAGCTTAGCATTACATTCCCGAGATAAAACTAATCACTGCCTTAAACTTGTATCCCAAAATTGCCATTTTGACAGACACACACAATAAATAGATAAGAAAAAAGATTAATCCCAATTATAATGTTCCCATTTTTTGTTGTTTTTAGTTTTTATTCCATAGTTTTCTTATAATTATAATTTTCCCATTTTTTTTTGTTGTGTTTATATCGAAACGGAAAACGGGAGTAAGATTGTAAAACAACTTTCTGTTTCTCTGCATTTTGATCACTCAAGGTATCGCCTCAATACCCTCTAATGTTTCATGGAGCTTTAATTTTTAAGAGTGAACTGGGTGTTTCTGCTTTGCTCTCTTATTTAGGGGATTTTGGATGTCTTGGTTTTGATTTTCGATTATCTGGGTGTCGCTTAATTTCATCGAGGTATCGTTTCTGAGTTTGTAGAAAGTAATTGATATTAGTAGCTCGTTCATGATTCTTGTATCTGAATGTTCCGATTGGGTTTACCATGCAACAACGCGGGATTGGAAAGGAATAACCTCTTGTGTTTGATCTTTTCTGCTCCGGTGATTACCCATTTCCCAGTTTGCTTCATTTGTTTCCTTATGTTTGTTCTTCAACTTCCACCAATCAATGGGACAGAAAATGGTGTCTTCAGAAATTAGGGAAGTTCGTGTTATCAATTATCCAGAATGTAGTAGTAGATTTATGAAATTTTTAGCAAGTTGTGTTCCCCTCCAAATTTGTTCAGGGGGCTAAGCAAGTTATTAGGAAGCTGATTTGTTTAGTTGCAACAGAAGCTTTGCAAGAAAAGTCTGAAGAAAACAAAATGGATGCACCTAAAGAGATATTTTTGAAAGATTACAAGATGCCTGATTACTATTTCGACACGGTACATGAACCTTAATCTAATCTGGGATTCGAATTTTTTTGCCATGGAAGTTTATATTATTGAGTAAAACATCAATTTCCCTGCAGGTGGATTTGAAATTTTTGTTGGGTGAGGAGAAGACAATCGTCAGTTCAAGAATAACAGTCTTCCCTAGCGTTGAAGGTACCTGGACTGATGACCAACTGTTCTTATATTTTCCTTTTTCCCGTGTTTCACTTGTAAACTTGAATGGTATATATGTGTAAATTATTTCTTTACTTTTTGGTTCAGGATCCAGATTTCCTCTTGTTTTGGATGGGGTTGATATGAAGTTGATTTCGATTAAGGTTAACAGCGAGGACCTCGAGGTGAACTGCCATTGCAAATTGCTCAAATAAATTAGTTTCCTTCATATTACATTTGATGTGAAGGCATTCCCCTGTATAATATTCTTAGGAGGCAGATTACGTTCTGGACTCCCGCCATTTGACGATCCTATCACCGCCAACTGGTTCTTTTACCTTGGAAATTGTTAATGAGATATGTCCTCAGAACAACACTTCTTTAGAGGTTGAGCATACATTCGTCGATACTTCTCTCTCTGGTTTTCTTTTTGCTTGTTTCTGCATTGCAACTCTAGACGTTACCATGAAATTGGCTTTGGTTGAAGGGACTCTATAAATCAACTGGAAATTTCTCCACACAATGTGAAGCTGAGGGTTTTCGAAAGATCACATTTTACCAGGTTGGGGGACTTTGTTTTGCATATATCTCTTCTTCAGGTAATTTTTGACAATCAATTAACTAAATCACCATGAATGTTGAGCAGGACCGTCCTGATATAATGGCGAAGTACACATGTCGCATAGAAGCCGATAAGTCATTATACCCGGTGCTACTGTCTAATGGGAATCTTATAGATCAGGGTGATCTAGAGGTGACCTTCATTTTACACAACCAGATAGCATTTTGTATTATGCCTTTGTTACATGCTCAGCACTAGCACTCTTTCTGCAGGATGGAAAACATTTTGCCCTCTGGGAGGATCCCTTTAAGAAACCTTGCTACTTGTTTGCTTTAGTAGCTGGCAAGTTTGTAAGCAGAGACGATGTTTTTATTACTCGTTCAGGTAGGAAAATCTCCTTGAAGATATGGACCCCGGCTGAAGACGTACCCAAGACTGAGCATGCCATGTATTCTTTGAAGGCAGCTATGAAATGGGATGAAGATGTTAGTACTTTTATATACCAATAATTTTTTCTTTAATTTACTTGATTTTTCATTATTTTTGTAGCAATCTTCAGTATTTAATGCAATATCAATTTCTTTTTGTATGCTGAAAACAGGTTTTTGGACTAGAATATGATCTCGATCTCTTCAATGTTGTGGCCGTTCCAGATTTCAACATGTGTGTTTCTGTTCATTTTGCTTTTGTTTCTATTTTACTGACTCTAGATGACTCCTGTTAAATAAATCTCTTTTTTAATTACCCAGGGGAGCCATGGAAAACAAGAGTTTGAATGTATTGTTTCCTAAACTTCGTGTCTTTTGTGATCATGTGCCTGATAAAATTCAAAACGTTATTCATGCCGTTTCCTTCGTTTTTTTTTTAAAACAGATTTTCAATTCACAACTTGTCTTGGCATCTCCAGAAACTGCTTCTGATTCCGACTATGCTGCCATATTAGGAGTGATTGGCCATGAGGTTCGTCGTAAAAGTTTTGTCACTCAAAAGCTCCGAATAATGTTTGCTTTAATACGAGAGCAGACTTTTAATAATCACATGAATTTTTTTATGTTGTCTTGCAGTATTTCCACAACTGGACTGGCAACAGGTATTTTTTGTTATTGTTCCCTAGAGCAGGCTTGTGCTCTGTTTTAAACTACTGCTGACAATGTAAATATTCAGGGTGACATGCCGTGATTGGTTCCAGCTGAGCCTGAAGGAAGGTCTTACGGTGTTCCGTGATCAGGTATGATATTTACTCCTTGAGATACGAACACCCGATTTATCCTTGGAAACTCTTCTCATTGCCTCAATAATAGGAATTTTCATCCGACATGGGAAGTCGTGCTGTAAAGCGAATTTCTGACGTTTCAAAACTCAGAAACTATCAGTTTCCACAGGTTTGACTCTTGTATCCACTTTTCAGACTCCCCCACGAACCATTTACTAAATTTCAATTGCCAATTGAATTGAAGTAGAAATTAGGATTCAAAGCTGAATTTGTCCCTTCCTTTCTATTCTGCAGGATGCTGGTCCCATGGCTCATCCTGTTCGACCACATTCCTATATCAAGGTTAATGGTTATATTTATGTGAACTTTTCAGTGTATGCCTAATTCATTTTGACAGCCATCCTAATTGTTTGATCCCAACATTCTACAGATGGACAATTTTTACACAGGAAAGTGTTGTTCTCTATGGGTTTGCTCAAAATTTGAGCTATTTGTTTGTTCTTTTCTTCAATTTCTACTGATGAGACTTCTTTTGAACCTTGGGGTCTTAATGTTTTTCTTCTATCAAGTTATGATCTGACATGGGTCCTGTACCGACTTGAACATGCAGTGACGGTAGGCTTTATCATTGAGTCGTTACATGCTGTTAAGTTCATTTTCTTTTCATTCTATGAAGAGACATCTAATTTATGATCTCTTTTTGCAGGTCTATGAAAAGGTGTGTCATTCATGCATAATGCTTCTCTTTTTGTCTGGATCAAAAATATCATTAATGAACGATTAACGACTTGTGAACTTAGGGTGCTGAAGTCGTGAGGATGTACAAGACCTTATTGGGAAGTCAAGGATTTAGAAAAGTAAGGGTTGAAAATACCTAAAACTAATTTCTAAGATTGTATAGATCTTTAAAATTATTTTCAAACGCTCAGGGCATGGATCTTTACTTCAAGAGGCATGATGGCCAAGCTGTTACCTGTGAAGATTTCTATGCCGCAATGCGGGATGCGAATAATGCCGATTTTGCTAACTTCTTACTATGGTGTTTATAGCTACTTTACTACATTTGAATTTCCTTTCATGAAACATTTATAGTGCTTATGGATACAACTAAGATACAGGTACTCTCAAGCTGGGACCCCTCGAGTCAAAGTTACATTATCTTACAATTCCGATGGTCGTACTTTTACTCTGAAGTTCAGGTATATAATCCATTGGATGTTGTTGACCTTATCAATCTTTTTTGTAATTGTTTACAAGTTATGCTGAGTGGTTAAAATTCCACAGCCAAGATGTCCCACCAACTCCTGGGCAGCCAAATAAAGAGCCAATGTTTATACCTGTTGCTGTTGGTCTGCTAGACAAAGCCGGCAACGATTTGCCTCTGTCCTCTATATATCATGATGGGGTGTTGCAATCTATAGCTGAAAATGATCGGCCAGTCTACCACACAGTCCTCAGGCTGACCAAGGTTAGCAAAGAAATTACATTATTCTGTGACTGCTTCTTTTCGAACTGCTTGTAATGTATAATTGTAACAACCCATGACCACCGCTAGTAAATATTGTTCGCTTTTACCCATTATGTATTGTCGTCAGCCTCACAGTTTTAAAACGCATCTGCTAGGGAGAGGTTTCCACACCCTTATAAGGAATGCTTCATTCCCCTCTCCAACCGATGTGGGATCTCACTATCCACCCCCCTTGGGGGCCAGCATCCTCGCTGGGTGACTGGCTCTGATATCCTTTGTAACAGCCCAAACCTACTACTAGTAGATATTGTCCGCTTTGGCCCGTTATGTATCGTCGTCAGCCTCACAGTTTTAAATCGCATCTGCTAGGGGGAGGTTTCCACACCCTTATAAGGAATGCTTCGTTCTCCTGTAACAGCTCAAGTCCACCGCTAGTAGATATTGTCCTCTCTTCTGGGTTTTCCCTTTATGAGCTTCCCCTCAAGGTTTTAAAACGCATCTACTAGGAAGAAGTTTCCACACCCTTGTAAGGAATACTTCGTTCCCCTCTCCACCCGATGTGGGATCTCGTTTATTGTGGTTAGACTTTTGTTTGACAATGTTAACTTCTGTTTGACCAATTATAGTTTAGACCACCACTTGGTTGTTATTTTATGTGCAAGAACGGGAGATTTGGGATTTTAAAATCCATGTTTTCCTATATCTATTGATTGCTATGCTTGATGCAGAAAGAAGAAGAGATCGTCTTCTCTGACATACCTGAGCGACCAGTTCCATCTTTGTTTAGGGGCTACAGTGCTCCTATCCGTCTTGAAACAGATCTAAATGACGATGATCTATTTTTCCTTCTTGCCCATGATTCTGATGAGTTCAACCGGTTTGTGTTTATATAAAAAATTTTAAAAGGTTAATTCAATAGTATAACCATTGAACAAGGTCCGATCATTTTGTGATTTAGTTGGGAGGCTGGACAAGTGTTGGCACGGAAACTGATGCTCCAATTGGTGGCCGATCACCAACTAAATAAACCATTGGTTCTTAATTCGAAGTTTGTGGAGGGTCTGAGATCCATACTTTCTGACTCGAGCTTGGATAAAGTATGTCAGGCACTTAGTTTTGTAATTTGGTTTTTTCTTCATTGAGCCACTTTTGGCTGTTGGCTGGACAATATGGAGACAACACTGATAACATAAGTGAATGACCATTGGTAATCCAGGAATTCATTGCGAAAGCTATAACTCTCCCCGGTGCAGGAGAAATAATGGACATGATGGCGGTGGCAGATCCCGATGCTGTTCATGCCGTTCGAACTTTCATCAGGAAGCAACTGGCCAATGCATTGAAAGCAGAGCTTCTCACTGCAGTATGAACTTCTCTGAACCTGCAATTTGATGAAGTCTGAACTATTTGTTCTGTACATAAAATTGTGTCTCTAATCTTCTCAGGTAGAAAACAACAGGAGTTCAGAAGCATATGTGTTCAACCATCCTGAAATGGCGAGGCGTGCTTTGAAGAACATTTCTCTTGGTCTGCTCGGCCAACAAATTTCGTGGTTGAAATAATTATTCTGTAAACTTGTTAAGTCAACTAACTAATCTTCATTTTCTTTGATGGTTTTCAGCATATCTTGCATTAGTTGAGGATACAGAGATTGCCAATCTTGTGCTTGATGAGTATAAGAACGCCTCGAATATGACCGACCAATTTGCAGCTTTGGTGGCTCTAGACCAGAAGCCAGGTGAAACTCGTGACGAGGTTCTCGCCGACTTCTACACCAAGTGGCAGCACGACTATTTGGTTAGTCATTACCTGTTCTTACTGACTCTTGATTGGCTTGGTTGCATCATTCTAAAAGGCCTTTTCAAATTGTTGTACACATCACTTGTAGGTTGTCAACAAATGGTTTGCTCTTCAAGCCATGTCAGACATTCCTGGCAATCTTGTGAATGTTCAAAACCTCCTTAATCATCCAGCATTCGACATTCGAAATCCAAACAACGTATATTCTTTGATTGGAGGTTTCTGTGGATCCATAGTCAACTTGCACGCGAAGGACGGTTCTGGCTATAAATTCTTGGGAGAAGCTGTCATGCAACTAGATAAAATTAATCCCCAGGTGAGTACAGTGACTCCCTTCGACCGTGAAATTGGTGTAACGATCTCCCGGTTCTGGTTAAAGTTCCCCATCGATCTTACGTTATTCATTTGTCTCGGCATTGATTCTAGGTGGCCTCTGGAATGGTCTCTGTCTTCACGAAATGGAAGCGTTACGACAAACACCGACAAAAGCTTGCCAAGGTAATATGATTACTTCGGCGATTGCTAAGTAGATTCGGTTATCAGCTATCATATGCGATGTTGATGATGACGATGATCATGATATGTGCAGGAACAACTGGAGAAGATACTGTCTGTGAATGGACTGTCTGAAAATGTGTTTGAAATTGCATCAAAAAGCTTAGCAGCAGCTTGAGGATATCATAATAATTCATAATAATATCATCTAGAAATATGCTTGTTTGCATATTATATGCTATGGTGTGATGAACTCGAGCCATTTCAAAAATATTTTTGAACTTTTAAAAAAAAAAAATATATATATATATAACTACAAAGGCGGCTATCAAATTAATTACTCTCAACTTTACTTGAAATTGTTTAAATTTTTAAACTTAACTTTAACACGAGCTTCCTTCCACCATATTTTTACATGTTTATAGATTTAGCGTCGTAAAGAATTAATATTAAAAAAATTAATGAAACGTTCAAAAGATAGCAATCATAAAATCGTTATCTATAGTGTATTAGTAATAAGGTTTTTAAATTATTATTTTTTAAATGAAACATTTATTTCATAATTTAAATTTTCTCAAGAACTATGGAATTATATCGACATTTATTTTTCAAATGTTAATTTTCTATCGTAATAAAGCGAGTGAAATCATAATTAATTATTATTCACAAATAAATTTTTTTATCTTTAGAACCAAAATCAACGAACATATGTCTGCATGATTCACGTTTTTTTTTTAATTTAAAAAAAAATGTTTTAGTTTTGATAAAATTATTTTGTGGATACAAATTATTTATTATTATAATTATCTTACAATCACACAGCACTAGCTTTTACCAACCAAAGAAAACAGAAAAAAACTATATAAATAGGAATGACGTTTTGACTTTTGTGATCAGGAACAAACTGAACATTTTTCTCCTTTTTGTTCTTCGGGAGTTCTTCAAATTTTCGTCCCTCTTTCAAGATCGTCTTTTTTTTTTTTTTCGATTAGTTTTGTCGATAATGCCGCCTCCTTTTTCTGGTTCAACGTGTTCTTCGTCTGATTTGATTCACCCGCCATTAAACCCTGAATCTAATATCGTCGCCATTAACGTTGGCGGCCATTTCTTTCAAACTACCAAGCAAACCCTAGCCCTAGCCGGTTCCAAATCTCTGTTATCAACGCTCTTCGATTCATCGCAATCCGATGTGCCCTTTATCGATCGAGATCCCGATCTCTTTTCTCTCATACTTTCGCTTCTCAGAACGGGTTACCTTCCGTCTAAAGCCAAGGCGTTTGATCTGCAAGACCTAATTTCGGAGTCGCAGTTCTATGGAATCGAATCGCTTTTGATCAATTCTTTGTCTAATCCTTCCCAATTTGAAGCTTTCAATCTTGAGAAATCGCTGATTTTGCCCCTCAATGGCCGAGATCCTCCGGCGGCGATTACGACGACACCGTTTGGATCGGTCCACGTCGCTCACGGCGGCAAGATCACCTCCTTTGATTGGTCGCTTCAGAGGAAGACGACGATTCTGACGCAATTCTCAGCGATCGATTCCCTTCTAGCGTTGTCGCCGTCGGTGGCTGCTGCCGGTGCCACCGATTTCTCTGGACTGCAAGTCCTCGATCTCGATACCGGCCACGTGAGAACGATTCTTAATTGGGAGAACGTGACTCGATCAAGTTCCACCGTGCAAGCCATTGGAGCCTCCTCTCAATTTCTCTTCACCAGCTTCGAATCAGGCCGAAGAAACTCAAATTCCATTATGATATACGATTTACAAACCTTCAGTCCCGTTAATGAAATCGGCCACAATGAGATCTTCGGAGCTGATATCGACTCAGCAATCCCAGCCACGATGTTGAATTGGGTTGCAGGTTATAATTTGTTAATGGCTTCTGGGTCTCACAGTGGACCTTCTGGTGTACAGGGCAACATCAAATTTTGGGACATTAGAACAGGAAACATAGCTTGGGAGCTGAAGGAGAAAGTGGACTGTTTCTCAGACATGACAATATCTGAGAACCTGTCTGCCATTTTCAAGATTGGTGTGAGCTCTGGTGAGGTTTACAGTGCAGATTTGAGGAAGCTTGGGGACGGGAATCCATGGATTCTCCTAGGGGACAGGATGAAGGTGGTGAATGGGAAGAAGGCAGGGGCTGGAGGGAAGATTGAGAGTTATGGAAATCAGGTGTTTTGTAGCAGAGAAGGAGGGATCATAGAGTTGTGGTCAGAAGTAGCAGTTGAAAATGGAGGAAGCAAGGAAGGAGGATTAAGGTTAGAGGAGAGAGTTTTTAGGAAGAATGTGATGGGGAGAGTGAAGGATTTGGGAGGTGGGAGAGTGACCAAATTGGCATTTGGAGGGAATAAGATGTTCGTGACAAGAAAAGACCAGCAATCTGTGGAGGTTTGGCAGAGTACAAATAAGGTATTTTGATACTCTTAACAAAGGCAATGAGTATATGGTTTTGCATTCTTTGTAAATGATGTTTGTATTGTTATTTATCAAAATCCAAAACTGGGGTTTGTAGATGAATATTTGTAATGAGTATTTTTAGGCATTCAGTGATGAGCTAATAAGCGTTTTGGCATCATTGAATTACAATGGTTTGTCTATTTTGTTGAATTACAATGGTTGAAGATTTCTGTACTTGTGTACATGCTCATACAATTTTGATATCTGTGACAGTGTCCGTCTTAGATTGAACCAAAGTGGTAGATATTGATGATGCAAAAGGGAACAATTCTCCATTACAACACATAATAGAAAACTTAATTTACACACAAATTCATGTCAGTCGTCGTCCTGAAGGACCAAATAAGCAAACAAAAGAGCGAATAGAAAAGGAACACATTTCGATTTCAACTAGACCTGTCTGTTCCAGTGGAAGTAGTAGAGTCTTCAAGCTCTGGCCTTGAATGGAATGGCTCTGATTATGATCTGGTGGTAAATAGCAGCAAGAGCAGCTCCGATGAAAGGCCCCACCCAGAAGATCCACTGCAGTTATTCAACAACAAATTAGTGTTTGTTCATTAAAATCTCATCCAAAAATCACCCTTTGATTCAACTACTTGTATACTAACATGGTCATCCCAAGCGTGCTGCCTGTTGTAGATGATGGCAGCACCCAGACTCCGGGCTGGGTTGATGCCGGTGCCGGTGATGGGAATGGTCGCCAAATGAACCAAAAACACAGCAAACCCAATGGGAAGAGGAGCCAAAATCTGCCCACGACATTCAACAAACAAAAAGAATAACATTATTATCAAACTAGTCTAGATTTCTTCTGCCCCACTCCTCAGTTTTTGATGATTCTTACAGGGACGTGAGAGTCTCTGGCATTTCTCTTGGCATCGGTGGCGGAGAAGACAGTGTAGACGAGAACGAAGGTGCCAATGATCTCAGCGCCAAGGCCACTGCCCTTGGTGTAGCCAGAGGCCACGAAGTTGGCACCGCCGAGCTTCTGCACGTAGATGGACTTCTCGAAGCCCTTCACGACGCCGGCACCGCAGATGGCACCTAGACACTGCATGATGATGTAGAATATGGCTCTGGTGAGCGACAGCTTCCTCGCCAAGAAAAGCCCGAACGTGACCGCCGGATTAATGTGCCCACCTGAGAACCACACAAAACCCAACAAGGAAAACTCACAATTCAGTCTTCTAGAAAGATATCTAGTTTTCTTAGCAACTAATTGAAACCCAGTTAGTGTTTATTCTTGAACTCACAAACTATGTATTTTAGTTTAGTCCCAACCCCCTTTAAAGAAACCACATGAACCATTGTTTATAACTCAAACAAATCCAAGTTCACCCAACAAAACTAACACTAAGAAAAGTTTAAATGCCAATTTAAACCCAAAACATACTTTTCTTAACAAATATACAAAAACCCAATACAGATCTAAAGAACAAAACAAGCAAACTTCATGAAAAAAAAACTTGGAACGCAGAGGGTGAAGGGTTTACCGGAGATTCCAGCGGTGCAGTAAACAAGAGCAAAGATCATGCCGCCGAAGGCCCAAGCAATGCCCTGAATGCCGACGGTGGAGCACTTGGTAGGAGCTCGGCTGACTCCCATCACCGTCAAAATGGTGATATAGAGGAACAAGAAAGTGGCTACGAACTCGGCGATTCCGGCTCTGTAGAAGGACCATGACGAGAGCTCGCCGGGCTCGAAGAGCGGCGCCGGTGGCGGTTCTTTGTAGTCCTTGTCCGTCTGCGCCGATGTGCCGATGGGTTGTCTTTCAGAGTACTTGTTGGCTCCGAGCTTGACGTCCTCTTCTTTGCCCTCCATTTTTGTTCTTCTTTTGGGAGTGAGCTGTGAGACTGTGTGAGGCTTCTGTTCTCTCAAAGGGCTCCAATGGAAGGGATAGGTTGCATACACTCAAATCATGCCTTCTCTCTTCTTTTTACTCTCTTTTTTCTTCCTTTTTCTTTTTTTTAATGCTTAAATAATACTTTTTTTTTTTAACTCGAAGTGATATAAAAAGTACTTTAATTTAAAAATAATATGATGCACTACCAAAATCTCACACACTCATATTTGATTAACATATAAGCTTCATAATGATCTCTTTGCCCTTTTGGAGGGACATTGATGAAAATTTACTCAACTAATTATTATTTATTTTGGAATCAAATTATTAAAATACAGAAAATAAAAGGGTTAATTTAACATTTAAAAAATTACATAGAAATTATGGAAAAGAAGAGGGGTAAAAACGTAATTTATTGGGATCTTTCTAGAAAAGGAGGAGGGGCAAAAACGTAATTTGTTACGATCTTTCTAGAACAGGGAGATGGATTTGACAGGTTCTGGGTTGGTCGGTCTTTCTGTTCTTATCCTCAACAGTGATACTCCCAAGTATCATCCTTCAACCACCTAATCTTTATTAAAACATTGAGTGAAAAATAAATAATTAAATAAACTCATTCCTTTTTTTAAAAAAATCATATATTATTAATAAGTTTAAATATATATTATATTTTACTAGTGGGTATTTTGTATTAGATTTCATTCCTAAAATGTTAAAAATTACCTCTTTTTAGTTAAAAATTTTTAACTTTGATTTTGAAAATAGGTTTACAAATAGTAGGCAAAGAAATTTATAAACTAAATTAGGCTTAATTAAAAAAAATCAAATTAGTTGTGATGTAACGATCAATGATTAATCAATATTCCAACAAATTAGTAAAAAGAAATTTGGAAGAAATAAAAAAAAAAAAAGTGAAGGTGGATTATTATCCTAAAAATGGAGAGAAGGGTAAAAAGGTAATTTTAGAAGAAAAAAAAGCCAAAGCGGGTGGGTGATGGTACAGCTTTTTGTTCCGTTAGCAAATAGAAAACGGTACGAAAATCAAAGCCACAAAAAAAAAAGACCAAATCGTGTGGCTGAGATCAACTGGCCGTTTTGTTATTTTTTTTTTCCTTTATTTTTTTAATCGATGATATATAACTTACCCACCATGTGGGCCCAACCTTTATTTATAATGGTTAAAGCTAAAGAGAAATGGTGAGTGGTTGACAACTCAGAGTCATTGGATGCCTCACTGCCATGTGGACTTGTGCCAACTCAGACCTATACATACATACATACATGCATTCATACATTCATACATACATACATACATATAATAAAGGCTATGTTAAATTCAAACTTCATACCGTAAAAATTAAAAGTTCATAGCCAAGTTGGCGTCAGATTTAACCACAAGTAATCACTATGAAGACTTGTAAAGCAACTGACCTTCAACACCAGCTCTTGCTTACTCTACACAGGCTGCCTTCCTTCATCACATTCCTAATATATATATATATATATATATATATATATACATACATACATATATGTGTATATATATATATGTATGTATGTTATGAACACTACATGAACAGTGTCTTCATTTTAATCTTCATTGATGAGAAGATGAGCATGAGGACACACCCTTTCTGGTTCTCCTTTTCTCCATAAAATCCCCAAATCTCCTCTCTTCTTCCCCAGTATCAAAAGGGTTCCTACATCAACACGTGTTTTGGTCTCGATTAATCATAGTGACGGGTTTTGTTTACTCGTTGATACCTAAGATGTTTCTATGAAAACATGAACATTGTGTTAATAATGATGTCGGGAGTATAAAGTTATTTACCGAGAGTAAACGGGACGATATAAAGCAGGGCGGGCTGGCCGTGGCCGTCCATCAGGTTCAAAGCTACATAGGTAATCAGAAGACCTGACAAAAGTTTCAAGAAACCTTTCAAAACATGAACCAAACATCAAGACATCAAGACATCAAGACATCATTCCTTCCCTTCATTACCTGATCCATAAGCAAGCATTGCTGGTAAGAAGTAACCAGCCCGGAGGGTCTTATTAGCCAACCAGTCATGCCTGTAAGGATATCCCAAGCCTTTGTTATGCAGAGGTTTTCACTAACAATTATGAAGTATGGGGATGTGATGAAGGCAACAAAGCTTAAACCTGAGAGAAAACGCTACTATAAGTCCAGGTAAAAGAATGTCACCAAATCCAATGATGCTATAACCACCCCACGGATCGAACATGCGTGGGATCTTTAGCAGCATCGGGATGCCGTCCTCTCCGCTTTTGTCGCCACGAGCTACCTGTTAAGGATTTTCAATGGCAGCAACTCAGTCAAGTAGTTCAGAACTGTTGTTCTTCTAGTCTATGACAGTGTACTTACCACAATCATCACACTTTCCTTGAACAACTTCTTAGAAACAAAGACCCAAAAGATATCATAGAGGAAGGCACAACTGAGAAGCACTGTTCCAACCTTGAAAACACTCAAACCCAACAATTAACTGCTAGAAAAGGACCATCATGTTCTTCAGATACATCTACATAGAACATAGTTCGAAGTCGCTACCTTGAGATTCGGTATACGAACTATTTGAAGAACTGTAATTATCAGTGCAATTCCCTGGTTAACAAAGCATTAAAACAAGAATTCAGCTTCTTACATTATTAGGGATCTTAATTTTCATATAATAGAGAAAAGGATCTTGCTGACACAATTATCTTACAAGTATGTCTTGACCAATCCAGGCAAACGGCGCACTCCGATAGATAGCCCAAACGACAGCAAATGCTACGCAGAATGGAGAAACCGCCATACTGAGGTATGAAACAGCTCCAAAGAATGGCACTTTGATGTATGGTTCTCCAATTTCCTTAAAGCATCTGCATGACCATATAGTATAAGGAAGAAAGCCTGATCATACAAAATTACTAAGATTGATATCAGCACCTAAATTGATCTATTTGCACATGTATCTGCTAAGAATTTACAAGTGTCAAATGCAGCAAGAGCACGATCAATTTTTACCTCGACAATACCGCAACCAAACAAGTTTGCAAGCCCTGTAGATCGAGCAAGATATAATGTTAATGGACGATGTTTGAGTATCTGATGGGAAGTTGCACGCCATCGACTTTTGCAAAACAAGAACATTGTTATGTTTATTGAATGTCTGATTATTAAGACCTTTGTGGCATACCTCTGCGCCTCCTATGCAGAAAAGGACTACTAAAAGCTCGATGAACCAGTACGACATGAGTTTGTAAAGCAAAATCAAAAAGCACGACGCAACGATGACAAACAGGACTGCCGATGCCATGTTGATATATACAACACCAGGGCTGTCCATTTCATCAGCATTTTGAATATCATCTGCACCATCCTACAAGAAATTGTAATTCATCAAGTATACATTTACAATTCGAAGAACGACACCTAAATGAACGATGAGGAAAAGGTTGCTAGAAGTCGCCAGAGACTAGTTGGGCTACCTTTAGTAGCTTGTCCTGCTCAATAGCTGCTTCTCTAGCACTCCAGGCAGACCAAAATGATGAACACAAGATTGTACCGACAGCCATCAACCATAAGAATACTTCAGCTATGTCAACTGGTGGTCGTTGTGGTGAGTATAGCTGAACAGACACTGCAGGGTCCAAAAACATTTTAAGGGACAAAAAAACTGATTTGCTCATTCAAATGGAAAGTAAAAATAAGCTCCAATAGACACGGAGTCCATAGCCTAAGCCCATCATTAGCAAATATTGTCCTCTTTGGATTTTCCCTTTTGGGCTTACTCTCAAAATTTTTAAAACGCGTCTACTAGGGAGAGGTTTGCACACCTTTGTAAAGAATATCTCGTTCTCCCCCCAATCGATGTGGTATCTCACAATCCACCCCCCTCCCCTCCCTTCGGGGCCCAGCATCCTCGCTAACACTCGTTCCCTTCTCCAATCGATGTTGGACCCCTCAATCCACCCCCTTTGGGAGCCCAGCGTCCTTGTTGGTACACTGTCTCGTGTCCATCCCCCTTCGAGGCTCAGCTTCCTCGCTAGCACATCGCCCGGTGTCTAGCTCTATATCATTTGTAACAGTCAAGCCCACTGCTAGCGGATATTGTCCTCTTTGGGTTTTCCCTTTCGGGCTTCCCCTCAAGGTTTTTAAAACGCTTCTACTAGGGATAAGTTTCCACACCTTTATAAAAAATGCTTCATTCTCCTCCCCAACCGATGTGGTATCTCACCAAAGTACATATATCCCGTAAACGATCACTTAACAATAAATATTAGTTAATGAAATGACAACCAATTGTGAGTAAAATTAGTGTTTTCTATGAAAGCAGAAAGTAAGGAGAAAGCTTACCTGAAGAATTACTGATTAGCATCTTCTCCAAGCTTGTACCAGCATCGTGAGGGAGCATGACAGCAGGTATATGTATATCTAGATCAGTCTCATCAGGATCACAAACCATCTTGTAAAGGTCTGAAAAGTCCAGAAGCACGTTAAAAACACATCAAATAGATTAAACATGATGCACTAGATCTTCATATTAAATATCATCACTTACCCTTTTGGTTATTAACTATCAGTATAGCTGAAGCACCAGCAGCTTCAGCAATATTTGCTTTTGTAGTAAATTTGCAGTGACCTCGATCAACCATGATTATATCTCCAGAAAGCTAACAAATAACAGGTTGCTTGCATGATTAAATAATGTGCATAAATTTTCAATGTTCATGCCACTAGAGGAAGGAAGAACATTATAATCACAAAATGAAGAACCTTGTCCTTTGGCACACTGCAACAATCACGGGGATTTGCAAGAACAAGGCGTGTTTGGTTTGCATTTTTCTCCTTTGAAACGATGGTAGCACCAAATCTAGCTCCAACACCCACAAATTCACTGGCTTCTATGCCATCGATCCAAGTTTGAACTTTAACCTAATTGGTGAAACCCAATCAAAATGTTAACAAATTTCCAGAAAACCCAGTAAAATTATGAAGCCGAAACAAGAAACAGGCCTTGGATATATTACCAGAATGAAGTCGTTCTCACAGCCAGGCTTTTTGGGAGACAAATCGTCATGATGAACAATATCCCCACCCAACACGTAAGAAGGAAAAATCAGCAGCAAAACCAGAGAGAATAAGGAAAACCCACCATGAAAATGCTTCTGTAAATCCATTGATTCTGATGTTCTCAGCAAAAAAGAAGTTCAAAAACAGTGATGGGTCTTCTTCTTTCTCTGCATCAGAAATCTCGAAACCCCAGAAAGGAGAAAAAAACAAATGGGTGGCTTCGCTCTGTTTCGAGTACACCCAAAACAGCAACAGAGCTCAGGATTGGATATAAAAATGGGGGAAAACGTAGAAATCAAAGCAACACTAGATTAATGATTTAAAGCAGACAATGCATCATAAAATAAAGAGCATCATGGATCCAATGGATTAAAGAAAAATGAAGAACTGGACATGTAGATGTGAAATGAGGACAAAATTAATGTCGTGTATGAATCTTTGCTCGTGCTTCTGTTTGAACTATTACTGGGTTTTTTTGAAGTAAACGGGGTTTCCGTTCGAACTACCATTGGAAACGGCGGGAACCTTTTTAACGACATAATTAGACAATAATCGTCTTTATCAATGTTTTCTTTGCAGATAAGGACCTCCACTTTCTAATAATTTCACTTCACTGCCCATTGTGTATTTTTCACTAATTACTAGGAAAAAAAATCTATAATTAGTATTTTTTTTTTTTTAGTTCTAGAGGATTAAAGCAAGAATATTTATGACCAAAAATAGATTTTTAGTGCAGGAAATATGAGTTAAAATTTGAACTTCTCCCCTAATAAATTAATACTTTGAGTTCAAAATCAACTTTTTTTTTTAACTATTTATTTAAATAGATTTCTTACAATAAATGCTAAATATAAAAATTTAAATTTACAATCTCGAGAGAGGATGCTAATGCTATTCATGTGGACGTATTTAATTTAAATTATATTTTAACCATAAAAATGAATAATTTTGTTAGTATTTTCATGCTATTAACATAGAATCCTCAATTTTCATAAACTTGTGAATGCACAAACATAGGTCAAATGTGAGAATTAAAAATTAAAAATAAAAATAAAAAAAAACCTGAATTTAAATAGAGATCTCTTTTTGATTTTATATTAAAAAGGAAACAAAATTGAAGGACCAACCTGCAAAACAGTATAGCAGTTGTATGTGAGGGTAGTGTAATTAAGAGAATAAAAGTGGCCCGTTTGGCAAATATAGGAAACTTGGTGGAAATTTAAGGAATTTGACCTCAGAAGCAAATTAACCAAAACTTGCTGAAAGTTCCTCGACATGAAGGACAGGGTGTGTTCCTGCCGTCAGACCAGCCATGTGGTTATGGCAAGGCAAACGTCGGTGCAACTATCCATCCTTCTAAATTTACAAAAGTACCCTCTATCACACATTCAAAATTCTGAAGGCAATGACCTAACGACCTACACACACAGATAACAGTTGATTACGAGCACTGATTCGGATTCTTCGCTTCCATCTCCAACTCGGGCACGCATCTGAACATGGAACAATTGAACAAGTTATTCAGTGTCATGTATGAAATGATCCAGTTAAGAAGATAAACTAATCCTCATGATGCTGAAAGATTTGAAAGGTTCAAGCCCCGAGTTGCAAACTAAAAAGTTGTGTGAAGCTGGCTAGCTTTGAGGTGGACAAAGCCCCAAAGAGAATAATGGAGGTGGGTAGCGAGCATAATGCCGACAAGTCGATAGCAATCAAATCACGAACCTCTACAATGATATGATATTATCCACTTTGAGCATAAGCTCTCGTGACTTTGTTTTTTGTTTCCCTAAAATGGCTCATGCCAGTGGAGATGCATTCCTTACTTATAAACCTATCATCAACCCCTTAATTAGTCGACGGGGAACTCCTATCCCAACAATCCTCAACAATGTTTGCCGGAACATAATCATTATGAGTACATAACATTTGTTCAAGCTCATTTCCTGTAGCTAAATGATATTCTACCCAGCAAACAGAGTTTCGAAGATTCGAGAGTCTATATGTACCTACATCATTTCTCGTCTAATTTCAAAATGTTATGTGGTTAATTATCATGTATACAATCTTCTACTTGTTCTTCATTTTACTAGCAAACTGTGTCAGCTTTTTTCTTATACTAGAACCACAAACAGTAAGACCAATGTAGCAGTTGACACCAGATATTTTTTCTCACAGCTATGATAAATTTGATTGCACAGAATTGTTCATACCGTTGCTGCTTATCCAACCGACGACCAGAGCAACAGCAAAAACATATGGAGTAATTATTCCCTCAATCTGACCAACCAAATGCAACGGCCCTTAAACTGCTCCTTGTAGATAAATCAATTGAATATATATTTGCAATAGCAATTCAATACTCCACCAGTAGCATTTTTGATCCGAGGCTAGCGTCCAGAATTTTCATTCCTTTATTGAACCTTGTATCAATGACTCTCTGGTAACCTGTAACACGATAGAAAACAAACAAAATAACATGATCAAAAACAAAATGACTAGTATCTGCATTTTATTGTTCTCGAATGAGAAGCCCCTTTTACTCTTCTTTTAGTCAGGTATATGCTCCTTAGTATTGAGGAGACGAAGAACTTAAACAGATTGTGATGGCTGCTTGTTAGTTAGCACTAATAGCAAGCAGTTATGAGCACGGGAAACAGATCACTCAATTATTTGCAAGTAATGAAGCACAACTAACCACTAAATGAGGAGTTCCAGAAAACATTCGACTAATATGAGTTTAAGATTCGCTCGACTTACCGCCATGGAAATTCACTTGTGTCAATTCCAGCTTGGTGAAGTTCATCAACATATTGCAATGCTTCTCTGCATTCTTCTCTATCATCAAAAAAGTCTTTTTTATCACCTTCAATTTGATATGTTTCATGGCCCTTGCCAGCAACCACCTATATAACAAGCGGTAAATGATAAAAATGATATCACATAATGCTCAAACGGAATTAACTATCAGGCCACAAACTCATTACAGCTCATAAATAAAAGAAATTACAAAAGGGGACTCAATTTTAAGTTGTCAGTACCTTATCTTTGAATCCCATAATTATGAAAGCAATTAGATAATATATTCATCCTACAACCAAATCCCCTTTTATCCATAATTTCTTTTCCAGGTCTTCTTTTTCTCACTGAAGTAATGTGCCATCATGTACACACTCCCCTTTAAATATAAAGGTAAGAATCTATCAGCGAAGAATCATTTATTTCTTAAGAATCTTAAGCCTTTTTTTATCTGTAAGTTAATGCATTTTAGCAGAATCATTCACTACAGCAGAGATTTTCAATAAAGCCATTTTTGGACGTCTAGGTGAGGCAATCTCTTGAAATCCTTTGGTAATGATTCTTTTTTTAATATACAAGACAATTGGACAGTTTTTTGCAATCCTATTGGCTAGTTGGGAGGTTAACTCCTCCACCCTTTTTGCTCTCGTCTTTTGTGAGAATAATACATTTATGTTGAGAAATTTGTGAAATTTTATATGAAGTCTGCAACTGTCGTTTGGCTCACTGAATGTTTTTCAGTCACCACTAAAATTCAGACATAAGACCTCCATACAAAAAGGGAAGGGGGTATGGTAACTTACAACCACGTCGCCTTCCTCACCCATTGCAACACCAGCACGTACAGCCACACGTCTAATATCATGCAAGAAAATCCTATGACCATTTGGAAGAGGCGGATAGTAATCATTTTCTCCATGCTTCAAGTAATCCTGCATAGTCCAGCCTATACCAGCTAACATATCATCCAAAATGTCCACTGATCAAATGAGAAATTTTTGTCAGTATAGGACCATCAAACATTTTCTATGGATGCAAATTATCAGGAAGAAGTCATGACAACTGCACGCGACCATGATATTCTTTACTTGATTGCGCATGCATCTCTACAAGCATTATGTAGGTAAAGGTGACTCTTGGTAACTACTGAAGTAGAAAGTTAACATACATGGATCTTCATTCCTTGGATTATCAGATGTCAGAATTGTAATGTCACTTTTATCGGTTGCAATCTTTGTCATCATGGGTCTTTTCCCCCTGTCATGCTCGCCACAGCATCCAAAAACTTCACAAACCAAATAAGAGAATTTTAGTCCAAAAAGAAACATATTCCACGATTATTTCCTGAGGCTATAACAATTCAGAGGTAGAATAATGGGAAAGAATGTGAACTTCAGGTAAAAAATAAAAAATAGATAAATAAAGTAAGACCTGGCTGCTTCTATGATAAATGCAGTAAGAGTGAAAAAAAAAATTTACATTGTCATACTATATGGGAGATGATTGTCTTTAGATCAAGCCTTTTGCAAAGAAAACAGAAGGAAAGGAACTCTAGTTAATTGTAAGTTGAGAAATCTAGCGCTACTAGACACAGTTCCTCACAAGATATGTGAAGGTAAATTAGGAACTAGGAAATATACCAGTGATAATCCTCCTGGGCCCAAGCTCCCTCACAGAATCAAGCAGTCGGGACAGGCCATCTGGAGTATGAGCATGATCAACAATTACACCAAATGCCTGCTCTTCATCAATCAGTTCAAATCTCCCTGGAACAGCATCAACCTCTTCAATACCTCTAACAATATCCTCTAATGGTGCTCCCACTGCAATCCCTACTGACACTGCTGCAAGAATATTGTATATGTTATGCTTTCCAAGCAACCCTGATGATATCTCCAATATGCCCTGGGGAGTGTGAACCAAAACCTGTGTCTCAAATAGTGACAATTCATACTTCAGGGGATGGACAGCAGCATTTTTGTTTTCCATGGCAAAGGTAACAACCGGCACGTCTGGATTTCCTTGACCTATGAAGAATGGTGCATTCGGATCGTCAATGTTAACAACTTTTCGATGTCGATCTGGATCCACCATCCTTCTAAATAGCTTGGCTTTGGCATCCCTATACTCCTCTTCAGACCCTTGAAAATCCAAATTTGACTCCGGAGTCAAATTTGTGAAAACCGCTATATCAAAGTCAACTTCATCACATCTGCCACGAGCAAGTTCAGCGGTTGAAACCTCCATTACAACCGCTTCAGTTCCATTATGAAGCATCTTCGCCATTAAGTTTTGGACCAAAATAGCATCCGGGGTTGTACTTGGCGCCTCCAACTTATTGTCCCCATGTAAATAATAGGCCACTGTACCTAACAACCCAGTTCTCAACCCCATTGCCTCATACATCCCCTTTATCAAGAAGGAAGTGCTGGTTTTACCATCTGTCCCTGTTACTCCTATCACAGCCATATTCTTTGACGGGTTCATGTAAAAAGAAGCAGCCAATGCAGGAAGAACTGAATTAGTATCCTCCACCATAACTAAAGCTTTACAGCCCAAAGTTTCTTCTATATCTATCTCCTTGCTAGCCACCACAGCCACTGCACCCCTCTTATCCGCCTCAGTTAAATACAAATGCCCATCAGTTTCCCTCCCAACACAACATACAAACAAGTCACCCGCGTTAACCATTCTTGAGTCATGTTGAATGCCAGTTATTTCTATCTCTAAATTGCCAAAAACAGAAACTGGAACGACCTTACTTTCATCCAAGAGCTCAGCTAAAGTCATTTTGAACTTGGGTTCCACAATTCTAGTCTTAACTTTTCCATAGCTATCAAAATCCACATCAAAAGAATTAAAAGAAGATAGTTCATCCGAACCATGTAATTCCCTTGCATCGTCATCCAAATTCCCCGGCCCCTCTTCATCCTCGTCCTTGTCCTCATTCTCGTCCTCCGAAATCTCCGTAAGCCCCTGGAGCTCGTTAATTTCCTCCAAGTCCACGACCTCCTCGGTCTCCAACTCATCAATGCCCTCAAGAATATCTTTATCAATCGCCTTTTCTTTCTTTGGGTTAGGCTTGAGAAGTCCCTGCTTCACGAATTCCTTCCGCTTCATAGCAATAGCTTTGTCAATTTCACCGAACAAATCATCTCCAGAGCTCTCCGAGTTCAAATATTCAGCATTATCGGGAGCATCCTCGACGTCAGCAATGGCCGACAGATAAGTAGACTGATGCTTCTTGAAATCCTCCTCCTGAATCTTTTTCGCACGAGCAGCTTGGCGGTATATCTGTTGAAACTTCGAAACTCCATGGCCGGCATCTTCCGGAGCTTCCGGAGGGTCGTCGTCGGCCGGGTTCGGATAGAACTTTCCGTCCGGCCCGATGGCGGAAGGAACTACTGAGGGTCGGAGAATTCGAATGGTGGGAAGATATTGGCGGCGAAATTGAGGTCTTAGACATGGAATATTAGGACGAGGAGATAGAATGAGGGGAAACTGAAGAAAAGTGAAGGTTGAAGCCATTGAAATGGAGATTTTCCAGACCCAAGTCTTAGCGGCAAGTAGCAGCAGTTCCGACGGGGACGGAGGTTTGAAGCGGATAACGATTTGAATGTTGGAAACGACACCGTTTTGGTGAATGTTGAAGTGGGCCGTTGCTGCTATTGGGCTTTTTTGTGATCCATTTGTCACTTAGCAAACATTTGGACCTCCTTCGTAAATTTGGGCCTTTTATAAATAGGTAGCTTCTCCATTAATAACTTCTTTTTTTTTTTTAATCAAACTATTTAAAATTAATATTTTATTCATTAAATTATTCTAAAATTAACTCCTCAATTAGTATACATATCATTCATCAAAAGTTTAGAGGTTTAAAAAAAAATTACATGTTGAAAGACACAATGTCTTATTGTAATATTTTAATTAAAATGAATTACACCGACTACCTATCTTTTTACAATTATATACTCCGTCATTAAATAAGTTATAGCCTATTTAGTATGCAATAATGTTTCACTGGTGTATCACGTTCTAGTAGTCAAATCTAGTAAAAAATATTAATAGTTATGGTCCAAGAATCCCACTTTTAGTTTCCTTCCATTTACAGCTTCTTGACCTACCGCTAGGCCATCGTTCATATCAAATTTCCTGCCCTCTTGAGGAAACGATAAGTAATCAACAAACTAGAGAAATATTCAAACGAGTAAATACTTATAGAAATGTTGAAAAAAAAATTATTGTAAGTAACTTGTCTCTCGTGTTTTTAGAGTTCAATCAAATCAACCACCGACTCCACAAATTATTCGCCAACTTCGCCCACTTGAATTTTAGATTTTTTATTTAATGATGTTTAAAAATAATAATGTGATATAGATAGTAGAGATTAAATAAATTTTATTAATAATGTGATTTTTTTTTTATTCTTTTAGAATTAAAATTGTATTATTGTTGTAGTAGCAATCCCCAGGAAATGGGGCAATCCCATTGAAGAAGGGAATGGAATCTTGTCGTTGGCATTTATTTGGTCATTAAAGATCGCTCACTCTACCAACTACTAACCTAACACGTTCCTCTTCTCTTGCCATGTCCCCAAGCCAAGAACTCAACAAAGACCTTCGAGCCACACACCCCCCTTTTTTAGCTGGAGCCATGTGCATTTGTTTTCGAAGCGAGTACGCAAACCTGGGACAACATGGAGACAAAGAACTCTTGAAACAAGCTAATAAGATCTTCGCGAAACCATGTTATAATAACCTGATTAATTTGATTAAGCATACGTATTTGTTTTTTGAGAATTTACGAAAGTTTTTAATACATAGTCTCTACTCGTACCAAGTGCTTTAAGGTGCTCGTACGTGTTGGACGTGATGTTCAACTACTTCAAAAGTAATCGTAATGGGGTATATATATATATATATAATCTTAATTTAATTAGCTAATGTATCACAGTGCAATAAAAGAAATAAATATTCAAATGTTACCGTGTAATAACAATAATTATTGTGATGGGACATATTTTCCTAGTACAACTAATTGCAAGACTATCTTATAGTATATTCAAATATATAGGTTCTTTCGTGCATTTAATGCTCGTGATGAAATTTTGTATAATTCATTTCTAAAAATATTTTCATATTTCTTTCCTACTTTCATCTTTAGTTATAATGGCCGTAATTAAAAAATTATATTTCATATACTTTCATTATTTCAAGATTTTTTAATATTTCAAACCTACTTTTAAAGCTATAAATTAAATAAAAATATAAAACTATTAAATCTTTCCAAAACTAGTTCAACAATTATTCGCTTTATACCCTTCAAACTTATATATGTATATATATAATGTTAATAAAGTGCATTAACTTATGGTATATATTTTTTTAAAATAATAATAATAATGTGTTGTCGTTGTCGGTCATTAATAAGACAATGCTTCAAAAGAAGCCCATTTAAAATTTTGAAGATTTTCAAAGATTACAATAAATAACAAAATGTTACGATAAAATGATTAGTAGTCCTCACAAACTTTATGGTATAAAATATCTCATATATAAAATTTATTAAATAATAATTCACGTTAAATTTGTTAATAATTATCTAATTTTAAGTGGACGTCTCATTGAATTAATCCGGTAAGCGTTAATCGTAGATATGAGAGTGTTTATAAAAAAAAATGATAAATTTAAATTTAAATTGATTTAATAAAAAATATCATCAAAATATGGTGATAAACAAAATTTCATATAATTTCAATTTATAAATCTTATTTATACAAAAACTAGACATAAGTAGATAATATTATTTTATTTTTCGAATGAAAGTTAAAATAGAAAAAAAAACAAAAAGAAATTAATAATTTCCCATATTCATCCTTGAATTTCAAATTTCAAACAGAGTAATAATAAAAAACTGAACCAATGGCCTACAAGTTTCGCTACTGGTCTTTGTCACCACTCCAAATTGCTCATTAATGGCGGGTCTTGTAAACCAGCAATACGACAGCGTTTCCACAAATACCGATTACCCTCTACGCATCTGTACGACGTCGTACGTGGGGTAATCCATGGCCAAAGCTGCGAAGGGGTAACATGGAGTTGGAGTTGGGGCAGAGCGAGGGAAAGTAACCTTACAATTGCTTGTGTGTAAAGCTTTCTTTCTGCAAATTGGGCAGTCCATTTCGTCACTAATCAATCCAAAAATCAATACCCATGATTCAATTTTCTTCTCTTTTCGTTTTCTATATTTGTCCCATTTCAATGGCTTTTCTTTCTCCTTCTCTCTCTCCCCACTATTTTCCTCTTCGTCTTCTTCGCCTTTCCCTGTTATTCCCCTCTCTTTCATAGCTGTTTTCACTGTTCTTGTAAGTGTAATGGGTCCATCTCCATCTCCTCCTTCGCTTCTCGTGGATTCAAGCTGACCCAGGTGACCCATTTTTCTGTTTTTCCCATTATTCAGCTATCTAGTTTGCTCTGACATTGTAATATTGCTTCACTACTCACTAACACTGATTGCAAAAAGTTCATTTCATCTTTCATTTTTGTAGCCCCATCAAACCCACTTTCTTTTTTTTCTTCATAGAAACAAACAGAAACGGTCCCTTGCCTTATCTTGACTTACTGTTTAATGGAGACTTGTGTTGTAATCAGTAGTGTCATTTCGCCATTAACATGGCCTACCCCTTTTGTTTTCTGTATGGAAATGATATGAGGTCTCTTCAAGCAGTTTCCTCTGTATTTGGTTGGCTAATGGCCACCATTTGTCTTGGAATTGATAGAAATAGCTTCACTGCTTCCTTAAATTGTGGCTTATTAGCTTTCTTTACTTTATTTTGCTGTCAAAGATGCGTGTAGGGGAAGGCAATTAGTGAGTTTTGTAAGAAACAGGAGATAATAATACGTTATGTTCACTTCTGCTTGGAACTATTTGTCCATATGTATAATGAGTTTTTAAATTTTAAAAGAAGCAGGGTTTCTCTTTTCCCTTAAATTACTCTTGATTCATCCTTAATTTTAGCCTGCGTTTTGTTTTACTTACTGATGGAATGTTTTTTCATGTGTGAGAAGTGTAGACCAAGGTGATAGATTCTCTTTTGTTATCTTCTGATATTTTGGAAGACAATCAATTTTGTGCTCTTTTGATAAAGTGGTTACTTTTTTGGGTTCTCCTTTTCTTATCATTGTGAGCCATAGTTAATCATTCACCATGCCAATAGGGTCATCAGCAAGATTAGGATCACGGGAGAACAGAACCGCATGGACAAGAGGAAGCTGTTCTTGGACTACATTTCCTCCAATTGTTCTCAGCTGGTAAGAAATCCTCAGAATTCAATGGTGTCTGGTGAAAACATGTCTTTTTTGCTTCTGTTTTGAACTCTTTGTTGAAATTCTTGGGTTTCAATATTGTTTTTCTAGTATTTGACTGATGGGTTTGAGTGAAATATTCATCCATAAATGTATTTTGGGCTTCTCACTGGTGTACTACAGTTGTATTTGAAAGATAGCAAACCCCGTTCCAGTTTAGTCCTCTTTAACTCATGGTTTTAGATGCAACGAAAATATGGCATATCTGGAGAGATTTTCATTATTAAGACACTTGGAGGCATCAAGTGCCCTTACTATATGTGCTTTTGATCATTATGTTAACCAAAGGAACTGCTATCACATCATTGATGGAGATTATTTGGGGATTTTGATGATCCAAAGTTACTTTTTTCGAGTTTTAGCCTAAGCTTTTTCGTTATCAGAGTACCTTTTTTTGGCTTTATAAATCAGCTATCATCATGGAAGGAACTATGAAACATGGCGCAGTCTTTACTCTTGAGCTTTCTTGAAATTTTCTCCAGGGTAATAAATTATGAAACAACCGCAGCTGGTCAAACAAACGAGGGCTTTCTATAAAACAACACACAAATAATGGGAGCAAAGCATATGCAGTCTAAATCTAGCATGGTTGGAAAAGCCTCAAAGAGCCACAAAATGGTGTGCAAAGCTATTGAGAGGCCTAGCAGAGAATTTCAACAGCCGTCTCCCAAAAGTTTGGCGGCTGCATCATCAAGGGTAGCTTGTTGCAGAAATCAAAGATCTTGTACTTGTAAACGTTGTATGGAGTTTGGCCGACATAATGAGATTAGCCTAAAATTGGTTCAGAAGAGTGAAGCGGCTGAGCCATTTATGAGTAAGAAGTTTGTTGGTGTGGCTGACAAACAGTGTAAACAATTACTAGATGCATTGGGAATTTTCAACTCAAATAGGGAACTGTTTGTAAATCTACTACACGACCCAAATTCTCTGCTGATTAAACGTATCGAAGACTCTACCGATTCTCGGGACAAAAAGCAGCAGACGAAGACTATCTTCAACGGTAGATTATCAGAAAATAAGATAAAAGAAGTGGGGGAATACGAGGAGCCTGCCCATAGTCACAATTTGAAGCCCTGTGATAGTGATGATTCTCTATCCTTGGAAAGAATAGTAGTCTTAAAGCCAAATCCAAGTAGCTCACTACATGCGGCTGTGGGAACCAATTCTGGCTCCTCTCTGAAATCTCATTCTAGTTTCATAAAGAATGTGGAGAGTAACAAAGGAACTCTTTTTTCTTTTAGACAAATAAAGAGGAAGATGAAGCAAGCAATGAGGGTAGGGAGAAAAGAAGATGAATGTCTATCATCAACTAATGGTATGTCCATGAAAACTCCACTGGTCTATAGGGCCCCAAAAGATGATCAACTAGACAAGGTCTTTTACTCTAGAAATGGGGACAAGACGGCTTCAACCAGTGAAAGTAATGGCGTGAAGGTAGGCCAGTCAGCTGTTACCAGTCATCTCAAACGACAGAAATCTAAGAAGCGTGAAGGGGACAAAGAGGTTTTAAGAAAAATGAAAGCAAAACCATGGGGGTGGGTTATGTGCTTTTCTGACGATGACATATTGTCATCAAATAAACCCGGATGCCATACTGCTGCTCATACGAGACATTCCCAACTTAGCAACAAAAAGTTCATCTATGAGAAGTCAAAATCTCAAAATGATGAAAAACAACGTTGTGAAACTCCACAAATGGCTAGGAGAGATGATGACCAATGGCAGGGATCAAATGCAGAGTTGAAGGCGTCAGACGTCCTTTCTCCTGATGTCGAAGTGAATGAATATCCAACTATTGAAGGTGCAAATTTACTGCTGTTTTGTCTTATTTTGGCTCAAAAATTCTTCTTTACTTCAACTAAGTGAAGCATATGCAGGATCTTTGAAGATTGTAAAAGACATTGCCAGTATACCCCAGGAAGGAAATATCTTTTGTGAAGCATCATCATCTGGATTTGATAACAAATTCAATGGCTTCAGAGAAAAAGCAAGTCTGGAGCTGTCTAAACGGGTGAGCTGCATACTTTCCCATGGAAGAACTATACAAGGGCTAGTATTCAAATTTGTTCTTGGTTGTCCTGGATATGCGCCATTTATGTGTTTGTTTCAAGATTGAATGGCACATATTTGGATGTTTAGCATCTTAGATACCCTCATCCATTGGTATGCATTATTTATCATAATAAAACTTTGTCAAACTTATTTGAAGGATTCCACTCCTAAGGCCATTTTTCTTGAATTGAACAACCATACAAATGCATTGAGAACTTGGAGTAAGAGCATTTTTCACTATTTAACATTGTTTTGTGCTATAAACACTGGCAACGTGCAGAATTTGGCTCTAGAGGCTCAACAACCATCCAGCTTATCACGATTTCAGACAGTGGAAGGTCCTAATGTTTTGTGTGATAGAGAAGTGCAGCCACTACCAGAAACTATTCATTTGGTAGCTGCTGATGCTTCTAGCCACCTTGCATTCACCCCAAGAACAGGTATAGTTAAATTACTAAGACAATGTTTCTTTTTTTGCCACTTTTTTATAAACCCATTTAGTAGCAATCTTAGCTGATGCAAGCTGGTAAACCTTCACAGCTGATGAGTCAACTGGTGAAGCACTCCACATTAGTTTTGAAGAGAGCCAGTGTACTGGTTTGGCTAGCTTGCGAGAGGTTCTTGATCCTGCCATTTCTACCTTTAATTGTTGTTGCTCCGTCTCTAAATTTGTACTTGAGCTGCTGCAAGTCTCAAACCAGAATTGGAACGAACTGTCAGTGGATTGTCATTCTTCAGCTTGGCTGCGGATACCATTTGTTGACAAAGTGAAGCTGTTTGGTACCCAGTTATGTGGTGATTGTGTGCTTGTTTTCGACTATTTTAATGAAGTTCTTGAGGATGTTTTCCAGTGTTATATTAGATGCTCCCCATGGCTATCATCTTATAAGGCACACATCCAGGCACCCAACAAGGAGAACGCTCTGTATCATGAGGTTATGCAACATATGGACTGGCCGCTCCTGCAGCAGCAACCTCCACAAACGCTTGATCATCTTTGTTTGAGAGACTTGAGATGTAGAACATGGATGAATTATCCAACAGAAACTGAAGAGATTGTTACCATTATAGCGGAATCTGTTCTAAGAGAATTAGTCATTGAAAGTGTTGTTTATCTTGGTTGGTGAAGTTTCCTTTATCATGATATCGTGAGCCAGAGTTCATGTCTATTTGAATAGGATGTTGTGTAACTCTTTTGGATCAATATGTTACTAAACCTTTCTCTGATGCCTTACTTTCTGTGCCATCAAATTCAAACACAAACGTTCACAGTCGATGGCTTATCGTCTTTGATATCTCGTGTGATCCTCATTTTCCTGTGATTTTGGTCCTCATTGAAGATCTTGTAGAGGAATGGGCTTGCCTTTTCAATATCAACCCACACATGGTGGACGTCTATACAACTTGTCTTTTTTCTACCCTACCCACCCCCAATCATTTTCCTTCTTTTTCTTTGGAATAAGCAACGATAATATGATAAGCATTAACGGGTAGTGTAACGACCTAGGCCCACCGCTAGCAGATATTGTACTCTATGGACTATTCTGCTCGAGTTTCTCCTCAAGGCTTTAAAATGCGTCTGTTGGGAGAAGATTTCCACACCCTTGTAAATGGTGTTTTGTTCTCATACATCACATATAGAGTCGCTACTATATGCATGACATAACTTTTTCTTTTATTTTTTCATGTAGAAACGTTCATTAAAAACAACTTCTTAAAACGATGTTATGGTCTCATATGTTTATGAAATGATCTTAAAACAACGCCAGAAAAATATTCGACCAAGTAAAATAAAGGAGTAATGTCCTACGCTAACCTAAGATCTACAAAAATAAATGTGACTACCCTGTGCAGATTCTATGATCTTCGATGCGATATCGCGCGTTAACAGCACAGGGGTGCATTGTTTTTACCTGAAATACAAAAGTAACGCATAGTTTGAATATTTTCACATCAGAGCCAACGGTCAGAAGAAAACTAGGGTCGTTATAGTGGTATCAAAGTCAAGACACCATGCGGTGTGCTAGCAACGACACTGTCCCTTTAAGGAGGTAGATTGTGAGATCTCATCTTAGTTGAAGGAAAAAACAAAACATCATTTAAGTGTGAAAATCTCTCCCTGGCAGGTATGTTTTAAAATCGTGAGGTTAACGACCATATGTAACGAACAATATCTACTAGTGGTAGCTTGGACTATTAAAGTGATCAAATGAATGCGTTCGAAATCGATATAAAATCAACATTTTCTACTGTACCATAAAAGTAAATATAATGTTAAAAATCACAACAAATGTAAATTAATATTAATAATAAAGGCTTAAAACGTGTAAAATTTTATTTGTTTATTAATTCAAATAATTTTTTTAATACGTTCTCGAAACAATTTATGGACATATTTTAATAGAGATACCATACTGCCACGAATAATATTGGGTCCACTCCTCTCTCCGAGGCCTCACGTGAACAACACGCGTGGAAAATCGTATTTTGGAATTTACGAAAATTACTCAAATTCTTTTTTATTATTTTTTCAACTTCATAAAATACTTTAATGTGTTTAATAAAACTTTTAAAAAAACATAGAATAAAAAATAAAATAAAAAGGAAAAAATAGTTTCAAATAAATTGTTATTTTTAAGCCAATCATACATTTTTTAAATTTGAAAATCTAATTTTACCCTTTATAAAAAAAATCGAAGTGATTTAATATTTAAAAATAAAATTTTGATTTAAGTTGAGAAAAATAAAAGAATTGAACTTCCATTAATTTGAGAAAAATAAGATAATTGTGTTTTTATTTATTTATTATTTGAAATATAATAATAATTTATTTATGTGATTTGTATTAAATTATCGGTATATGTACGAGCATTGGCATGCCCAATGCGTTGATGGCATGTGGCAAAGTTCAGCCCAGGGACGTACCGTCAAAAGGTCACGTCATTGCTGCATTCCTCATGCTGCCTACCTCTCTCATTTCAAAGATTTTATTATTATTATTATTATTATTATTTTTGTCTACATGTTTGAGATAATCGGTGAAATATAAAATTAATTATACTTAAAATTTTTTATTTTGTACAGTTGAATTTGAAAGAAGATTATAAGATACTTTAAATATCAATTAGATACATAATTAAAAATTTAATATTTAATGATTACATAATAAAAAATTTAACGACTTATTTGACATTTTTTAAAATTGAAGATTCATATCAAATATGAAATTAAAAGCTTATGAATTTAATATAGATTTTTCAAAAATGTAAAAATTAAATACCTACTTATTTTTAACCATGTCTAAATAATTAATTATTATTATTTTACAAAAGAATCATTAAACTTAGCGGGAATAACTTTTGAAAAAGAAAAATAAATATCAAATTTTCTTAAAGCATCTTTAAAATTTATCCGTCAAAAAGTGAATTTTGAAAAAAAAAAACTTATAAAATAAAAAACGTTAAAAAATAGTTAGATTAAACAAAAAGTATCTTTTTGATAAAATACTCGAGATGAGTTATAAGTTACTTTAAATGTGATTAATCTAAAAGCCATCTAAGCATGTATTAGTAAATAAAAATAATTTCATAATAACATTTAAAAATACGCAAAGTTAATAAAAATTCATTTATTTTCTCTGAATTTAATCATTTTTAAAATTTGATTGAAACAATAGAATCTTATTAAAAACTCAAAAAATAACTCATAAACATATTTACAATATTTAAAACAAAAAATTGATATACCTAATATAATCAGTTTTTTTTTTTAAAGGTGAATTGTTTTGAATTAAATATACCCTTAAATCCCTATAATATATTTCCAAATCCAACAACAATTAAAAATAATAATATATTATAAGGGAAATGGCCTCAATTAAACAAATTTAGATAATAAATCACAATTCCCGGAAAAGAAAATAATAAGAATAATAATAATAATAAGAATAATAATTTCCTTAAATAACGGCAATGGCATTCAACTCAATCTTGCAACCAACAGCCATTTGTTCCACTTCCCGCCAAACCAAACCCCATTAAACCCTAATTTTCTCTATCTCTGCTTTTCTACAACCGTTGCCCTTTTGCGTCCTTGCCCCTCTGCAACTGCAGCCACCTTCTTCAACCTCTCTCTACCGTCTTCCATAATGGACCCAAAAGAAGTCAAGTCCGACTTGGTTTTGATTCTGGACTTTGGCTCGCAATACACCCATCTTATCACTCGCCGGATTCGGAGCCTCTCTGTTTTTTCTCTTTGTATTTCGGGGACTTCTCCGCTCAAGGCCATCACTGATCTCAATCCACAAGTCGTTATTCTCTCTGGTGGACCTCACTCTGTCCATGCTAGCGATTCGCCGAGTTTCGCTGCTGGGTTCGTTGAGTGGGCGGAGGCGAATGGGGTTTTTGTTTTGGGTATTTGTTATGGGCTTCAGTTGATTGTGCAGAGGTTGGGAGGTGTGGTGAAGGTTGGGGAGAAGCAGGAGTATGGGAGAATGGAGATTGTGGTGGAAAAGGCTAAAGGGTTGTTTGGGACTAAGAAGGTTGGGGACAGCCAAGCTGTTTGGATGAGCCATGGTGATGAGGTGGCGAAACTTCCTGAGGGGTTTGAAGTGGTGGCGAGGAGTCAACAAGGGGCCGTCGCGGCTGTGGAAAATCATTCAAAGAAGTTCTATGGGTTACAGTATCATCCAGAGGTAATGGGGTTCATTTTTTTTTTCCTTTTTACTTTGTACTCTGTATTCTGTTTTGATGAACTATTGGAACTTTACGTTCTTTCTTTGCGTGTTGTTTTGCAATAATATTCCGTTTTCAGATTTAAGATTGACCACATGTTTGTTTAATTTCTGGAGAGTTCCACCTCGATGCTGTTTGAGTTTTATGAACTTTGGATTTTGTATGTGTGATGCCTTGTTAAAAAACTAGTTCGAGCAGGCCAAATTTGCGCTATTTTTATCTGTAAAGGACTACCTGTTTGAGTTTCACCTCAAATATAAACTCCTTCTTGGAGGTGGCTTGAGAAATATTTTGATATGAGTTTTTTTTTTTTTTTTTTTTGGCTT
>NW_019268538.1:3301345-3307996 GCF_002738365.1 Cucurbita moschata
TTTTTTTTTTTTTTTTTTTTTGGCTTCTGTGGCTTATTCAAAACCAGGTTTCTAGTTTTCACCTTCAGCCCAGGATTTTGTTTTCTCAGGCTTCTGCAAGTCCCGAGTGAATTGATGTAGCTTATATAAAGTAATATGCTGGGTCCACATTTTATTTGTTGAAGAATAATGTTTTTACGTTATCTAATCATGTCTAGCACTACTATTGTAGGCTTTGGATGTATTGAAATATATTGCTACGTGTAAGTAACGTTACTCATGTTTTCTGGGTTGAACTGATGAAAGGAGAATCTTCAGTAGTTTGTAGCCTTTAATTAGTTTCTTCTACGGTTTTCAAAGATCATGCTATTGGCCAAGTGTTGAATGGTGTGGGGGCAACAAATATTGCTTTGTGATGAACTGAAGTGATATCATTCGTGGCATACTCATCAGATAAATGTCATTTCTACGAGAAGTTGAACTTGTGTATCTTGTGTAGGTTACTCATTCCCCAGAAGGAATGGAAACGTTGCGTTATTTTCTCTTTGATGTCTGTGGAATTACCGCTAGCTGGAAGATGGAGAATATACTAGATGAAGAAATTAAAGTAATCAAAGAAACTGTTGGTCCAGATGCTCACGTCATATGTGCATTATCAGGAGGTGTGGATTCAACCGTTGCTGCAACTCTTGTTCATAAGGCAATTGGGGAAAGGCTTCACTGTGTTTTTGTTGACAATGGTTTATTAAGGTACAGAATTTGATTTTATGTCCTGAATGTGAATGATGAAAGCTTTGTCCGGTTGACTTTTAAAAATATAAGTTTTCTATAATTCAAAGGGGAAGATCTACCCCATGTACCTCTACAGAAGTAGAACTGCGCGGTACAGATTTTGTCCTGTTTTGATATAAATAAGGCTCACCATGTTTGTTTGCGAAGTTCATAATGTCACTTTGTGATTACATGGCAGGTATAAAGAACGAGAACGTGTTATGGAAACCTTTGAAAGCGATCTTCATTTGCCTGTTACTTGTGTTGATGCAGTTGATCATTTTCTTAGCAAGCTTAAAGGTGTAGTAGATCCTGAGGCGAAAAGAAAAATAATTGGGAAAGAGTTTATTTCTATATTTGATTCATTTGGCCACGATTTGGAACTTAAAATTGGTAAGAAGCCTTCATACTTGGTCCAAGGCACATTGTATCCTGATGTAATTGAATCTTGTCCGCCACCTGGATCTGGAAGAAACCATTCCCACACGATCAAGAGTCATCATAACGTCGGAGGACTTCCCAAGGACATGAAACTGAAACTTATTGAGCCGCTTAAGCTCCTCTTTAAGGACGAGGTAATGGTTTTGATCTTTCTACTGATATACACTTGTCTGTGTTGTATCACATTCTGTATTTATTAATAAACATTGAATAAAATCTCAAATTTAAAGGTACGCCAACTTGGGAGGATATTGAATGTTCCTGATGCGTTTCTAAAGCGCCACCCTTTCCCTGGGCCTGGTCTTGCAGTACGAGTGCTGGGCGATGTAACAGAAGGCAATGCATTGGAGGTTCTTCGTCAGGTAACTTCAAGCGGTGTTGAGTCGAAACTTTTACCTCTCCTGTTTGTGAAGAATATTTAGTTTGCTATAATTATGGTTGCAGGTTGATGAGATTTTTATTCAGTCAATCAAGGATGCTGGGCTGTATGATTCAATATGGCAAGCATTTGCAGTGTTTTTACCCATAAAATCAGTTGGAGTTCAGGGTGATCAAAGGACACATTCTCATGTTGTTGCTCTGAGAGCTGTTACCAGTCAAGATGGAATGACAGCAGATTGGTAAATCCTTGTCAGCTTGTTCTAGTCTTATATTAAAGAAACTAAGTTGCATTCCTAAATTATTCTCTTGGTTTACGCCAAGTAAGAACGTTAAGTTAAAACCCAAAAAACAGAGGATTGCACATCTGTGTAGGTCCGGTGTGGTAGCTTTTGTTTGGTTGTTTTGGGTTTCCTTCTTCTTCCCTTAAAAAATCGTTTTTAACTGACCCGCACACACTTGTAGATTCACAAGCATCTGGTTTTACTGTTTGTTCTTGTGACCTGTAGTCTAACGGATGAAATGAAATGAGTCCAGTTATGTCCAACCGTGCAGAAAATATATGTACTGTAAGGACATCAGTTCATTGATAATGTGGGATGGTTGATGATGCAGGTTTAACTTTGAACATCAGTTCCTGGATAATGTGGCAAGAAAAATTTGCAATAGCGTTCGGGGCGTAAACAGGGTTGTTCAAGACATCACGTCGAAGCCCCCATCAACAATCGAATGGGAATGAGAAATCACCACCAAGTTTTGCTGTTGAGAGGGAGCGTTATTAGGTCGAAGGCCTTCATGTTGAATCGAATGGGAATGAGATCTCAACACCAAGTTTTGCGGTCGAGCACGGGTCAGTCGATCGAACGTGTGATCATTTGATGAGTAGTTGATTCTATGTTTGGTTGTGTTGTGGTGATGTAGCTGACTGAATTCTATCAAACTTCTTATTCATAGATAAATAAAAACCATGCTCTTTCTCTCTATCTCTTATGTTATTTCTCTCTAAGACAATCCATACTACATTAGATTGAACATCAGTGCAGATCATGCATCGGACTCAATCAGGTATGTTTCAAAAAGGCAATATAATTAAGGATAATCTGTAATTAAAATAATATATCAATATATATTACTTAAAATAATTTTATCATCTAACTTATAAAATATATGCTTTATTCTCATGAATTTATCATTGTGGAGACTTGTGATTCACATACTTGATGTAAAATTGTTAAAACTTTAGAAAAAAATGACACTAATTTTTTTTATTACATATTTTAACATATGTATTAAATAAAACTAATTTTAAGCAAAGTTATCAAGTAAGCATCATATCATTTTGCCACCATAATTAGCTAATGTTTTGATATCGTTTGTATTGTTTGCTGTTAAAATGAGGAGTGAATTTGATCCATTTTAATTTTTATTGTGGAAATTTTCACCATTTGTTTTAATTTTGTACCATGACAAATAAGGTATGTATTTTTAATCAATGATCGTCCTAGTTTCAAAATAGGCAAAATTTACATATTTTTAATGGTCAACTTGCAGTGAATATATATATATATATATATATATATATATATATATATATATATATATGACTTTTATTTAAAAATTGTATTGAGAATCTATTTAAATCAAGCTAATTGATTATGTTGAGGAATAAATTTAATTTTATATTCCACATTAAAAGGAAAGCAAGTAAATGCTTTATACATCACATTAATACTATTTTATTGAAAATAATATAAACAAAAAGACCCCACCAAATTTAAGTTTTAGACCGGTAAATTTGACTCGATTCACTAGAGTTAAATTATAGATATAATGACTCAAGTGATACCAAATATGCGTCTCAGATAAAAACAAATTATACAAAGTCAGAGATGGAAATAATTCATTTTATATATTATGAAAAAAAATTAAATTAACTAAGAGCATTATTCAATATATTCCGACGCAACTCTTTATTGGCCTAATAAATTATATGGTAAATTAACTAGAAGGAAGATAGGTCTGAGATGGAAGATGAACCTGAAATTATTCAAAGCAGAAGGACAAATGGATAAATAAAAGAAATATTGGGTATAATCCAAATCATATATTTAAACAATTAAAAAATGAAATTAACAAAATCCATCGCTAATTCCGTCATTGTCTATCCGTAAACATAATCGAATGGCAAAAGGCGGGAAACACGACTCCAAATTTGTCGGGGCCGGGCCACAAGCATAAATATGAAAAAGTACAGCACCTTCTCTGCAAAAAGTAGATAAAAAAAAAAAAAAAAAGACCGAGGAGAAATAAATAAAGAAAAGAGAGCGGCCTGCTTTCAACTTCCATGTTTAGCTCCAACTTTTTTTGGATTAACAAAATCCATTTCCTTCGAATCAAACACATTCTCTCGTTGTCTCGGAATTTTCGGACCGGATTTGTGGCTCTTACCCAACTGAATTTCTTAATTTTATTCTCCATTTTTCATTTGGCGAATCGACCTGGAGCTCTGCGTTTTCTGTTCCTAATCTTTCTTCTTCCCATTCTTTCGTTTCATTCGGCCCCCTTTGACGCAGATGCTGTTGGGTTTCTAAGAAATCTTTCTGAACAACCTCATCTTGTTCATGTTGTCAAAGGTGTGGTTTCTGAAATCTTTGATACATTTTGAGGATGCGTGTCCATCTGTTTTAGCTTCTTTATCAGCTAATAAACGTTTTTTTGCGGACCCATTTTGATTATCTTTTGGGTTCTTTAGGTTGCCTTTCTTATTTTACCTCAAAATTTAAATGTTCTAGCTCCTGTGCTATTGGGTTACGATTGCCGAGCGAGTTGAGCAAGGAAATGGAGACGTTGTCTCTGTCCCTTTCAGTCCCTTTTTTTGTGGGGGAGGAGGGGGATAAGAATTCTTAAGTCCACTTAAGAATTTCTGGGCATTCTAGGGTAATAGTTTCTTGAAACATGGTGTAGCTGGGGCTAAATTTGTATGAACAGGTAAAAATTGTTGAAATTTGCTATCTCATAAAAGGTTTGGTTGGCAGGTTGGGCTTAGCTGAAATTTGGGTGTAATGTTTCCTCAGCTTCTCAACAGCATTTCACAGGTAGTTTCTTGAATGCCTATCTCTTCCTATAGTTCCTCTCAGCTAAAGAACTGGAACCTTAGATTTATGGACACGTCAAAGTTTCATTGTCTTATTCCTCTTAATTGACGAGCAACATTGCACAACTTCAGGAAAACTTTTTAAACGTGATATGAGTAAAGACATAAAGCTGCATCGTTTTTCTGTTCATTCTCTAGTTTTCCTCTGGTAACATTGCGCTGACTTTGATGGTTAATGTGTTATGCAACTTTTTTTATCTCCATGTTCTCTTGGATCATGGAAAGAGTGGATTGTTGATGATTTTGTTGTGAGCTACATTGGAGCTGTACTCAGCTGGTTCAGAAGCTCTGGTAAATGGCTGAATGTAAGTCTCTTTTGCTTATCAGAAGTTTTTTGCACGTGAGATGGTCTGGTTTTTCTCATATCCATATTTAACCTTATGCTCTCTTCAACATTAGCCAAACTAAAATTGGAGGTGGTGGAGTGGTTAAATTCTATGCTCCCCCATATAAATTTGCCCCTGGATGCTTCAGATGAGGAATTGAGAACATGCTTGATTGATGGAACCATTCTATGCAGCATGTTGGATAAATTATGCCCTGGGGCAGTTCAGGTTGGATGACATTTGGTGGCCTTTGTTTATAACTTTTATGTTATATAATTTTCCATTTAATAATTTCCTCGCATTTAATTATTTTTTTAACATTGACCTCAAATTTCTTTTCTTTTCTCTAGGGAGGCAATTGTAAGCCCATCAATTCTAACATTGAGAGTTTTTTGATAACTCTGGATGAACTAGGACTTCCTGGCTTTGAACCATCTGTCTTAGAGCAGGTAATTGCTTTTGTTTGATGCAATGCAATTGTTACTGTAAATACCTTTATTTTCTGCCATACAGATGATAAAAAGTGAGGGAAATACTTGTTTTGGTTCCATACTTAGTTAAGCGTGTCAATTTTAACTTGAAATTTTGTACTTCATTCAATTGAGCCATAAACTTGAACCATTGTTGTAATCAATATCTTCTTTAGAGCTAAATAGCACGAAAATTAGCCAAAACACCTAAAATCTAGCTGCAAAAATGCCCAACACAACCAGAAAATTACAGTAAAACTGAATGGTAAGAAAAGCTCAAAGCCAACACTAAACTCAAACTAAGCTAAAACAAACGCCTATCACGGTCACAAAAACCAGCCAACAAAAGTACTCTTGTCCTGCCATGAGAATTTTTCACACTTACATCGCAAATATCTCAACTCTTAGAAGGTACTAATTTCTTCATTTCACATTCATAATTCAATTTGACGCCATTAAAGTTTTAATGATTGGTAGAGAGTGGCTTTAGCCTTGAATAGTAAATGGATCACTTGAACATGATATCTCATGATTTTTATCTTGAAGAAAAACCTTGTATTGTGTAATATACTTGATCTCCTTTGCAATACTTATCTTGTGTAATCCGACTTGGATTTTATAATCATACATCCATTCCTGCAAAACATATAGTTATTGGGTTTCATCATTCATCACACTTGTATCCAACTTACACAAAATACCTGGTTCAGTTATGTATTTATGCTGAATGAATCAATTTGATTGTTAGATTTTTGAAACCTTTATAAATTGAAATATGAGCAGAGATTAAATGCAGGGACCTATTGCACCAGTTTTGCACTGCCTGAGCACGCTTCGAGCTTCTTTTGATTTGACTGCTGGGGATGAAGACACTCAACATTATTCACGAAAGAAATGGAACTTATATGAAGTAGAATCATTAGATGGAATCAATAATTTCTCTGGGCAAAGATTTCAGGATTTTCAGAATGGTTCAATTATATCAGGTATGGTACAGGATCAGGAGGAGAATGTAAATTGTGCAAGGATTTCATTCAGAGTAAATTATAAAGTTTTTTTAGGGTTGATCTTGTTCTTGATGTTTGTAGTTAAATAATTTTTTTTATGGCTGTGTTTTTTTTTTTTTTTTTTT
>NW_019268538.1:3308543-3331538 GCF_002738365.1 Cucurbita moschata
TTTTTTTTTTTTTTTTTTTAGATCTCCCCTGTAGAGTCTTTATTTTTTTGTGTCGCTGTTAGTCTTTTAGGTTGTACATTGTACTCTTCACGTAGTTTCTTGTTTCAGAAAAAAAAAAAAAAAAAAAAAGATACTTGATTTGGTTTATCCAACCAATTTCTGCTGATAATCCACATTAAAGAATTTTGACCTTAAATAGGTCAAGTGCCAAAATGGTCATAGAGTGCATCCGATACTTTTTTAAGTTTTGTTTGATGTTTCTTGTTTCACATTTAAAGAATTTTGGTCTTGATTCAATTTACTTCTTATACTTTCAAAATGTCCATTTTGGTTCTTGTACTTTTGGCTTTGGTTCATTTTGGCTCTTCTAATTTTAAAAAGTAGAACGACCTAGCATAACACTTTACTCACTAAATTTCTTGAAATATGGCCATAAATTTGTGTTAAAGGGACTCTCGTGTAAAATTTACGTTTAAATTTTGCAAACATGGACTAAATTGACCACTTTTTAAAAGTACATGAACCAAAGCAAAAAGTAGAGGGACCAAAATAGTATTTAAACCAAATTAAATAGATGTTTTATATTGTGTATGCATGGTTTTGATCCTAATGTCTGATTTTTTGGATGCTTATGCAAATCAGGTTACAGCAGGCAGGTAGAACGTACTTACTATCATTTATTGAGTTAATTCTTATATTATCAAGGAAGTTTGGTGGGATCACAGTGTTCTAGATTTTCATGCTTTCTCTTAAATTTAATGTTGACAATGCAATTTATTTCATTCTATTATTTTCTTGTTTGTTTATTATAGCGCTATCGTGTGGTTTAAGAAGTCATATTCAGCTTGAGGATCATGAAGCGCAAGAACAAAACCATGATGTTTCTGGTTCTGACATCACGGAGTTGATAAAATCAAAAAATTTTGAGGTAACCCTGAACCATGTTTAATTCGTTGTTTACATCAATGGTATGCTTCAAAATATGAATATATTCATTTCTCAAGTAGTTCTGCGATTATTTTATGCAGAATGTCTCTACTCCATCACTTTTCAATTTGGTCAATGGAATTCTGGATGGCAGCGTTGAAACAAAAAACGGAGACGTGTCAAATGTATGGGAGTGATTATCATTCTTCTACTGGAAGCATAAAAAATTTCAACCCAAGAAATTCACACACCATATCTGATTTCATGGTCTTGTTTTTATCCAGGACGGTTAATTTAGTTGTATTTCTAACTTTCCTTTTATTGGTTCAAATTTCTCTCAGCAAGTAGCATATCTTCTGAGAAAAGTTGTACAGGTGCTTGAGCGGAGAATTTTAACTCATGCTGGAAACCTGAGACATGTAATCGTGCTTAGCATAATTTTTAACTTGGGACAGTATACTATCTTTCACTGCCAATAGCAATTAACGTCTTTCACCTTGGGTTTATGCAGCACAGCAGTCTTTTGAGAGCTCGGGAGGAGAAATTTCTGTCAAGAATAAAAGTCCTTGAAACCCTTGCAACAGGAACCACTGAAGAAAATGAGGTATTTTGATGAACATTCAAATGTTGAAATATTTGCTTTCGGTTTAGAAATCAAAACGCTGTATTCAGTCCTGGATTTTTGGTGTCATTACTTTTGTAGGTTGTTTTGAATCAGCTTCAACGTATGAAGGTAAAGCGCTCAACCCATTTCTAATCTAAGAAAAGTATATTTGTTATCTTTGATTCCCGACATATTTTTATTTTCATCTAGATCAAGCCATTTAGATAAAATGGCTTCCTTCCACTGGCAGGGATCTCATTTTTAGTCGTAGAATTGGAGAGCTTCCTTGCTTCATAAGATCCTATTGTGAAGGAACTACAGTAACTAAATATTAATAATAAAGTTCAGCAACCATAATGTTGAATTGATGAAGATATTTATTATATTGGTTCTCATGTATGCTATAGTTTGCCTTCTGCTTTCTTTCACCTAGGATGAAATACCCAAGTCGTTTTTATTTGCTTTGAAGTTTTTGATGATCAACTCATTTTCCATTAATGTTGAATGAGCTTGCTGCACACGTTTTAGCTGCCTATAATTTCAACTTTGCTCAATTGAATCAGTTGTTTTGAGCTCCGTGGGTAGCATGTGAAATTTGGGTGTATAGGAAAAATCATTACTGCTCTGAACATCTACGAGGAATCTTTTGTACTTTTTATTCTCAGGCAGAGACTTCCACTGTCCACCTTATTAATATCAGGGGTGATTCTTGAATTTGTGTAGAGAACGACCTCATTATGGAACCCAGTTTGTTTCTATTTGTCTCAAAATTTGGTTGATGTTCATGCACCGAATTTAAGTAGATTTCTATTCCAAATGTTCATTAACAAAATCAATGGTAATGCACCTAATCCTAATACTGGTTCCAACCCTATAATATTACTTCTTTCTCACACTTTTTATTTTGGTTCTCCTAAACCCATTCCTTGGTTACGAACAGGGCATACATTGATAAAGTGACGATTATATTGTCCATTTAGCTCATGCCATAATTTATCATTGTGACCAGTGACATTTAAGTTTTGTGATAGTTTCTCAGTCCCGTCCAGAAGATGTTAACACTCGATTATTTGGTGTTGAAGGTTGAAAAGTTCAAAGTAGAGGAAATGAAAACTTGCGAGGAGCAGGATAAGATGGCTCTGAAGGAGCAAAAGGAACGCTGTGATGTTGAGCTTTCAAATCTCAGAAAGGAGCTAGAAATGGCTAAAAGGGAACATGAAAATAATTGCTTGCAATTGGAAAAAAATGCTAAGGAGGAAAAAGTCAAGTTTGAAGAGAAACTAAATGAACTTGAATACTTATTAGCGGATTCCAGGAAGAAGGTGAAGGAACTCGAGACATTTTCTGAATCTAAATCACTGAGATGGAAGAAGAAAGAGTTTGTCTATCAAAATGTTGTTAATGATCTTCTTGGAGCTTTTAAGGTTTTTGTTATGTCTTCAGTAATGTTATTTCCGTAGGGCCCATATTGTGTTGATTAGAGACATGACTTTGATTTTATTATTTTTAGGAATTAAAGGGTTCGGTGGAGTCCATCAAACATGAGGTCTTGAATACAGAAAGAAACTATGCAGAGGATTTTAATTGCCTTGGTAGGTTTTAGCTTAACCAATCTCCTGTTTTCATTTTTACTCCAGTTTTCTATGTGATTTGTATTTCTGTTCATTCAATTTTTTTTTTTGTTTACGATGGTGTTGCCATTAATAGGAATAAAGTTCAAAGGATTGGCAGATGTGGCTCTGAATTACAATGCAGTTCTGAACGAAAATAGAAGATTGTATAATGAGGTTCAGGATTTAAAAGGTATCATTTTTATTTTCCATTTTTGTTTACTTGAGCTTTCTCAATTTAGACGTGGAATTTCACAGGTAACATTCGAGTGTATAGTCGAATACGGCCATTCCTTCCAGGGCAAAAAAAGCTAACTACAGTTGAATATATTGGTGAAAATGGTGACTTGGTAATTGTAAATCCTGCTAAACAAGGAAAAGACAATCGTAGGCTATTCAAGTTCAATAAAGTTTTTGGTCCGACATGTTCACAAGGTATGTATAATCTAATCCAATTTTGATAAACTGTAGATAAATTAAGTTACTCTATTATGTTACTCATACTTACTGCTAGTTCGATTAGGAAGATTTTTGTTTTCCAACTTCCTATTTACATTTAATTATTGTTTTTTTTATTTTATTTTTTATCAGAGGAGGTGTTTATAGACACGAGGCCGTTAATTCGGTCTGTCCTTGATGGATATAATGTTTGCATATTTGCTTATGGACAAACTGGTTCGGGAAAGACCTATACTATGGTATGCGATATGCTTATATTTGTGACACCATATTTTTACAGTGTTCATTGTGGCTCATACGTCTTATTCTTTCTCAGAGTGGACCTGATATATCATTGAGAGAAGAATGGGGTGTTAATTATCGAGCATTAAATGACCTCTTCGAAATTTCTCAAAGCAGGAAGGGATCTATTGCCTATGAAATTGGTGTCCAAATGGTTGAGATATACAATGAACAAGTCCGTGATCTTCTCTCAACTAGCGGTCTTCCAAAGAGATATCCTACTTTGAATACTTTGATATTATTTAGTTATGCAAAAGTTAAAAAAAAAACATCTTTTGTTGTGTAATTCCCATTGTTTTTTCAAAGAAAGAAACTAATCATTCAACCCAGAAGATAACTACACAATGGGTAGGAAAAGAAACCTCTTAACTAGCTCATTGAATTGACTTGTTTATGAAAAGAGTAAAGTTTGGTTTCTCTTCTATTCTTTAGAACTAATTTTATTTTTTATTTCCTATTTAATCAATCAATTCATTATTCAGCCTTTCCCAGCCATTTTAGAATTTGTTTAGCCGAAGTTTCCTTTGACTTGCACACACTTGGGATTTGGAACTCTACTCAACCAAATGGGCTTGCAGTACCCGATGCTGCCATGCATTCTGTTAGATCTACTGGCGATGTTCTTGATTTGATGAAGATTGGGTTGTCAAACAGGGCTGTTGGAGCCACAGCCCTGAATGAAAGAAGCAGCAGATCTCATAGGTAGTATTCTAAAAATGTTATTACTCATAATTTATTTTCATACTTTCTTTGAGAATGCATTTCATGCAATTACTGATGCTGTGCAGTGTGCTGACGATTCATGTTCGTGGTGTGGACTTGGAGACAGATGCTATCTTGCGTGGTTGTCTTCATTTAATAGATCTTGCTGGTAGTGAAAGGGTGGACCGGTCCGAGGCGACTGGAGATAGGCTGAAGGAGGCACAACATATTAATAAATCATTGTCAGCTCTTGGGGATGTAATTTTTGCTCTTGCACAGAAGACTGCGCATATTCCTTACCGAAATAGCAAACTAACCCAAGTTCTCCAAAGTTCTTTAGGTGCTTCTGTGTTTTTGTATATTATTGGACCTCTATTGTTCTATTTTCTGATAATACCTAGTTCATCACAGTTTTTCTTTATTCGAACCTCTAGGTGGTCAAGCAAAAACGCTCATGTTTGTACAGATTAATCCTGATGTGGAGTCCTATTCTGAAACTATAAGCACCTTGAAGTTTGCAGAAAGAGTTTCTGGTGTCGAGTTGGGTGCTGCCCGCAGCAATAAAGAGGGTAGATATGTTAGAGAACTCATGGATCAGGTCCCGACGACTCGTCATTCTCTTCTCTATTTTTTAAAGTTTTATTCAACAGTTCTTTTCCTATTCAACTGCACGAACTTCTCCTTAAATCTCGACTCTAATAGTGTGCACGGAGTACACAATTACATGAGATGTGCTATTTTCTGATTTTATGTTGACAATTCTATGCAGGTGGCAGTTCTCAAGGATACCATTGCAAATAAAGATGAGGAGATTGAGCGGTTGCAGTTACTTAAAACTAGTGGCAATTCTGTGAAGCATGGCGTTGGTTCCCAAAGATTTGAATCATGTTCACCTGGAAGGGCTTTTAGTGCAACTCCTCGGCAGAGGCAAAGGCCATCAAGGAGGAGAGACTTTCTGGTTAATAAAGCAGCATCTGATATGGACAATTTCTCGGATTATGATAGGCGTTCTGAAGCTGGATCATATCAGTCTATGGATGACTTTAGACATCATAAGCATTTTGGATCGGAATCACATCTGTCTGTAGAGGACTTTAGACGTTCTAAGCGTTCTGTATCAGGATCACATCTGTCTCTAGAAGATTTTAGACATCAGAAGGAAACTTTTTCACAGTCAAGGGCTTTAGGTCAGAAGGTTACCGATGATGTTGAGCTTTTAGGCTTTGGGAATGCTGATTCTGATGAGAGATTAAGTGACATATCAGATGGTGGCCTCTCAATGGGGACTGAAACTGATGGATCGATCTGTAGCGTTGTGGAATACACTCTATTCCCTGATGTTTCAAAACCATCAGATAGTTTGATTGCTGTTACCAAACACCCAGATAGCTCGTTGGATGTCAAAAGGCTAGCCGAGAGTGCAACAACTGGGGTGAAGTCATTGGTACCTATTCCAGAGAAGTAAGTAATTACTATTTCCTCTTAAATTATTTATCGACATCTTTGTACTCGACTTATACAGAATTTAGGTTCAGCTTTCTCTCTTCATTTCATGCTTAAACTGATTGGTGACACTGCCAGCTACTATAAAAGTCATGACCCTTTATTGTTTCCTGTAACCGGGGTGTCGAGGGCCTTGCTTCACTTATGGTTCGCCCTACTCATCTTTTTGAAGGCTCTGCCCACTCCAGTGCCACCTCCAAGTATCACAAGTGCTGTTTTCAACTTGGGGTTTAACATCTCAGGCACTTACAAGTGACACCACCGGCACATCCCTTGGGTGGTCTAGGACCTAATTTCAGAAATAGCCAAATAGGACATCTTTTATTGTAAATAACATTTATACTCCATGTGATTTGTTTGGACGCACTTGGATGCGCAACAACTCCCCCACACCTTGGTGGTTAAATACGTATTAAGAAATTTATCCTCTTTGTTCCCTGTTTTATGCAGAACCAATGCGCCATCGAGGACAGGCCCCAGGCCCCCGCAAAAGCTCGTGCAGACAAAACCTTCAAGAGTTTCACTGACGAAAAGCTCCTCAAAGGCTCCATCAGCATCAAGTATGAAAATCTAAACACTGTTCTTCTTACTACGATGCTCTCAATATTATTTGCCTCATGTTTTTTTTTTTGTCCTTAATTTTTGTGATAAGATGCCAAACTTTTCATTGATAAAATGAAAAGTACAAAAGGGGATCAAAGGAGAATACAAAAAAGCTCTCCGATTGCTGTTAATAACAAACGAATTATAACTACAAAAGAGAGTGGAAAGAGTGCTCCATCTTGAGGTATCAAAATGATTGTTTTGCCTTATGGCATTATTCAGCTGTTCTGCTTTTACATTGTTTTAGAACTTGCATCATTTCCCAAGTCATTGTTAAATGATCTCCTTTTGGTCAGCTGCTTTGGTTTCTACTCCTAACATTTTAGTCATTTTAATACTCAAACCTTATTAATCTTATAATCTAGCTTATTGGCAACGATAGTCCAATGCTAACATGAGCGTCGTTGAGCTACCTACTCCCTTGAGAGCGCGGTGGGTCGATGTGGTAAAAGACAAATGAGTCGCCATACTTAAGTCAACTCAGTGCTAGCTCAGCCTTTTATATCATGTAGTCATTGCCATATTGACTTTTACATGATGCCATGTTAGCTTTGTGTTCATATGTAACTAGATCATCTTTTTCTTTTTGCTGTTCCATGTTCTCCTTGCTCATCTTACCCTATTTGTTTTGATGCAAATCAGGCACAAAAAAAGCTATTGTTGGTAGCTCCCCGTCGATGAAAAGCGGCAAAAGGTGGAAGTGAATCAGTGTAAAAGTGATGTGGGTAGGAAAAATTCTTAGAGGCTAATCAATATTTTGTGTAGTTGTTGGTGGCAGTTTAACTTCACACTTCTAGTTCTGGCTCAACCATAGGTGATTAGCTTTTTGCCTTTCTAATTGGGACCTCATATTTCCCCCTCTTTTTGTTGTATATTTGTATGCCAAAAGGTTAGCCATTGATTTAATACACAAATTGAACCATTCTCCCTCTCTCTGCCTATTTTCTCCCTCCTTCGCTTCCGATATCATCTCTCTCTCGTGCATCACTTGCATAGATAGAATTATACATCCATCTAGAACATCCGAGTACAATAGGAATGTGAGATTCCACATCGGTTGGAAAGGAGAATGAAGCATGCTAAGGGTGTGGAAACCTCTCCTTAACAGACATGTTTTAAAATCGTGAGGCTCATGGTGATACTTAACCGGTCAAAGCAGACAATATTTGCTTGCGGTGGGTTTGAATTGTTACAAAGAATCTTCTTGTTCTTGTGTCCACTGGCACGCATCAAAGATTTTGTACAAGAAATTTATAGGCATGGAGAACAATCTTTTTAGTCTTGTGAATTGAATGAATAGTTTTATTTGACCATGATATTGAACGTTGATTTGACAACTTTTCAATAGGTGTTTGGTTTGAAAGCACAGGAAATGGTGCAATTTTGTAAACCTGAATTTTCTACGCATTCTCCATATTTCTCTTCGGTTACAATAATCATGTTACCATAGTCGATTACAAACATGCTACTTGTAAACTAATGGTATTTTGGTTAGTTTATGGATGTTAGATAGCTTGAAAAGGAACATATATCAACTTAAAATGGAAAAGATTCAAATGGTTAATTTCATTTATAAATTATTTAAATTTTAATTAACTTCTTCAAAATACAACGCTAATAAAATACATCTAAAAATCATGAGACTAATAAAGTGTAGATTTTTCATCTTTTTATGGAAATAATTTTGGATGGAATAAATTTATAATTTGATCCTTTTTATTTTTATTTAATTAGAATGAAAACGGATATTTCTGCATAAAACTTAATTTATTTTTAAAAGAATAATGATAAAAGGAAAGACAAAGGAAAAGGTTCAATACTTAAACCCATCGTAAATCTTCAGCTCTCATTTTCCCGGAAAAATGATTATAAAATTCGGCCGCAACTTCATTCCGATGGTGGGAGCGCCAGTTTCTACGAGGTTAGATATTTTCCTTTCTTAGCATTTCCCCTTCATTCTGCAATTTTCTTTCTTCTTCTAATTTTCCTTGGAGTATTGTTTAAAGCTCTAACTTGCTGCTGAGAAGCTTAGAAAGTGAAATGATGCTCTGCTGCAGTTGGTTTCCTGTTTGATTCAGCGAGGTTATGGCTGAAGAACATGTGGTTTTTTTTCTTCAGAAATTTAGTTTGCCCATCTATTTAACGGTCCTGATGGACACTTCACTTCAATTAATTGATGAAGTTATTGGTTTTATTGTTTTTATTTAATCCAAATTGGCTCTATTGTGATGTGTTTTGGGTGCATTCTGGAACATTGAGTTGGGGATTGTTCGATTAGTTCTTATGAGACGGTCAGGAGGTAGTTTGGTACTTTCAATTTTTACATACGGGTTTAGGCGTGGTTAACATTCCAGTAAATAAAACTGGATTTGTTGGCTGAAACTATTATTTTAGGTATTCTAAATTTGGTTAAGATATCAAGAACATGTTAGAAAATAGATTGCAAGAAAGAAATTTATTTACCTTACATATAAACGTGGTTTTCTAAATAGAATTTTGAAAATTTTATCAAATAGTTTATCCATTTTTTTTCTTCAGCATGTACATATTTACCTGAGCTACATATGACAGTGTTGCTTTATAACAAGATTTGTTGGATAACCTTTCCAAGAGTGGAACGGCGTGTGACACTTGTACTCAATTTTTGCTTCAGGGCTCCTCCAATTTAACTTTTTGGTCGTTTGTCTTTGGACCAATTGGACTGGATATATGTAATTTGATCGAACTTGAAGTCTCTGCTATGTGAAGGTATGCAGGAGTTGATTGGTGATAAGTTCTAATACCGTGAAAATTGATTTATTGTTAGTTATAAATTGGTATAGGCCAAGATAATTCCCAAAAGAGATAAGTTCTAAGATCGTGAAAATTGGAAAATTTCTATTGCACGTGATATCATGTTCATTGATCTAGATATATCAGTTATATGGTAGAAATTAGGGTGCAAAAAATTCAGAATGAAATTGTCTTGATGGCTGCAAGCCAATATATAGCTACCGTGCGTGTAATTTTATTATTTTAGTCGCTATCATGGATAAAGAGAAAAGTTCCACTAGTCAACTATATTGCTAGTATATGTAGAATCTTAGTTGTTGTTAGTTCAATTGAGGGCGGAGGAAATTTTTTGAGTTTTCCTCATTGTAGCGACTTAGTAGGATGAAAGGGGAAAAGAGATTGGTCCAAATTCTATGGACACTATTTTGTCTGTTTCTTCTAGACGGTGCTTTCTCCACAAAGATTTTTGTAGTTCTGTTCTTTCTTGCCAAATGCAGAGGATTATGCAACTCCTTTGATTTTCTCAGGCTTCATGCCTAAAACATTTCCATCTTTTTTAAATGAATTTCTTTTTAAAACTTTATTGCTGTATTTCTTTGCTCTTGATTTTCATTATTGATCTATTTGCTATGGTTTGGATCAAATTTTCCTTCTAGATAAACGTGTGAATTATTGACACAAATTAATGTTCCTGGAAGCAAAAGAACTTTCTAATTGTCGTGTTGAAATTTTGTGAGATACAGTTAGTAAAGATTTCGTTCTAACTGCAAATTTGCAGTCATAGGCAGGAGCACGAGTTTCTATTTCCTCCTTTAATCTTTCCATTGAATTTGTACATTTTGCTTCTTTCCCCAGTTTATAGTTGTTCTTTATGCTAAATCTACTGGCTAACCTGAAAAATTCAGTTATTAGTTTTCTTGGTTGCATTAGATGGCATAGTTTATGCTGAGTGAAATGATGTTATGACTCTATTTTGTAGTTCTACTTGAACCATGTGTCAAGGAAACTGTGAAAGATTTGAGAAAATGAACAAACAGAACAAGCCTAGTGTAAGCAATAAGCCATCAATATATTACTGGTGGAGACCAGATGAGAGGATATCATCTGAGCTGGCTGATTTTGTCCTTGAAAATGATACCCCCAACACTGGTTACGCCAAACACGGTAAAGATAGCAGTACTATAAATGAACCAAAGTCTTCTGAGATGTTGAGCACAGCTCAGTTCATTTCAATTTTTGGCCAAGTATTGAATCGTGCTAGTCGTCCTTTTACATTTTTCCAACCGAAGCAGATCTTAAATCAAGAAAATGATGATTGCAATGAGGTTGCGTTCAATAGTGTGGTTGAAGTTAATGGCAAATTAGTTGATATAAGGACCAATGACCAATGTTCTCCTATGGTGCAGTCTACTTTGGGCTTGTCTTGTTTGACAGTAACTCAGAAGATATCTTTGTTTGAACCTTGTAAATATCATTCCATGTCATCATTTTGGAGTCTACTATATGGTGGTAGAGACATGTCAGCTAAATCATGTAAAGGAAAAGGCTTTACTAGTGTACAAATCTTGCACGATATGAGGAAGAGATTTAGATGGATGAACCATATAAGTCATACTGAAGCATCCTACGCCAAGAAAGTTGATAATAATGAACGCATGAAAGCCAATGCATTCAAGGCTAGAGGTGGTCTTAATGAAGCAGGGGGCTGCACGTCAGGAGATTCATGTTTTCTTGTTCATGAGTTTATCAATGAAATTTCAAAGAATGCTCTCATGTCCCAATCAATCAATTTATCATCGCTGTTCGTCCCGAAGTTGGAAATAAAGATGATGGAAAATGTTTATATGGCCTCACGTATCCTTACATTAGTTCAAGATAACAGGGCAGATGGCAGTATTTTAGAGATCCCAGATTCAGTTATTTTGGCAGCTCATTCATTACCTTCCAAGGACAGTGTAGTAGACAATTTAGACAACAGGTGCAAGGCTAATAGCACTGAAGAACAGGAGAATAAAACCAAACAGTCCGACAAGCTCATTGTTGAAAAGGATTACTATAGAGAGGATTGCTCATTGACTCGTGAAAAATCTTGTTACAGTATTGCCAAGCAAGAACATGCCTTTGCGGGGGCATTAGCTGGTGTATTTGTCAGTCTTTGTCTACATCCTGTTGATACTATCAAAACTGTGGTTCAGTCTTATCATGCAGAACAGAAGTCTTTCAGTTACATTGGAAAATCAATTGTCTCTGATCGAGGTGGGTTGGTGATTCTGTGTGAAACACATTTTCCGATCAGAATATCAAGAGCAGTTTCACTTATATTTGTTGAGGAATCTTCTGAAAATGAACAACATACTTATTTCAGGTTTAAGTGGGCTTTATCGTGGAATCTCCACCAACATCGCGTCTTCAGCTCCGATATCTGCTGTTTACACTTTCACATATGAATCAGTTAAAGGAGCTTTGCTTCCACTTCTCCAAGAGGTAGGAATTTCATTCTGTTAGTCATCATCATTATTTTTCTTTCCTTCCCTTCTGTTTGCCTTTCCTTTTTAGGTGTTTTTGGGTGCTTACTCTTGCCCTCTCCCACTCTAAGTAGAGATTTTGTGTACGCTGAAGAGGTAAACGAAATGTAAAACAAAATGTAACCGTTACTTGATGGTAGTTATGGCTTTCTGCCAATGAGCAGGTGCTGCTTTGCGATTGTATCAGAGTTGGGGGAGGGAGAAATGCAGGCAGAACTCTGCTTATGGATCCGTTTATGGAACCAATAGTGTAGCCTTTTAATCAATCATTCCGATTTATTGTACATCACTTTGGATGTTTGCTGGTATGTTAGATTTTGAAGCTTCGGACTTGTTTCTTTTCTTTAGGAGTATCGCTCTATTGTCCATTGTACGGCTGGTGGTTGTGCAAGTATTGCTACATCTTTTATTTTTACCCCAAGTGAGCGTATAAAACAGCAGATGCAAGTTAGTTCACGCTACCATAACTGCTGGTATACATTTTAGATTCTTGTGCGTCTCTCTGTTCGGGTTACTCAAAGTATTTGCTCTATTTATTCCCTTTACATTTTATTAATAACTTGAACTCATTTCATTCTCGCCTTGGATTTACTGAAAAATGATATTTTGACTTGGAATCTTGCCGGGTGTCGGACACCGAACAACCTTGAATAATTTCATTGATTTGCTGATGGTTCTGTGATTTCTTTTCCAGCCATTAAAATCATCTTAAGCTCAAGTTTCTTGAATGATATTTTTGTTGACTGTCATACTTCTCTCACGATACTTTGCCTTGCAGGAATGCTTTTGTTGGTGTGGTTGCAAATGGTGGATTGCGAGGATTATATACTGGATGGGGAGCTGTTCTTTGCAGAAACGTACCACACTCAATTATCAAGGTAAGGAGTCTGTGCTAGATGCGTTCAATGAAGAGAAAGAATCGCCTCAGCGGATGGGGAAAACTAAAATAGGATAACGATCCAAGTGTACCATGACCTCATTAGACGCAGTTCTTTCAGTTTAACTTCATTTTCCTTCTATTTCATCATACCGTTTTGCCATATTTTCTTTGCAGTTCTATACCTATGAAAGTTTGAAAGGATTGATGAAATCTAATGCTCAGCAAACTACTTCACAAACGGTTAGTTATTTTCCCACTAACCTCACTCTGTCTTCTTAAATTTGATCTTTTGGCACTCATCTTCTTAAAATTAATGATAATTCGATGGGAGCAGCCTCTCTGTAGTGACAGTGATGCTTAGGGCTATAATACATGCAATATAAATTACATAGATCATGGTGATCCTTCTTTATCTGCAGTTAGTATGTGGAGGGGTAGCTGGATCTACTGCCGCTTTGTTTACCACTCCTTTTGATGTTGTAAAAACGAGATTACAAACACAGATTCCAGGATCTCTGAGCCCATATAAAAGTGTAATTCAAGCGCTCTATGAAATCAGCAAGAAAGAAGGTCTGAAAGGCCTCTATAGGTATGCTTTGTTCTGGCATTGCTTGTCTCTGAGTATATAACATTTCATCAGTCTTCTGCTAAATATTCTTGTCAAGGAGGTTCGTTTCTTAATCTTTCTGTAGTTTGTTGACTTTATTGTCCCGTCTGTATGATACTAGGGGGCTGACTCCAAGACTGATGATGTACATGTCTCAAGGTGCAATCTTCTTTTCCTCTTATGAATTTTTGAAGAGAATCTTTTCTCTTGAGGCGCCTCAACATGGGAAGACTCCAACACCGATCAGATGAGAAACACAAAAGATGATTCAACAATACAATTGCAATTCTCTTCACAATCAGTATTAGCAGGCATCTTCATCATCATCATTGACCACCACGTTATTGGAATTGTGTTCATAATATTTACCAAAATATGAAGAACTTGACATGGATGAGTGGTGCTAGGTGAAGAAAACTGCCTCTTTAGATGACTGGGGATGGTCCCTCCAGGGGTGTTCCATGCATTGTAAAGGAACTTGATGCAGCAGCAGAAACCTACGAATTGGGATTTTCTATAGATTCTTTTAACCAAAGAGGAGTCATTTTTTAAAGTAAACAATTGTGAATCCTTGTACGTTGATGTCATCATAATTATCCAGGTAGATACCTGTAAGCTTGGGCTATTCTGTATTCCTTCAAGTGAAAAAGTAAATAAACAGGTATCATTTTTTTTTGAATTATTTCCTCTTTTGTAATGATGCCCTATTGCACATTATTGAGTAGCTATGTCAATACTCTCGAGTACTTTAATCTCAAGGCCAACTTTATACACTGTTCTTTTTATTGAGGTGGTCACAAGCATCCAAGTGATCACATTTTTCTCTTGAGAGAGGGAGATAAATGCTTTATTTCAACTCATAAAAGAGGAAGACATCTTTCACATCAGGTAGAGAGAACTGAAAACGATGGGAAACGAGTGCCAGTGTCGAAAGGGGTGGATTGTGAGATCTCATATTGGTTGGAGAAAGAAATGAATCAATCTTTATAAGGGTATGAAAACTTCTCCCTATCAGACTCATTTTAAAAACTTCAAGAGGAATTTTAGAAGAAAAAGCCCAAAATGAGCATGAGATATTAGAGATGTTATAATGTCAATATCACCCCACTAAAGTCTTGAAGCAATTTCTTAGGTAGGCTTCAGCATAGACTGCTAACCTTTAGAAAAAGTTACCAATTTGTCCACTTTCTGAATCTAAAGGTTACAAGTTTGTCCACTTTATGAATCTTTCAAATAAAAAGAAAATGGCTCATTTTCTTGAAGCTTATTCCACGAGGATTATGATCTTTACTTTTGCACAGAGCCAACAGCCAAGGAAAACCATCAAAATATCAACTATGTTTTCTAAATGCCCAGCTCCATGTAGTACTTTCCCATGGAAGGTTTCTTTTTCCCCAAAGAAAAGTGAGGGAATACAATAACAAGCCATACAAAAACATAGATTGAGGCCAACAAGACAATCTTTCACCAAAGATTAATAGAACCTGCTCGTTATTCGTCGCGAAAACTAGAGAAGAAATCGAACAGTAGATTCAAGACAAAACTTCTTAAAATATATATTTCTACAGATATTAACTCACTCTACCTCTTAACAATATAATGTACAAACAGTCCAATGTGAAGGACTTGTTATCAATTGGCTACTCATCTCCCTACCATCGTACAATATGGACAGTTAACTTACAAGTTATTCAGAAGGATCTGGTTTTTGAAGAATAACAAATAAATGGGTCCTGCACATGACGTGAGCTCCCCAATTAGCATCTTCCCAAGTCTCTTCTACAAGTCATTTCAGTTTCTCGAAGCAAGCTCTTGCTCCGCTATACAAAAGAACTCAAATGCCCCGACTCCGAGAGCCTGCACGGTTGCTGATTCCTTGTACAATTTCTTCCTTTTGAGCTTTATCAGGCAGCTTCCTAACTCTAGTCAGGCGACCTGTCTAAAGTCGACGTGGAATCATCTGAAGAAGCCATAATATCTGCACTGATCTGATGGCCTTTATCCTACACTTTAGCAATAGGAGAAAATGGAGGATGGAACAAATAGGATGGCGGTGTTTCTTTCGACATTCTTGTTTCTCCTTTCTTCTCCTCCATCGTGACTGTGTCGATCAAGAATTTTACTTCCTCCTCAAGAAGCACTTTTAAGGAATTAGAATGCTGCATTTCTTTTGTTTCTTCCTCCATTTGGACAGCATTACAGGCTTCAGTCGCGTGTAAAATAGCAACACAAATGGAGAATGCTTGCAATGTTGATAATCGTGCATGAAAATAGACATTGTATTGTCCATCTTTTACAACATTCATGGTCAATGCCGGAGTGGCATCCTTCACTCCCTGTATCCACATAAAAAGGCAAGCATTACTACAAGAAAAATGTCTTTTACCAATTCATTGACTGAAAACTAACAATGCATCATAATAATTTAGATAGAACTGAAATACAGCATCTGAAAAAAGTTAAATCTGCAACAGGAAATCTCTGCTAAACCAAGAAAATCGATACAGACAAAACCCAGCTAAACCATTTATTGCAGTTTGACATTTTCCATTGAATGTACATAAAAAGGCATCTGAAAGATGGTTAAGCGCCTCAAGCTTTTATTGTATGATTATTATCAAAATCTTGATATGAAACAACAGTCAAGAATTATGACTGCCAATGGAACCAATAGAAAGCCTACCTGAAGAAAAAGCTCAAAAGTCTGTTTCCCCTTTTGCGCTTGATTTTCGGCACGGTGGCTACTGGGGGTGCCCAACACCAGTAGAGGACAACCCATGTCCCAACCACCACAATCACAAGAACCTCCTAACCTCCATCGATCAAGTAATGTAGAAGGGCCGTGGCTTTCAACAGTTGGCAAACCATGGTTTCCAATGGGGAGTACTACCTTCAGAGTTTCTTGAATTGTGTGATGGGGAGTTTCGTCTTTCCTTTGTTCAATCTTAGAGAGGCTTTGTATGGCTGAGTTCAATTTACTGCTTGTTTTATCACCTCTTTTATACTTCAAGCTCTCCCTTTTGCTAAATGGGATTTGCATAATAATAGATGCGGATTCCAGGTCTGGATGTAAATCTGCTGAATCCCAAGGACAAGAATCTATAGAATCATTATCACAATTTTCAGAAGCATGTTTCTTATGAAGTTTTTGTTTTTCTTGAGGAGTCCCATCATTAACACTGAAAGCTTCCCCTACTACGCCTGAATTAGAACTTATAGGAGGTTTAACAGCATCTTGGATAGAGTTGCAACTCTCTTGAGATGCAGGACTCTGTCTAGCACGTGCAGTATCGTACAGAACGAATTCTGTGATCATCGAGTTGTCAAAACCACCATCTCTAAGTTCAGAGGATAGATAACATGAAACTTGCATCTGACCCACCATTAAGGCGTGTTTGCAGCTGTGATTCAATCCAAAACTACTTGCATTACCTTTTTTTTTATGATCTTGGGTATGAAATGTGTATTCCCATTTAAAAGCATTGCCCGTCTTCCACGTCTTGGCCACGTAGACATCTTCAGGGGAGCTCTGAGAGAACTCAAAAAACGGCATCCCATGTTTTTTTTCCAACTTGAGAGAGCCGTGTAGATGTACAGGTGAAGATGCAACAACATTATGATGATTATCATTACTCGGAAAATGAGAATCACAATCTGAGTTCATTGCTGCATTAGTGAAATCTTGCAACAAAGATTTTCTGTATGTCTTGTTTTTCTGCATGTCCATTGACTTTACAGCTTTATCTCCACCTGCTTCGATTGCATCACCGAAATGACTCCCGAAAGATTTAGATTTCATAAATGGATCCAACATTTTCCTGAATGGACTTGTGTGAGCCTTTGGGGTGTGCCTAAACGGTAGATCACTTCGAAGCTGGTTTTTAGGCGTTTCTATCTTAGCAGAGGGTGACTTCGGCAATGCATGAACCTTGTCTCTCTTGAAAAGTTTCCTGCCATTTTGAATGGGTACGATGCCTGTAACATTTTCAAGATGATTGCTTGAGTCTTTCAATACAGTATCACTGATCTCAGAACCCAAGTAGATATCAATGAAGCTATCCGATGAACGTGGGCGTATGCAAGCCTTATTAACTGATGATTGATTCAGTTTTGTGTCCAAAGATTCCTCGTCTGAACTACACAAAGAGTCAACAATACTAGCAACCCAAGAGGTGTAATTGTCACGTGAAATTTCTATTTTTCCTCTTTCCTCTTGAATGCCCATCCCTTCTATGTTACTTACATCTTCAGACCTCTCGTGCTTAGAACGCTGCTTGAGCACTTCATCATCTTCCAATTCAACTAGACCAGGTGAATTGCTTTTATGAGAACTGTGATCACAGCCAACTCTAATCTCTGTAAAATCATTCTTCACATTCAATTCAAATTCTATATGTTCATTGTCTTCCAGTTCAACTAGGCTAGATGAATTGCTTTTTCGAAACCCGCGGTCGCCACAAAATCTAATCTCAGTAAAACCATCCTTTACATTCAACATAAAATCTTCATGGTTAAGTTTTTTTCTCGAGCTTCTTTCTTTAATGCTCGAATGCCGTGGAATCGATGGAAGAACAGTGTTGGGACTCAGATCCACAGTGCAAAGGCTGTCAAAGTCCAATTCTGGCTCTTGTCCCATTATGTGATCCACAGCTCTGCCAGAAGAAAGACACTTAAGTTTTGAGCAAAATTCTAAGAAATTTACAGAATAATTCTAGCTACAAAAAAAGAAAAGGGAAAAAATTGTAACTCAACATAGACTTAAAAGTTGTTGTCATCATTACAAACACTACAAAGACTTAATTTCATGTCCACCTGAATCTAGTACAAGACAGAAGTAAAACCAAAGCTCAGAAACCAGATCTTAATAAAAGCTCAAACTGAACAAAAAGAAGCAGAACAGAATCTTTCAACTTCCAAGAACAAAACAAAGACTTGATTTCAGAAGCTGAGACCTTCTCTACAGCAATTTAATGCTTCAAAGCACAAACAAGCAACAGGTTTCAAAAGAAAAAAACAAAAAAAAGTTCAAAATGTGAGGTCAGGGAGCAAAAGTCATTTCTTCAAACACATTGCAGTATACATTGAAGAAACCCCAGAACAAGGAACAGAAGAATTCAATTGAAAATTTAAGCTTACCCCACCAGATCTTAGAAGAGTGAAGGCAGAGAAAACCCCAACAAACAACAGGAAGAAACAATCATGTCGACCAATCTCTTCAGCTGAAAGCTTCAATAGAATCCATGGCAGAATGGGAAACCCCCAATTTAAGAGACGATGAAAACATACAACGATCAGAAGAGCTTGGGCAACGATCTTAACGCATAAGGAGCAGAAAGCATGCGTTTAGAGAGAGAGCGAGAGGGAAAATGAGAGAAATAAAATAAGAAAGTATTAATGGGAGAGACAAGATAACTGCAAAAGTCCTGTTCATGTCTACTTAAAGGACCCACTCATCATGCTTCCTTTCTCTTCTTCCTTATTTCTCATGCACTATTATTATTTTATTGAATTTTATTTTATTTTTAATAAATATTATCAATTCGGCTAATTATTTAATTTTCCCATAAGTTCAATTCATGATGTAACAATAATTTCACATATTAATGATATTCACGTAATAATAAATAAATAAGTATTTTTTTTTATAATTTAATATTTTAATTACTGAACAAATAATTCTCAATAAATTAGTAATAAGAAGTATTAATGGTGTGCATCAAATAATTCCAACCTAGTTCAATAAAGCTACTAGTATGTGCCATGGTCGAAAAAATAAATTATACCTTTGGGGTACTTCCAAGGAAGTACCTTGATATGGCATGTACGTTGATGATTATTGGGAGTGAGTCCCGCATTGGTTAATTTAGTGGAAGATCATAGATTTATAAGTGAGGAATACTATCTCCATTAGTACGAGGCTTTTTGGAAAAGCTCAAAGCAAAGTCAGGAGAGGAGAGTTAATGCTCAAAATAAACAATATCATACAATTGTGGAGAATCGTGATTCCTAACCATATATACCAATTGATAATAGACTGGATTTCTGTGGGGCAATATTGGAATTTCATGGATCATCAACTAGGATGGGAAGTGCTCTTATCAAAATAATCACTGCAGAGAAAAAAAAATAACATTATTATAAGTACTTTGGGAATGCAAATATTGAAGAGTGGAATCCACAATTAATAACTGTAAGTACATCATCCAATTACCATAAAGCCCTTTGGATCATTGAATTACCGAAAATACCTATGGTATAAAAATGTCAGATAAACCCCATCATCGTCAAAACTGTGGATCATATGGTAGTTAAAATTACCATAAAGCCCTTTATTTGACCATGGTAAATTACCAAAATACCCATGGGATAAAACCAAGTTTTGGCTCTATTGAAGAAAATGACACTTCTTTTGGGGAAAAAAAAGAAAAAGAAAAAGAAAAATGGGAGTGATTCAAAAGCTGCAAAAAGAAGATGAAGGTTTCTATCAAAGAGAGAGAATCAAGAAATGGCAAATGGTCCAAAAGAAGAGTCAATAAAAGTTGGTCAAACAACTCTTATCTTCTTCTCTTCTTCTCTTCTTCTCTATCTTATTCTCCCAATTCTCATAAATTCCTTCTTTTTCTTCTCTTTTTTCAAGTATGCCTAAGACTTTCCTTTTATGGATCTTTTTATATATATATATATATAAGTTGTAGATTCATTTTATATCAATTTGTGAAATATTATTTGGGGTAATATATAAAAAAATAAGTCTGTAGGAAAATAATTTCTGAGTTTCAAAACTTAATAATGAACCCCAACGGTCAAGTAGATTAGTTTTTTTTTAAATTAAAAAAAGAAAATCTAGGAAACAAAGACTGATTCTTGTATAAATAACAGTAATTAGTACAGTTTAATTATCAAAATGATGATAACAATAATAATAATAATAAGCAAATATTTTCCATTTTTAAAAAACTTTTGTCAGACTTGTGGGCAAGTTTTAATATTCGATATGGAATTACAACGTAGGACACACGCCTATTTAAGAGAATTATATATCGGCGGTGGCCGAAACTTTCAACGTAACTATTTCCAACTGCCATCAATGAATATTGAATTAAATACCCTTTGGTCCTTCAACCTATACCTGGATCCCAATCTTGGTATCTTTACCTTTACAATTTTGGTTTTGGACCTTCACCGATATACTCTTGTTTGTGGTTTTTAAAATAAGCTATGATAGATTAGATTAGCACAATATGAGAGAGATATTAACAGCCATTGATGAGCAACTAAAGGAAGTTGGCCAATAAACAATAAAAGAGCACTAAGAGAGACTGATAGAGATAGCTATTACATGTTTGGGGCTTCCTTGGATAAATATAAGGCCATCTTAGCAGAGTAGGCTAAATATTTTAAAGGCTACTATTAAAGGAACTAATAGGAAGCAAGCTAATCCATGAATCTAGCAAGAAAAGCTAGGGCTGCTAATGGTACCCCACCTTTCTTCAGGGATAAGTAACCTATAAGGATCATTTAGAAATCAAAATACCTCTTAACAAAATCAATACCAGCTACTATGCAAGAAGATTGTAGAAACATGGATTCTACGTAAAAGTTGGGTTAGGTAATTGGTTATAACTGTAAACCTAGCTAATAGTTCACGACAGCTTGAGGCGACAGAGAAGAGGGTGGGAGAACTTAGATACATATGGCATCCTGTCTAACTGTACACTGCGATCGAACCTAAGTGTAAACAAAACATAAAACAAGGTCAGATTCCTTACTGTGCATTTTTAGCAGGTTCTGTGTTATCTTCCTTTCTAGACTTGTTTGATTTCGGGCTATCCAATACGGGCATGTATGCTTCACTCGTTTTCTTGAAGAGGTCCTCGGTGGCTTTTTCGGGTTCACGGGGACTGAGTAGACTCTTCTCCACATCTTCAAATTTGGCAGTTGCCCATGGTGCGGTGCCAACACTTTTTGTAGAATTAGTTGCCGCATCTATCGTCAGCATAGATAGTTCATCCCTAGAGGCGTACCAAGAATGACCACAGGCAATGCACTCCAACTGGAATTGTAAAACCAGGGCCTGTTAGTACTATAAATTGATCTCCACAAGTATTTCCTAGCTATTACATTTTTTAAACCAAACTGCAAAAAGCATAACTTATAAGAGGAACAAAATATTTCAGACCAAATTGCAAAAGCATAAAGAGAACAAAATACACTGTATAGATTTTATAACCTATATTAAAAATATCTATATATTTGTATATATATATATATATAGATATATCATCAACAGCAACAGTAAAGAGCATAGCTCACCGACTGCGACATCTATACCCCCTATTGAAAATTCAATATCTACTCCATATTTGTGGAACTCAAAAAAGAAAGAAATAAATGAAAGGAAAGAAGCAAACAAACAATAACAATTAGGTCTTAGTAGAAGCATAGTTGTCAATTGCAACGCATGCAAAGATGTTGCCATAAGTCAGGTTGATTATGTCCAGTCTAAGGCAAAGCAAAGTTCGAGAAAGAAAGAGTGGGACCTTATATCGTTCTCCATGTCCTGTTTGGATGATTTCCCTTACTCCCACTTTACATTCTGTGCATCTTGAACACCGCGCTTCTGTCATCTGTTTCATGTTATATAGTATTTATCATGTGCAAATCAAATGGTAACTGAAATGAGAAAGGAGAAAGAGGAAAAAAAGCTGACCTGCATACGCTCGGACTCATCAGGCTTTTTAGTTGCTGCCATCTCCTCAGCAGTCAATCCATCCTGTAATGAACAATCACCGTAACTTCTACATCCTTGGTTTGAAAATGTATGTGTGTCCATGCACACTTGAGAATAATAGAAAGAGTCATGCAGCTTTTCCCATACGCAAATGAGTACACAAGTTTCTAGAAAGTTAAGACCAAGGCAAACGAAATTTACCAAATCAAAAAACCGTAGTGAGAATAGTATCTAATGATGATACACATGAAAATGAGACGGAATGGATAGGGCATCCTGGTCTGTATAAAATTTTGAATTTGAAGGGCATAGCAATCCCATTTTTGAATGTAAACAGTAGATTCCAACTTATTTTTTAATTGTCATATTTTGATTACTTGTTCCTCTTGGTTTTACTTTGATAATGTAATTCTAAAATAAAAATTGAACCACCCTCAAACAGACAATGTTTAAAAAATGAGAAATCAAGCTTCCACTAAGAACGATGAAAGAAAACACATAGAACAACAAAATAAAAATCAGTCTACAACAAAAAAAAAAAGCCTACAAAGATTAACAGAAAAAACTACACACAAGGGATTCTCTCTTAAGAAATGTTCCACGAGTTAGCAAGAGATGTTGCCTGCCACAAGGCTCCTCCCTTGTCCTTAAAAGGCAGGATGAAACCTTATGGCTAAGCTTTTCCTTTCTATTTAAAAATTTTCCATATAGTTCAAAAGAAATATATATAGACTTTATTAAGCAAAAAAAAAAAAAAAAAAAAACTGGATAAATGGGCGTGCTTGGTTAC
>NW_019268538.1:3331727-3332728 GCF_002738365.1 Cucurbita moschata
AAAAAAAAAAAAAAAAAAAAATCTGGATAAATGGGCGTGCTTGGTTACATTAATGAAACTACAAAATAGTTTATAGGAGATTTTGCACCTTTTCCAAAAATAAACAAAACGGAAGTTACTTTAAGCTCATGATGCCTTCTGGTTTCAAGCGTGATCTTATTTATTTGAACTTGACAAAAACCATCACATCTGCCCAAAAAGTTCATAACGGAGAGAAATAGCACACATTTAAACTTTAAACAACACAAATAATAATATATATCATACAAAATCTAAAAATAAAAAATAAAAAATAAAAAGGAGAGAGAAGAAAAGGAAGTCATAACGATTCCTAATTTGACCATCCATTTCTATGCTGATAGAAATAATAGCAACCTAGCTCGTTAATTAAGCTAAAACTGATGTTACATGGCATGGGTTATACAAGCTGAAATGATTCTAGGTGTTGAAGTTAAAACAAAAGGAGAGCTATAATTATTGTATTACCTTGAGTTCATTGGGTGACATATTCAGGATTTTTGATGGCTCCAACTCTCCATTTAACAGCCGTTGAGCTAGTAAACGATTATTCTGCAAAGAGAAAGAAATCATTAACAATGCAGTAATTAATGTTAAAGATTATTACTGCACATGTGATTACGTTCTTGATGCAAAGAACATCCTTCTGTTGAACATTCCTATTCAGTGAATGCATTAAACAATGTTCACGTTCAGTAGGTTGTCTCTTCCTTTCGACTTGACCCTCAGCATATTTCTTTCTTAATGAGATGAATATAAAAAGAAAGAAAACTCAGGTGTAACAAATTCCTTATAGCAAAGGCTATCTGACGTTCGTACAGTAATTCATTGGCATGTGTTCATTTTTAAGGATTAAGAGATTTCTGTCAAGAATAAGCGTCTGCCTACATTTAAGCCAGTACTATTACTAACAAGTTTTTCTTTTCTTTTCTTTTCTTTTCTTTCTTTTTTTTTTTTTTTTTTTTTTTTTTTTTTTTCCTTCT
>NW_019268538.1:3333153-3336425 GCF_002738365.1 Cucurbita moschata
GGGGGGGGGGGGGGGGGGGGGGTGTAAGAAACCAAACTTTCTTTGAGAAAAAATGAAAGGAACTGAGCCAGTATGATTATTAAGCCACATAAAAAACTAGAGAGCTTTCTAACCTTGAGATTGAATACCAGTTGCCGCATTTTTTGGTTATACTTCTGAAAATCAGCAGAAAGGGCATCACTGGACACCTTCTCGAGAGCAGTTATGGCTGGAACTGCTGCATCTGGCCAGAGAAAAGACTTGCCGCTCTGCAAAACCAGAAAAAATATAGTCAATGTTTATTGATTACAAAGGTACGTAATAATGGTATAGCTAATCAACACATCTACCAGATTTTTGTACTCATACTTCATACCTTAGCACTGTTCTGTGCTACAATCGATGGTTCCGGATTCTTATTTTCATGGCTAACACCATTAGCAGCAGTTTGTCCTCTATCATCTTCACGTGTTTTCTCAGGAGTATAACATACGTACTGAACCCCCTCCAAAAGTTTTTCCAACCATTTATCACGATGAGTTTCACCTGTTAGAATGTCAAATATTTCTAATATGGAGTAGTACTCAGATCGATTAGTTGTACAGCTTCCTGGTGTTTCAGCTTTTAAGCTGTGATCGTATCTGGTTGCCTCTGATTCATCTCTTGTAATATCAAGAGGAGATATATTTTTTCTTTTAAAACTTCTTTTAGTCTTCAATTGATCTTCCTGGTCAGCTGGGGCATCTTCAGGCTCAATATCAGGAAGATCTCCCAACCGTGACATGGTCTTCTTAACAAGTTCATCAATTTCCTCCTGCTTAGAGTCTTCATAGTCCTTATCAGTTAGCTTCCAAAGTTTTTTTTCAACTGTGTCGTACACTTTTCGAACAATAAAACCAGGATGTTGCTTCCGAACTGGAAGTTGCTTATGCAATGGAACAAAATGCACAACGCATTTATGCATTACAGATTCTGCAGGAACCTGATCACGGTGGAAACTATAAAACAGCTCTCGAGTATCATGTGATTGCCAATTTCCACCACCCTTTCTTTCAGCTTCCTCGGGACGATAAAACCACTGCCCAGTGACCATCATGCCATCTTTGTTCTGAGTAATATCCTATCAATAGGACCAAGTTCCATTGTTCAGGGACAAGAGAGTGGCTAACTTCCTCTGCAGATTACAGGTATGTGCATACATATAAAAACAAGAACTGCCATATAAGAACAGGCTCAAAATATCAAGTTGAAAAAGGAAACCATGTAGTGAGAATTCAATGTCCTACAAGCTTCAAGTTCCCTCTAGATAGCAGGATAGGGTTTAGAATACGTCCCCAAAAGAATCCAAATATTATCAGGTAAATGTTTCATACTCATTCTTCATGGTCTAACGGGAATGAATAGGATAGGCTACCAAAAAAGTGGCTAGCAGCTTAGAATAAGCCCAAAAATCACCACTGCATATCCAAGTTGCCCCTTTGACTATGGAACCAATATATAGTGACCAGTCATGAGCATCTCCCTTATATGTTAATCAGCCATACATAAGGAAAATGCATCCCAACTAAATTCACGAGAAAAGGGTTAAACAGTTTTAAAAAATGAAATTATACTTTTCCAACACAAGGAGTGACCAATTGAATGAATAATGTATCAACAGTTCAAATAGAAAACGTCCAGCCATTGAATTGAGCCACAATTACATAAATGCTCCCCTCTAAGAGATGATGACAGCAAATTAGACCATTAAGGTCAACTTCATTGTCTGTAACCTTTTGAATTTGTTTTGTGAACACATGATTGGGATAGACATCTTCATACAAAGATGGGGAGGCACTCCTTCAAGAAGTTCAGCAAAAATTTAAAGGAGCTCATTGCATTCATTACATCCATTACACACACACACACACACACACACACACACATTCTAATGCATTTCTCCCAACTCAAAGAGCCAATACATGAAAATGTGAACATTAACCTCAATTTTTTAACACCCTGAAACTGCCAAAAGAAACGCCAATTTGTTCAAATAAAAGCATTTTATATCATTTATCAACGTGCATCAGAAAAGCTTCACATCTCAAAATTCCAGGACATAGCAAAAGATTAGATTTCAAAAATTCAGATGAAAAAAATAAGCATGTTACCTTGATAATTGCCACATAAGGTTTTTGATCCTTGTCCTCAGGAACCAGAAGTACCGGATCCTCCTACCAACAATCGGAAGGAAATTCATAAGAACAGTCAGTGATCACGAAGTTCATGTTCACACGAGAACAAGTATAACGAGATGCAACTCGTCCCATGGACTCATCCTTTTAAACGTTTTATGTCCTGGACATGTTCAAAACTACGAAGTATGCTTAAGATACCATAAAAAATGCACATGATACTATTACTTGAGATAACAAATTCAGAACATGATGCTAGCATATTAGGGATATACCAAGCCCTAGCTACTGCCAACTACAAGAATCCACTTTTCACGGCTTCAGTCTCACATTTTTTTTTTCAAGCCCATACAACTGTCGATACTAAGTGGATTAACAAACACTGAAAAAAAAAAGCGAAAACTAAGTAGAATTCTAAAAAAATATAGCAACACTAAAAACCAAACAACCAATAACACAAAGTAACTCACGAGATCATATCTGTTCCCATCATATTCAAACGCATTGTAATGGCTCTTCCTTCCCCTCCCTTTCCCAGAAACCCTAACAGCATCCCCAACCGGCTTCGCGTCCTCTTGCGACTGATCGTCCTCATTTTCATCATCTGCCTGCTGTTTATAAGCTTCCACCTCCTTCTCTCCCTTGTTTCTACTCCTTCTACTCCTGCGATTTCTCTCTTCCCCTTCCTCCTCCAGCTCCTCCTCCTCTTCCTCTATGAACTTCATCTTCTTCCTCTTCCTCCGAACTGGCAAGTTGTCGTCTGAATTAGAGAATTGCTGCTTCGTTGCCGGCACTTCATCTTCCTCATCGCTAGTAGAAACCTGCGCAAATCTTCGGTTCCCCATCGTGAAAATGGGCGAGAAATTCCAATCAATGGCCGATGTTCAGTCTACGAATCTCTCTGTGTGACTGAAATCGTTTTTGGTTTTCGCGGGGGAAAAACAGCGTAGCAGAGAAAGGGTTTTTATAGGATGTGGGCCCCTTAAGAAGTAATTCGCACGCTCTCTCCACTCCCTCAACTCTGCCGCCTCACGCAATACAAGTGAAAATGGAACCATTAATTACTGTTTGAACCCTCTCTAGTCTAGTTGTTGGCCTTTTTTTTTTTTTTTTTTTTTT
>NW_019268538.1:3336727-3341387 GCF_002738365.1 Cucurbita moschata
TTTTTTTTTTTTTTTTTTTTTTTGCAAATTAGTCCCCAATATTAAGTTATTTAATTTTAGTTCACACCTTTAGAAAAACTTAAATTAGTCATTATGGTTTAACTTTTCAAAAAAAAAAAAAATCTCTATTAATTCCTTTTACAAATTTTAAAAATATATTTGCATGGCGTCTTTTTTTACATATAAAAATATTGTTATGGGTAGAGCATAAAATCAGAAATTTAAAAATGCATTATATTAATAAAATAAAATGAAATTCAAAGAATATAAATTGATTCCTTTTGTTCAATAATAAGTGAGAATGGAATTTTAAATACGTCAGGGTGACAATTTAAATATTCACTATTTCTTAAATTTAAATATCCGCTATTTCTTAAATACAAAGGCTTAACGAGTTAAAAATATATATTTTTTTTATCAATACATTAAAAATTATAATTCCTATCTAATTAAATCCTTTTAAATAAAATAATCAAAAGATAGAAATCAAGTGTTTTATTTTTATTTGATAATTAAATAAAATCAACTCATAAAGTTTAAAAGACCAAATTAATTAATATTATTTTTTAAAAGATTAAGTTTACTGTATCTGTTGAGACATTAGAAAGCATTGAAGAATAAAGCATATTAAGTATATAATAAAAAATGAAAAGCATGGAAGAATAAAGCTGAAAAATTATATAATAAAGAATAAAAAGCATTGAAGAATAAAGCCTACCTAACTGTATTGTCAAAATTGTAAAGCAAATTAATTATGTGATAAAAATTTGAAACACATCGAAGAACAAAACGGATTAAGTCAAAATTAGGAAGCATTGAAGAATAAAGTAAATTATTTATGCAACTAAAATTAGAAATAATTTAATAATAAAATATATACTAAATACTATAACCACATTTGAATTATATGTATACGGTTAGATCAACACGACTCTCCACAATAGTATGATATTACACATTTTGAGCATAAGTTCTATTGATTTTGTTTTGAGCTTCTTCAAAGTGCCCATTTTGAGCATAACCTGTCCATTGCCCATTTTGAGCATAGTTCTCATGGCTTTACTTTGAGTTTTCCCAAAAAATTAATGGCCGACGTAAGAATTTCATAATCCAACACTTGCTTTAGCTTCCTCAAAAGCTTGTGTGGCTTTGCTTTGAGCTTCTCCAAAAGGTCTTAAATCAATGGCCGATGATTCGAGACTTTCATCATCCAACACCTCCCCTTATCTCCACTTAATCAAGGTTCGACTCATTTGGAGTCTTAATCATTTTTTACTATGCCTAATATCTCATGACTTTGCCTTGGGTTTCTCAAAATACCTCAAATCAATGGAGAGAGTATTATTTGATTATAAACTCACGAACATTCCTTAAATTAATCGATGTGGGACTTTCATCATCCAACATATACAATACAACGTATATACACATGAAAACTGCATGTATGTGGAGCAGAGTAAAACCGTACACTCAACCGCACCGTATCCGGCCTTTTCCTTCCACTATATTAGGCCGTTTTTTTCCCTCCGTTTCTCAAATCCATCGCTCGCTTGCCAAATCTCTTACAAAAAGGAAAAGCGAATTCGAATTCAGCGCCGGAGGGTTCTACGCTTCCAGGTAATTGTTTGATGATGAAATTCCGAAAACAACTCCATGTGTCCGATCCATTTTTCTGTTCTGCAGTTGATTTTTCTTTCAGTTTTCGACCTGTTGTTGTAGTATGGATTTGTTTTTACTGTATTTTGCTGTTTTGTCATGGTTTTCTTCGGAATAGAGTGTAACTGAGCGGTTGCCTACTGTTTAGAATCGCGCAATGGCTCTGGTTTCACAGACTGGTTCGGCTCACCGGATTGGTGTAGAGAGTGTACGACGGAGTGGAGGATTTATGGCTTTCAAGTTGTGCACTCATATGGAGTCGTTGAAGATGAAGGAGAATCTTATTAGTGCGTCTTCTCTGTCGTACAGTTCTGGTAATCTCGCGGATGGTTTGCGTTTAGACAGTGCGAGGATGAGGTCGAAGCGTGGAGGTAGGGTGATTGTTGCTACGGGTGCACCGGCCGAGGAAGCAACAGTGGCTACCCAACCGTTGACGAAAGAGGATCTCGTGGCTTATTTAGCTTCTGGATGCAAGCCAAAGGAAAAGTGGAGGTTAATATTTCATACGCTTTCCCGTATTTAAATCAGAAAACTAACTTCCCTCAGTATGCTTTTGGTTGTTATTCATCATTTACTAATAACAAATTTGTTCAACTTATTCATGCCAGTCACTGTAATCGGATTGTATGGGCTATACATACATACATACATACATGTATATATATACACTCACACACACCTTTTGTTATTTCTTCACTTTTGCTCGGATTTTGGCAAGTTTACTGGATAATTTTTTTCATCTTTTTATATCTTATTCTTTTCAAGAAATATTTTAATGAATGATCTTATTCTTTTATTATAATTTCTATTAAAAATTAAAATAACATGGTAATAGATCTAATAATATTTTAACTTAAAATTTAATACTAAACAAATAAATATATAATATATATATATATATATTGGTCTTAATATGTTCGTGTGTGTAAAGTGATGGGACCAGGAATTTGGCTAGATTGGAGACAAGGACGCGAAATGCAATTTCGAGAAATCGCTCCTTGCTCTTTTATTCATTATAATCTGCAGCTTTTGAAAACACTATCAATTTTTTTTTTATTTTAACAATTTGATCCTGGGTCCCCGGCAGAATTGGCACAGAACATGAGAAGTTTGGATTCCAGATTGGAAGTTTACGTCCCATGACGTACGAGCAAATAAGTGGGTTGCTAAACGGGCTTGCAGAGAGGTTTGGTTGGGAAAAAGTAATGGAAGGCAGCGACATTATAGGGCTCCGGCAGGTAAACCGCCCAGACCCTGCCAGTAAATACTGGCGAAATAGCAACGTAGCACCTATGCACTGCGTCTGACCTGTTTATAAGTAGATGCTCTGTTAATATCCTTCTAGAAGAAATGTTTCCATTTTCTTCCTAACACGAGATTATTATGGCCCAGGGTATGCAAGGTATATCACTGGAACCTGGGGGTCAATTTGAACTCAGTGGTGCGCCTCTTCAAACTTTGCATCAAACCTGTGCTGAAGTTAATTCACACCTTTACCAGGTTTGTGCCACGTTGCTCCTGTATGGCGTGCACACATTTTCTGTTCATTTTCAATGCCTATCCTCCCTTTCATTTTATTTTTTTAAAGTTCCAACACCGTTTTGAGAGATTTCTTCTCACAGTTAATTATGGGAACCTGAGAGAATAACCCCTAAAATTATATTCCCTGCCCTACGTTATTTTATATATATCTTAATTTTCTTTTACTTAGTAAATATATATTGTAATATTTAGATTCCATTTTTTTAGAAATTATGTTAAATATTACATTTACTTTTTGTTTAGGAAAAGTTATTAAATTTTTAAATATGAATTATATTAAAAAAAAAATGATTCAAAACGAATGATATTTTAAAAGAAAATAAATTAAAAATGAGAAAAATGTATGTGAAAAATCGCATAGAATAAATGAATAATTTCACCAACATAAGAAGAATCAAAATAGAAGACGTCACATCTCCAGTTTTAATTGCAAATTATCTGGTTGACTTCTTTAGGCGAAAGCTGTAGCTGAGGAGATGGGTATTGGATTTTTAGGAATTGGATTCCAGCCCAAATGGAGACGTGAAGACATACCCATGATGCCCAAGGTATACCTCTCTCTCTCTCTCTCTCTCTCTCTCTCTATATATATATATATATATGTTTGGAACGTTTTACACGAATTATTATTTGGTCTCAGGGACGATACAAGATTATAGAGAATTACATGCCCAAAGTTGGTTCACTTGGGCTGGACATGATGCTTAGGACATGCACCGTGCAGGTTAATCTAGATTTACGTCCTCTAAATTAGGTCAATAAGTCTACTTTTTCTAAATCAGATTAATTGTCGAATAATTCATGTAGGTTAATCTAGATTTTGATTCCGAAGCCGACATGATCAGAAAGTTCCGAGTGGGTCTTGCTCTTCAACCTGTGAGAAACCTTGTCTTTTTAAATATGAATTATGTTTTAAAAGTTACGTCTGTTCAATGTGTCTGAATACTTGTATAAGTGAACAGATAGCAACTGCTCTGTTTGCCAATTCACCATTTACCGAAGGAAAGCCAAATGGTTATTTGAGCATGAGAAGGTATGCTCTTGTTGGTTTTCATATAAATTTTTTTCTCTGTTTTTCTCCCTCCCTACCACATTAATCCATGCTCTTGTTGCTTTTCAATTGAATTTCTGTATTTGAACAGCCAAATATGGACCGATACTGATAATAGCCGCACTGGTATGCTTCCATTTGTATTCGATGACTCCTTCGGGTAATCTGCCTCTTCCGGAACTGAGCTCTTTCTTTGCAGTGCTTTTCTTTATAAGTATTTCCTGGGATTTCTTCTTCCTTAGTGTATGTCGATGATTAAATTCAGTATTTTCTTTTATAATCTTCATATGACGTTCTAGAGATTATTGTACTTGGTGGCTCATAGCATGCATCATAACTGAAGAATCAAGCTAGGGTGCCCTAGCCTTTGCAACTTCTTGTAATCTTTTTTTTTTTTTTTTTTGGGTGGTC
>NW_019268538.1:3342129-3407254 GCF_002738365.1 Cucurbita moschata
TATTTTTTTTTTTTTTTTTTTTGGGTGGTCGTTATTCAAACTTGATATTGTCAAAATGCAGATTTGAGAAGTATGTTGATTATGCTCTTGATGTTCCAATGTATTTCATATATCGGAAAAAGAAGTATATTGACTGTTCTGGAATGTCCTTCAGGGTATGCATTTACCCATCATAATCGTCCAATTGCGAAGCTTTCTGTCTATCTCTTCCTTTCTATTCATCTCAATTTTTATTTTTAAGTTATTAACAATCGTTACATTATTGGGTTGTCTTTCCACAGGACTTTATGGCAGGAAAGCTCTCTCCAGTTCCTGGAGAATTTCCAACACTTTCTGATTGGGAAAATCACTTGACTACAATATATCCAGAGGTATCCTATGATCAATTTGCTCCAATATCGTGCTTGTTATGACCTAATTATCGGATAAAATTTTCCCATATTACTCAGGTCAGGTTGAAGAGATATTTGGAGATGAGGGGTGGTGATGGGGGCCCTTGGAGGAGAATATGTGCTCTGCCAGCATTTTGGGTAATCTTCATGATATAATCAAGCCATGTAGACCTTTTCTTAGACATGATTGTAATATGTATTCTAAAAACTAAGAAGCTTGCTTAAAATTTTGGAGTTGGTTCTTTCTGTCTGGGGGGCGGTTCATTATTACTTGATCTACAACTATTCTATGTATAGAATCAGGCGTTTAGAGTACTGCTAATGCTCTCTCTTCAAATGTTAGGTTGGTTTATTATATGACGAAGTTTCCCTGCAAAATGCTTTAGACATAACAGCTGACTGGACACCTGAAGAAAGACAGATGTTGAGGAATGAGGTAATAGGATTTTAGGGGAAACATTTTTTTTCTTCTAGTTGCCCATTGCTACTTGTGACAAGCAGGGCAGACTCCGGCTCCTTCATTTGAACTAGGTTATGAAATTTAAATGTGTTGCAATAAATTCTACATGCCTTAATACTGAATAATCTTTTATCAGGTTCCAATAACCGGTCTCAACACACCATTTCGTGATGGGTTGCTGAAGCACGTTGCTCAAGATGTTGTTGAGTTAGCAAAGGTATGTCTAGCAATATTATTTTCTCTTGTGAGTGCTGGTCTTATTATTGGCACCACTAATGTTGAGACTGAAACAAAAACTTCCCCACTTTCAGGATGGCTTAAAGAGAAGAGGTTTCAAGGAGTCTGGCTTCTTGAATGAGGTGACTGAAGTAGCTAGAACAGGTATGAACAACTTTTATGTTAATTTTTTGCCCAAAAAGTATTGAACTCTCTCATTTTCCTTATTTCCTTTCTTTAAGAAACCTGAGTTCTATCTTTCAATTGGCTGAATTCCTTGTTTTGCTTACATATTTGGAGCCCTAAAAAAACACTGCATGGGTTTAATTTAATTACAGGTGTGACACTGGCTGAAAAGATGTTAGGATTGTATAATGGAAAATGGGGACAAAATGTAGATCCAGTTTTCGAGGAGCTTCTATATTAAGCTGCATCTCTTTTAGTTATTGAGATTGCTACATGAACAACATAACTACATGTTCTTGAAACTTGTCCTTAGCTTGATGATGGTATTCATAGTTGTTGTAATTCTGTGATGGCCTTCTTTTGATTGTGGAGAATTGTAACCCCACAGCTTACCGAGCCGTGAATCTTCTGTTCATCCAAAGGAAATAAAAAAAATGCTCTCAATAGTTTTGGCTTCCCGGTGATAGTTACTGTTTTAGATCTTTATAAGAAATTGACTTAAACGGGGTGGTTGATTCGTGTTGGTTCTTTCATGTATTTTTTCTGTTATTTCTTTAAAACTTTTTTACAGCGAAATTTTAAAACAAAGTTGTCCTAATTTTACAAAATTTTAATTATAGATATCGTGTGAAAATTGCTTATAACATTGGATTCCAATGGATAGCAAGTAGGCAGCTTCCATTTGCCGTGGGACATTGTGATACAAAAATCCCACAAAGAATCCTAATTTAGCTGCACACAATCTGACAGACCACTTCCATCCATCCATTCAATAATTGCACGCTCATAATAATCACTTCTTAGAACATATCATTAAGAAAATATTAATAGGGCCACTAGTTTTAATATTTGCTAATATAATTAAAAAATATTAAAATTTGGTTCATAAAATCTCAATACTTATCTTTGAAATTAAGTTCGAAAAGGTTTATGCATACGTTCTTCAAGGTCTACACACATCCTTTTCTATCTAGTACTATAGTTACATGACAAAATTTTAGTTTAAAATTGTCCTTCAATGCTTTTACCTTCCAACTCCACTTGAAATTATTTTATGTTTTATTCCCGTGTTTCCTTTCAAACTTTCTCCATAAATCAATTTAAAGGTTTAAGTTATTAAGGGGTTGCATTAAGCCAATTAAAGGCAAACCGAAAAGCATTGGGCTTTCGTATCTTCGAGAATGAAACTAAGTTGAACATAAAAGATGGGAGGAAATTATTGAAGTTGATTAACAGATGTGGGGGATGAGTTAAGTCAAATCCCACCAAATTAGGAAGCAAAACATCAATTTTAAGGTGCAAATCCTTTTCCAATTGTTAAAATGTCAACCCATCCCACCAAACCAACAATCTAAAACCCAAATTTACTCCACTAATCCAATCTCTAATAAAAATTAACAACAATTATGTTCTCCTTTTCCTTGTTAACCATGGTTCCAATTTAAAATTAAAAAAATATGAACATCATTTACAATTAAGATATCAAAATCGTCACTCCTTTTTAGTATGCTCGTGTCTCACCTTCACTAAGATTTCTACCAACACTCCCAAAACTCGTTGCTCTAAACATCTCGAGCTGAAGGCTTGAGAGCATTACTACCTACACTAATACAAAACATTTTAACGGAACTCAAAAGTAAATCTATACCCGCTTGAAACTTTAAAACTTATCCCCAAACAACAAGCAATTCCAAAAGACAATAATAAGATGGTTATCATGAACAAGGCAGAGTATGTACATACATATACATACATACATACATATATATATATATATATAGAGAGAGAGAGAGAGAGAGAGAGAGAGATGTCTACCACCAGACACCAAGTAAGATATGAAAATATCTTTTGTAAACCCAATGATTTAGACAGGAAGGCATGAAGATAAGAGGATTGGATTAATTGGTGGTTGAAGTTTATGAATAAAGACAGAAGAAGTGGCAGTCTGCTGTTGTTGTCAGCTTCCTTGTCATCCAGCTCACACAACTCCAATCTGGAATTTGACAGGTCTCTCTTCATTCATACATTCCCACATGAAATTATTAATTCAATCTTCTTCCATGTCTTTCAACCTTCACTTTCACTATCCTTTTACGCCATTTCCCCCTCAACATAAAGACTAGAAACTCCATTTCATTTCATCCTGAAAACCCCCTTATATATCCCTCCCTCCCTCCTCCCTCTGCCTGCAAACCCTCAAACCATCTGCCACTTCCCTCTTGCCTTCCTCTGTTTTCAAAAATGAGAGAAATCCTCCATCTTCAAGCAGGACAGTGTGGAAACCAAATCGGGGCTAAGTTTTGGGAAGTTGTTTGTGATGAACACGGCATAGATCCCACTGGAAACTACACCGGAACTAGTAACCTTCAACTCGAAAGAGTTAATGTTTACTACAACGAAGCGAGCGGCGGCCGATACGTTCCGAGGGCTGTTCTGGTTGATCTTGAACCAGGAACCATGGACAGCCTCAGAACAGGTCCTTATGGGAATATATTCAGGCCTGATAACTTTGTTTTTGGGCAAAATGGAGCTGGAAACAACTGGGCTAAAGGCCATTACACCGAAGGAGCTGAATTAGTTGATTCTGTTCTTGATGTGGTCAGAAAAGAAGCTGAGAATTGTGACTGTTTACAAGGTATGAATATGAGATGACTATGAGATCTGTTCTTCCCATATTCAATCCATAAGATGTTATTCTACTCTAATAAATATTGAGAGTAATCAAAATCCTGATCTTGGTTTGAATGTGGAACAGGGTTTCAAGTTTGTCATTCACTTGGAGGAGGGACTGGATCTGGAATGGGAACCCTACTGATATCAAAGATCAGGGAAGAGTATCCTGACAGGATGATGTTAACTTTCTCTGTGTTTCCTTCACCTAAGGTCTCAGATACAGTGGTTGAGCCCTATAATGCTACTCTCTCTGTGCACCAGTTGGTGGAGAATGCTGATGAGTGCATGGTGTTGGATAATGAAGCACTCTATGATATCTGCTTTAGAACCCTCAAGCTCACCAATCCCAGTTGTAAGTTTCTCTCCCAATATCACATGTTGTAGCAAACAATATACTTGAGATGCAATAGCTCTCTTATTTGGATTTTTGTGTGTTTTAGTTGGTGATCTCAACCACTTGATTTCTACAACCATGAGTGGAGTTACATGCTGCCTTCGCTTCCCCGGCCAGCTCAATTCCGACCTCCGAAAGCTCGCTGTGAACCTCATCCCTTTCCCACGACTCCACTTCTTCATGGTTGGTTTCGCACCCTTGACTGCTCGTGGCTCGCAGCAGTACCGTGCGCTCACCATCCCTGAGCTCACACAGCAAATGTGGGATGCCAAAAACATGATGTGTGCTGCTGATCCCCGCCATGGTCGATACCTAACTGCCTCGGCTTTGTTCCGTGGCAAGATGAGTACCAAGGAAGTCGACGAACAGATGATTAACGTACAGAACAAAAACTCATCCTACTTTGTTGAGTGGATTCCAAACAATGTTAAGTCAAGTGTTTGTGACATTCCACCAACTGGGTTGTCGATGTCTTCGACATTCATGGGAAACTCAACCTCAATACAAGAGATGTTTCGGCGAGTCTCCGAACAATTCACGGTCATGTTCAGGAGGAAGGCGTTTTTGCATTGGTACACAGGGGAGGGAATGGATGAGATGGAGTTTACAGAGGCTGAGAGTAATATGAATGATTTGGTATCAGAGTACCAGCAGTATCAAGATGCTGTAGCAGAGGATGAGGAGGAAGATGATATGCTGGAGCACGAATAAGAGTGGAATTGAAGATATATCCTGCTAAATTTCTGTTTCAGTTGCTAAGTATATGGGCTTTGGGGTGAATAAGTTGTTGTTTGATGATTTGAGTTTTGGTGTATTGATGTGCTAAATTTGTTGTTGCATTAAATTATTGATATATGGCATGAGTTCTGTAAGTATGATGAAAATTTAAATGAAAAAGTTTGATATTTCTTGCTGTAAACAGTCTCTGTAGAGTAGACAGCATCCGAGATGCATTCCTATTTTCGACCTACAGAGTTTCTTACCTCAATCTCTGTAACAACCCAAGCCCACCGCTAACAAATATTGTCATCTTTCGACTGAAATATGTCTGCAAGGGGGAGGTTTCAACACCCTTATAAAGAATGTTTCGTTTCCCTCTCCAACCAATTTGGGATCTCACAATTCACCCTCCTTCGGGGCCCAGCATCCTTGAAAGCACACTGCTTGGTGTATGGCTCTAATACCATTTGTAACAGCCCAAGCCCGCCGCTAACAAATATTGTCTTCTTTGGGCTTTCCTTTCTGGACTTCTCTTCAAGGTTTTAAAACATGTCGGCTAGGGAGGGGTTTCCACACCCTTATAAAGAATGTTTCGTTCCCCTCTCAAATCGATGTGGAATCTTACAATCCACCCCGTTTCGGGGCCCAACATTCTCACTGGCGCACCACCTAGTGTTCGACTCTGATACCATTTGTTACAACCTGAGCCCACCGCTAGCAGATATTGTCCTCTTGGGGTTTTTCTGTTAGGATTCCCCTCAAGGTTTTAAAACGTGTCTGTTAAGGAGAGGTTTACACACGCTTATAAAGAATACTTCATTTCCCTCTCCAACCAACGTTGGATCTCAGAATCTATTCCATTTCTTGATTTGAGAATTTTTCAAGTTCATAGGAATTCAAACGTTGGGTTCGGAGTTGAGTTTTTATTTTCTTTTTTCTTTTTTTAGTTTAACACACGAGGTTGGGAATACAAATCTCTAATCTATTCATCTCTATCATATGTCTTAACTAGCTGAGCAACTTGAAGTATTCAATTTTATTACGGGTAAAAAACAATAACGTGTAACTAGTCACCCTTAATCAGCTCAACAATGATGTTTCTACACAAATTATAAGCATTGGAAATTGGCAAGAGCATTCTCCATTTCAACCTCGAATGCAATTTAAAAGTGAATCCTTTACAGATAAATGATGTTCAGAAAGCAACATAATCAATCATATCACAAAATGCTTGTATTAAGAAAGGAACAAATGCAATAAGACTAACTGTAGTTTTGAATAAAGAAGTTATCCAACACCCTCAGAAAAACTCAGCAAATCAACTCATCCAGAAGTGATCTTAAAAAAACTTCAACTTGACAATATGAACAAATCAAGGTCAGGTAGAAGTACCTCCATTTCTCTCCATTCAAACTCTAGATGTTGATAATCCTAAGCCCACGTTTTGCGATATGTACGAACTCTGATCTGTTCTCATCTCGAGAAGAACAGCAATTTCAATGGAGAGTTTCTGTCTATCATTTTGCTAGTTCTCAGGTTGCTGCATTCCTTTTACTTTCGAGGACAGAACCCTCTCGGAGCGCTATATGTGCCTCGTTGTCCTTTCCAAGGGCGAAAAGTGCAGAAGCTTGCAGATACGATGCAACATGCCAAAGAGGAGATATTACTTGGGCTTGCATTGCATCATCAAGGGCTTCCTGTGGCATACTGCTGATCAGATAGGCCAAACTCCGACGTGCAAATACCGTTGGAGAAACCATGGTCCCAACCTCTATGAACTGCAATGAAGCACGGATTGGTGAATAAAATAGCAAGTACTCCAAGATACATGAAAAGTACGCAGTTCTACAAGGCCATCCCCACAGATTCTGTAAAGAAAACTTCCCTTTCCTCATGATCCTCGTCCAAACAATATGCCACCAGCTTCATATTATGGGTACTAATAGGAAGTTTTAAGGATATATCCTACAATGGAAGGGCAAATTTAAAGAACTCATAAGAACATGAACAAGTAAGAAGATTTAGACCTGGGTATAGCACTCAATTGCAGCTCTGAAATCCTTCTGCCGGAAAGCAAAGTCGCCCTTTTTCTTCGAGGTCAACGTGTCCTGCATCTGGTTAGTCCACATCTGGAACGAGAGCTGCATACAAGACGGTATACAGCAATTAACTGACAGTTTACTGAATGCTAAGCAAATTTCAGAACGAGTCACTCAGAAAACCAATGAACAGATAGGAGTGTAGGCGTAAAGTTTCTTATAATTAACAAACCTCAGTTGCTGCACCCTCATCATCCTTGTACCCAATATTTTCTAAGATTTCATGTATGGCTGTCATATCCATTCTTAAGCTAGCTTCACCAAGAGATGACAGATTCATAGTTGCAGCATCATGTGGTATGCCCATCAATGCATGAGAAGGAACCTGTCACAGAATTAACCATAAGCTCATTCTAAACAACAGTAAAAAAGCTAAAAACTAACGAAAAAACCATATCCGAAACCAAATCTTTTGAAAATCAAATAAATTGAGCCAACAGAAACCAACAAATTCTATCCAAACAAACTATTTTTTGTTTATTTGTTTTTTAGTTTAGGCTTGCATCCATTGTGAGATCCCAGATCGATTGGAGAGGGGAACGAAACATTCTTTAGAAGGGTGTGGAAACCTCTCCCTAACGGACGCATTTTAAAAACCTTGAGAAAAAGTCCAAAGAGGACAAATATTAGATCTTGTGCTAGCGGTGGGCTTGAGTTGTTATATCTATACTAAGCAAATAAACCAAATAGCCAGATATTATCATTAGATCTTATGCTAGCATGCTTCTTGTCTAAAATCTAGCAGCTCATACAGTAAATATGAACTTATGCCTTGTACAAGTTATCATAAGAGATTGATAAGGGAGATACTCGAAATGATAAATGCAAGCACTAAGCGGGGAGGGGGGGTAAGTTACCTCGACATCTTTCTGAAGAGGAATCAATGCCGCAACTAATGATTTTGTATTGGGACGCTCTCTAGGTTCATATTGTAAACAGCGTGAAGCAAGGCGCACTAATTCAGTACCCTCATCATTTGAGAATTGTCCTTCCAGACAAGAATCAGTAAGCATCTGAAGATTCCTGTCCCGTATGAGGTCTAGAGCCTGAGAGATGTCCAAACAAATATTAGTAAAGTAAAAAACTTGGTACCGAATTTATGAACGACAACGTACAGAGGTAACAATAGAGATTTCCAAGAAGTAACTTGTTGTTTTCTATCCATACCAAACATTGCCAGATCTTAAAAGAACTCACGCCATAACAACATAGAAACAGCTTTTAAAAAAATAAGACACTTACATGGCTTGGAGGAATATGTTTTCCACTTAGAAGGTCAAGCAAAAGAGTTCCAAAGCTGTATATGACACTTTCTGGTGTTATTCCACCTGCAGCGAAAACCATGAGTACATAGAATGGTAAGAGTACTAAATAAGCGAGTATGGCAAACATGAGCGTTACTCAATTGTTAAGGTATTTCTACTCCCACTAAGACGTCGTATGTTTAAATCTCCCACCTTACATGCAACGTAATATTCTAAGTAGTCACCATGACGCTTGAAGTTTGGACCCAATATATGAGCATAATTTCACGTGGTATAATAAAATTTTCATCCAGATAGAGAGCATATACCTGTCCTTAAATATTCAGGGGGAGTAAATGCCAAATTTGTGCTGTAACTTCTCCCGTCTCTACTATTTTTCATCAGACCGAAACATGAAAGTCGAGGGTTTCCTTCCTAAAAGAAGATATGTTTAGTGTGAATAACTTAGTCAAATCCTAACATGAGGGTATAAGATATGGAAGAAAAGATAAAATGATACATACATCATCAAAAACAATTCTGTAAGCATTTAGATCGTGATAAAGTGCTCGCCCTTTGCTGGTGCAATATTCAAGAGCCTGTGCAAGATGTAGTGCCACCCTTAACCGCATCGACCACTTCATAGGCTGATTTTCCCCTGAATAGCACATGTACAAAATTTAGGAAACAATGTGTGACAGATGCTTAGTGTTGTTGCCATATTTGCAAGTGCCCCTAAATTTTAATTGTCAAAACATAGATACTTAATTGAAAAGTGCCAAAACATTGGAGATGAAATTAAAAAATGGTGTATACAGTAAGGTCGAAATAAAATATTTAACATATTATCACGGTATCGACAGGGAAGGATAGGCATACAAGAAGGTCACAGGGATTGAACAAAAAAACAATTAATACCCACCACCTCAGAAGAAAAATGCCAAGCACTTAGATTGCATCTCCCATGAAGCAAAAGAAGCATAAATATGTTCATAATATATAGAAAATAATCGTGGCTTGAATGTGAAAAGAGATATAATGTAGCTGATCTGAATAATAATTTCAATTTACTTACAATGAAATAAGTGCTTTGCTAATGTTTCATTGGGCATAAATTCTGCAACAAGCAACCGCTCCTCACCCTCGAAGCAACAGCCAAGTAAATTTGCCAGTCTTTGGTTCCGAAGCTGACCGACAGCCCTTGCTTCGTCCTAAAAATGAAAATATTGCAGACATATGTAACAAAATATTCTGTTTAGCCTAAAGCAGTTAGTGTGTAAGCTCCATGTGAAGAAAATTATTTTTACCAACCTAAAGCTAACCTTACAGACTTGCATGTCGCACACGAAAGGTAATGGCCAATAGAATATACGATATGAAAATATACAATATAATCAACTGAATAAGTAATAGAATCAGGCCGTGGCAATATCGAAAACCAGGAGAGAAAATATTGAATGGAAACAGCAATAGATCATGGACTGACGGAAATTTCATCAAAATTTCTATCAAAATACTCGAGATACGATATACCGACACAAGATTCTGTTTGTTCATTGAAAAGAGTCGAACAAAAAGCAAGCTAGATAGACAGATTAAGCCCAAGATTGTAAATTGAAATGGCCCTAACGTATGTGCTTCATTTCAATTACTGAACATTGGAGAAAATGTGAGATCCCACGTCAGTTGAAGAGGGAAACGAAACATTCCTTATAAGAGTGTGAAAACCTCTCCCCAATAGACGCGTTTTAAAACTATGAGGCTAACGGTGATACGTAAAGGGCCAAAACGGACAATATTTGCTAACGGTGGGTTTTGGCTGTTACAGGAAATTTGTGTAATATCTTGTAGCTCACATTCTTTCAAGAACATGTTCACCATCTACTAGAAGTGGCCCTCCCTACCAAATTGGAAAGGGCAACCTAATCGAGTCCTCCATGGACCTCGAAATGAATACGTGTAAATGCATTTGAATCCACGAGAATATGGCAACATAAAAATGCGAAATGGAGACTGTACTAACCAAAAACTGTCTAGCATCTGGCCAGGCTGATCTATTAAATCTTTTGACGGCGATTCGTCTCTGGTTATCGAGCTTCCCCTTGTAAACCACATTCGGAGCCTTTTCCCCATGTTCAGATACTATATTTTCAACAGCAAATCCAGACGTAGCCGTCCTCAATTGATCAATGGTGAACTCACGAAATGTGGGCACATCCAACTCGCTCTTCACAACACTTTCTGAACATATGAACAACATGAAAACATGAGCATTAGAATTCTCAGGAACCTCTAAAATGCACAAACTTATTACCATCTTCTGGAACACTAGCAACTGGTTTGGTTTCCTCTGAACCAAAACAACAATCTGCGAACTTCGAACATTCACAACCCATCCCGATAACCAAATTTGACCACAGATGCAATGATTATGATTCAGAGCTTTGGATTATAAAAGTGCTTGTAAAGCTCCTCTAGTCCATCCAACGCCACATGCCAATGAGCCAATCCAATAGAATCCTGAGGAAGCCAAATTAGACATACCCAAGTCAAATTCATCAACTCATTTCACATATAACCCCACAAAAGCTAAGCAGATGGATGCGAAGAAACCCAAATCGTATCTAATCGCAGAAAAGAATGTGTGTGCTAAACAAGAACGCAAAAATCCGATTCAGAGTTCACTTGAGCTAAGGAAAATCCGATAGCAACGCTTTAAGAACAGAAACAAATGCAAAAATAATCACAAAAAACAAGTCAAATCCAAGTCAATTGAGGCGAAAATTACTCGAAGAAACCTGTTTCTTGTAAATTCCTATCTGGGTCAACTCAATAGGATCTAAATTGAGCCACCGCTCGCAAAAATTCTGAGAACTCCCTGGATTCTCATAAAAGAAAAACAATGAACAAAGAACAAGGCACACCCACTTAAATTACAGAGCAGAAACAGACGCGTGCGTGCGTCCTAGAGCCAATCAACAAAATCCCTTTATAATCATGGCAAAGGTCACAAAAAGCAAGACCAAAAGTGTTTGTTTAGGAAAACGAGGCGAAATTAAAAAGGGAGTATGAGGTTGGAGAACCTGAATCAGCAAACTAAGCGGTTCTTAATTACTTGTGGATTCAGAAGCAAAGAAACCCAGAAGGAAAATTGAAGAGTACAGAAGAATCGGTCTCAAAACAGAGTTATCGCTGTTCTGGAATTCATTTTCAGAGAACTTCATAAGAACTGAGTTGATGAAGGAGTCTGAAACAGAGAAAAAAAATGAGTTGAATGCTTTCAGATTTGGATGAGGAAAATTATTATTAAACAAAAGAAAAAAAGATTAAAACTTTTAAATATATTTTTGCAAAAAAATTGATACTCAACAAAATAATAATTTAAAAAAGGCCATTTAAAACCAATTTTCTCTGTCTTTTTCTTGCAACGAGCGTGTGTTTGGTCGTCCAATTACCTATTTCCACCGACATCACCCCTTTTTCCTGCTTTTTATTCATTAATAAATAATAATAATGTTTTTTTCTCTCTGTTTCCGTATTTCTAAAGCCTCCACAATAACAAATATGTCTTTAAATTAAAATGCACATTTTTTTTATAATAAATGGTAAATTGCAAGCTGTATTTCGTAAAATAATTAGCGTAAATTAGATTGATTTGGTTTAATTAGAGGGATATAAATCTAGTGATCATTCGAAAAAAACAAATTTTACAAAGTCAATCATAGTTCAATTTATTAAGTTATATGCTCTCGTCTAAATAGATTAAAAGTTTGAATTCACCTAATGTAATTTAATAGACCCGAGTCTCTTTTTTTTTTCAATGGTCCTGATGTTTGACCCTCGCAACGTGGGTTCCTCTCGATCAAATTCTTAATTACCAAATAATAATAATAAGAAGCTTCACTCATAAATCACAACGTGAGGTCCTGCCCTTAGTCCAAGAGGGCTTATGTTTTTTTTTTTTTCACTTTTTAATATTTTTAAACCACTTAAAAATCATCTCAAATAAAATATAAAATGTAGCATTAAATTTATTAAATAAATTATAAAATTAAATTTGATTTATAAAATTAAAATGTAACTTTTTTTTTGGAAGTATATAGATGGAGCGCACACTTTCTTAAACTCAAACTATATTTTATTTACGAGTTCAATTAACGTAGTTACGTCAATTGATTAAGGTAAATAAATAATGGGTATTTCGGTAGATTTTTCATTAATAATATATACATTTTAATCCATTATTATTTATTAGCGTCTAATTATAAATTTTGGAAACATATTAATGTGTTTTTTTTTTTTGTAAATAAAAATTGTCCCTCATTAATTTATCAAATTTGAACAAAAATTAATTTTAATAGACAAATGATAATAAGTAATTTTTAAATTATTTAAATATACATCAAAATATTTGGGCCAAGGGCTTGATAATGAGCCTAATGAAATTTCAAGGGTTTTCCAAAGGTATGGTCCTGACCAGATCAAATTGGAATTTCTTCCGAAAATTAATTGCATCGAGGTTCCGAATTCGGGCTTAATTCACTGTGCTTCATCTTCAACTTTGCAGGTAATAGTTGGAATCTATGAATTCTATTGAGTTTTCAAGTTACAATGGATTGCGAATGACTTTGAATGTGCTGAGTTAATTGCTGCACTAATTGTACGTTTTGGGCTTCGAAGGCGCGACGCTGAAAATGATTTGTGCGAATCAGCTGCTGGATAACATGGTTCACTGAGCTAGATAGTAGTACAAGATGAAGTACGTGAGGCCGTTGAATTTATTTCGCGATTTGTTAAAGGGAAATGCCCTTGAACGTGGCCGTTTCTTGGGTTTAGATGTTGGTGATAAGTATGTTGGTTTGGCCGTCTCTGATCCAGATAATAAAATCGCATCGCCTCTTAGGTATGTTGTTTCTCTGTTCATAGTATTGTGTCTGAGAGATTTGTAGTAATGGGATTTAAGTTGAAGTTCAAATAACGTGACCAGTATTAGTTGTTCTTCGGTTCTGCAGTGTTTTGTTCAGGAAGAAAACCAATATGCATCTGATGGCTCTGGATTTTCAGAGATTGGTGAGATATTTTACTCTGTTTAGTTATGAATATTTGTTAAATGTTATTTGATGCAATGATAAATGATAAGCAATGATTGAAGGGTGGTGCCACAAAATTCTGTAGGGAGGACTTTAATTTACTCGATCTTCAGTGAGTACCTTCTAATGTCCAAATGGGATTTCTTATGACGCCACTATGAATTTAGGTAGATAGCTCTAGGTTTAAAATGTAATACATTAGCTCTAACTTCACCATTTTTTCCCCTCTTCTTCCATGATGTGTTGCTGTGCAGCATAGTTACTTTTAATCTTTGATTATCTGATGTTGAATTGCCAATGCTATTCTTTCTCGAAACCTTCAGTCATTTCCATGATGTGTATATTTACACGTGCTTCTGGTTTGTGTTTGCAGATCTCTGAACTTTCTCTGTCAGGGTTCATTGTTGGATACCCTTTCGATGGACAACGACGCAACGCCGATGTGTGTTCTTTATCTCTTGAAATTCATCATTATTGACTCTCATCTCTACTTGACATTACATTATTCTGTATACAGGCTGTGCAAGTGAAGATCTTCATCGATGACCTTTGTAAAACTGGAAAACTTGAAGGCGTAAAATATACTTTTTGGGATGAGTGCTTTACATCAAAGGTTGTCGATGTTATTAGTGTGGGCAGCCCTTCCTGTTAGTCTTGTGACTTATGTGACATGCCTTTCAATGTCTCTGTCAATTCAATGACTCGTTCATACAATTGTGATTATGTTTGAATTGTCTAGCTCACCTTTTTGAATCGTGGTATTGACTTGTGAATAGGCTGCTGCATTGCATTTCATTCAACATTGAATATTGAATTTGTGATTTTGATCTATGTACACAGAATGTGGAACTTCTGATAAAGCCATTGAAACTGCCTCCTATTTTGTCAAAGACAATAATTGACAAGTTTGCTGCGGTTGGAATACTTCAGGTAATAATTTACAATTTTGTTTTCCTCTTTAGTTTTAGCTTTATATTATCTTGCCAAGGTTCGTAGAATTGCATCTAAAACAGCAATTAAAACTTCAGTTCATTAACAATAAGGTGGTATATCTCAGGGTTACTTGGATCATTTTAACAGAAGACCAGAATTGGACGAGAGGTAAAGTAAGATGGGTCATATGGGATGATCAGGTACTGGTTTGTCAATGAAGTTGCTTTCTTTAAAAATTTATTCATTTGAAACTTCAAAAGACCAAATAGAAACTAAATTTGATCATTACATGCAGACACTTGATACTCTTAGATGGAACGATGTGTTTTAAAGCTCAGTCCAAAAAGGGTCGCTGGTAATTCTTCGATATCGTCGTTAATTTTAACTCAAGTGAGTGAATCATGTGCTCAAACTCGAGTAGTCAGCTTATTAGGCTCCTCTTTTTTGGAATTTTGCTTATGAAAATTGAGATCAAGTGGTTGTTATTTCTAAATGATTAGTAATGACACCAATGAGACCATATAATTTATTTTACGAATCATGCTCTTATATGTTAAAAATGGCTTACATGGGTATGATATAAAAAGAAGTTGCCATTTTAATTTCATTCAATAGGTCTCTAAATATATAATAAAGTTACATTTTAACCACATTAAAAAAAGTATTTTCACTTTTAAGTGTTAGTTGACTTGGACTAAGATTAATATTGAAATAGTGAGTTATGAAAAAAAAAAATAATAATATAAAAAAAGAGTTCAAGTACCATAGGAACTTTGCAATATAATATTAAATGTTATTCTCCATGTTTTAAATATATGTAAAAATATTTTTTTATTTTTTTAAAAAATCTTCCTTTATTATACTAATGAAACAAAAATAGTTTTTTAAAAAAATAATTTTTTTTTTTTTTTAAGGATAAACCAATACTTGCTTTCTCCTTCCCCCCCTTTTTTTTCCATCAAAAGTTGAAACTTAATTTTCATGAGAATGGGCATACCATAACAAAACCCACTCTAAAGCTAATCCATTTTTTTTTATTTAAAAAAAACATTTATTTTAACATTACCAGAAAAAAAAAAAATAGCCATTCAAGGCAACATAGCTGTGTTTAGCCTTTTTTTTTTTTTTTTTTTCCTTTTATAAGAAAAAAAACCCCAAACCAAAAAATGAAAAGAAAAAAAGAAAAAAAAGCAAAAAGAAAAAAAGAAACACTTCGATAAGTACAGCGGACGGATTTGGTAATTTGGTGGGCGTGGGCCCCGCTCTGTCTCTCCCATTACACTTTTTTTCTTTTTTTTTTCTCATTTGACTATTTTCTAATAATAAATAATAAATAATACTAATATTTAGAATACTAATTATTAATTAAAAGGAAAAGAAAAAAAAAAAGAAAAAAAGAAAAAAGAAAAGTGATAAAGACAATGGCTTTACTCTTGGTCTCGGTCTGAGTTCATACTCACACAGGTCACTCGCACTTGTACTGTTGTACACATCCCCACTTTCAACTTTAATTCAAAAGCTCATCTTTTTCTATTCATTTTCCATTCCATTCCCTTCCACCCTCCCCCTCCCTTTGTCTTTTCTTTCTTTCCCCCTTTCCCCTATCTTCTTTTCCACCACCCTCCTGCATTTTCCTTCTCAAAACCCTAGATTTTCAATCAAATCTAGGGTTTGATCTCCCTTTCACTCTCTTCTCCTTCTTCAACTTCCTCTCCTTTTCCTCCCTTCTCTTCTCTTCCTCCTCATTTCTCTGCATTTCTCCTCTCAGACCCACTGCTTCTCTTCCTTCTTCTCAAACCCATTTCGGTTTCATCTTCGTTTTCTTTTAATACCTTTTCTTTCTTCTCTCTCCTTTTTTTTTTTTTTTTTTTTTTCTGTCTCTCTTAACATAAATTTCTCGTTCTGGGTCTGTCTTGCACTTCTCCTTCTCTTGTTAAACCCCTGCTAAACCCTTTTCTTTGATTCATTTTGTAGTGTTCTGGGAGTTTGAAAATTTCGACATTTTTCTTCACATGTTCTCTTCAAGTTCTAACGTGGGTGTCTTGTAAAAACAGCTCTTGGTCAGTGAATACCCGTTGCTTGAACTTTTCGACTGGAATTCTGCCCTCTTCTGTTATGGTTAGAGATTTGGGTTTGAAGTTTTCTGAAAACACTTCTGTAGAAAAGCATTTTCTTTGTTGTTAAGACCACACGAGTCTTTCTTCTGTGAGGCTATTCTTGCAAGTAAATGAATGGATGGGAGGGACGGCATGGCATTGTCTGGTGGCTCTGCTTCTTACTACATACATAGGGGGGGAGGGGTTGGTGGCTCTGGATCAGGGCTGCCATCGGCTGGATCACATGCCTCCCCTGTATTCCGGCCAATGGCTAACCAGGGTGTTTTGTCTCACTCAAATCTCAGAGGCAACTCAGTTGGACCAACGTATGCTGTTGAGCCATCTCATTCCAATTACCTTCGTGGGATTAGTATGAATGTCTCACCTGGAGTGAACTCTGGTGAACCTGTGAAGAAAAAGAGGGGGAGGCCAAGGAAATATGCTCCGGATGGGCCGGTCTCATTGGGTCTGTCTCCCATGTCTGCTGGTTCTAAGCTCACTCCAGGGTCGAATTCGTCAACCCCGAAACAACGAAGAGGGCGGCCGCCTGGCTCTGGAAGGAAACAACAATTAGCTCTCCTTGGTAGATTTTACTTCGTTTTCTGATTTAGTTTCAATGTGCATGCTTGTTCAACTAGTTAAGCATTCTACCTGTCCAGCTTGGCCATTGTTTAATGCAAGTCATCATGTACTGTTCATTTTTAGTTTGCCAAAAGGTTTATATTGTCTCTTAAACATGCCAGAGAAGGCTATGGCCATGATTATTCACTCCTACTCGTTTTCTCTCAGGTGAGTGGATGAACAATTCAGCTGGACTAGCTTTTGCTCCACATGTCATTCACGTTGGAGCTGGAGAAGTATGCTATAACCTTTTAATACTTAAAACAACTAATTTCAAGTGCATTATGTGTTCAGTTATAGCCCTTTTCAGAACAGTTCTTTTGTAAATATGATCCTGTGGAATGAGATCTGATCCGTAATGGCGTAGCTTCAAGTGTTTCTTTATTAGATATTAATTTGAGTTCCTTGAAATATGCAGCCATGAAAGTAGCGTTATTCTACCATGTAAAAGGAAAACCTTATTTTCATTACCTTGGTTTCTTTAGGTTGCAATATTTACAGGCGGGGGGAACACAGCATGTTAAATTTCCATTCTCTCCCACTCCCCATTCCAAGAAAAAAGGAGGGAGATTAAGCATTTGAATTAGTATCTTTGTTTCCAGGATATTGTAGATAAAGTATTGTCGTTTGCACAGCAGAGGCCAAGGGCTGTTTGCATCATGTCGGGCAATGGTACCGTTTCTTCTGTTACAGTACGCCAGCCTGCATCTACTGGCGTGAGCGTCACATATGAGGTTTAAGAATTATTTTATTTGATTTTACTTATTCTTGTCACGATAAATCACATCACTTTGATGCCTCTATTCAACAATATATGAATCTTGCAATTTTTTCGTAGGTCTGCATATGAGATTACTTATTCAGTTATTCTTTTGTACGTACGATGTTTCGTCCCTATTAATGAACGTTCTTTCTTACAAAAAGATGACTTTGGACTGCCTTTTTGTCTCATTTTGTTTCCAACTTCGAAATTCTTTTCTATCATCAATAGGAATATTGTCATCAACTATGGTAAGACCAAAAAACTCCCATAGAATAATGTAGAGTAATTGCAATTTCTGCCTTGACCATAAGCATAGGATCTGAATTTTGCTCTCAGTGATTCCATTAGTTTGCCATTTTCCAACTTCGACACAAGTACAATCACGTTGGTCTATGACTGTGGTCGAATAGTGAACAACCTTAAAATAAGGGAATGTGGTGAATTCATACTCAATTTAGTTTTAGCAGGTTCTGGCATAGTGGTGGATTCATTGAGTTGGTCGTCTATGTCGTTTGTTTCGTTACGTGGAGTGATTACTTCTTGGTGCCAGAGTGGGAGTGATTATTGTATTATTTCAATGTAAACAATAACTGCCCTTTTGTTGGCTAACGGTGATGTTCCTCTCAGTGTCCTTAGCTAACAATAATTAAGATGATGCAACAATGTTATTTTCCTTGTTATGAAACATGTTTGGGTTTTGCAGGGTCATTTCCAGATATTGTGTTTGTCTGGTTCTTACTTGGTGGCTGAAGATGGTGGTCCTCGAAATAGGATGGGCGGTATTAGTGTTTCCCTCTCTAGTCCTGATGGTCATGTCATTGGTGGTGGAGTTGCCGTTCTTACAGCGGCTGGCCCTGTTCAGGTACATCCCATTGAATTATCAAGGCAACATGGCCTTGCCAGTGAACTAGATTACATGTTGCTATAATTTTGGCTCGATAATAATTTGCATCTGCAAAATCCATATCATGGTGAAGCCTCAAGTTATTTAATTATCAAACTTATTCTCTTGCAGGTAGTTGCTTGTAGCTTTGTTTATGGCGCAAAGATCAAGAATAAGCAGGTCGCTGGTCTGAGAAGCAATGACGGTTCCGAAAATGATCATCATGATAATTTGGTTTCGCGGTCGAGTGCCCCATCTGCTCAAACATACAATCCTTCTGCAATTGGTGTTTGGCCTGGTTCCCGTTCAGTCGATGTGAGAAACCCTCATACTGGAATCGATTTGACACGAGGATGATGAAATATTGCAACAGACACATGTTCATTTTGTACATATGTGTTGTTGTAAATGAACCAAACCTTGTGAGGACTACCTTTCTTTGTGTCAAGACTTCTTTTCGCAGCGGTTAACAGATTCGATGCTAACATGGTATGTAGCAAGAGGCTTCATTTCGAGTTTCTCAAGTCCATGTTGATTTTATTGGACAGAGTTTCTGGTTTTTGGAGGGTAATATTTCAGGGCAGCTGTAGCAGGAGGAAGAAGCATGTTTGTCTTTGAGCAGAAATTTTCCATCTAATGAAAATTTTAGGGAGCCATAGGATATTATGTTGTGTTCTAAGATGTAATTTTAAGTTATATATCAGAGTTTCTCATTTCAATTTCCTTTTCAAGGGCTTCTACATGAGATGAAAAGAATTATATGGTGGTGTTGGTTAGAAACAAAACTGGAATGGAATAGGAATTAGAATTTTGTTCAACTATTTGTACTTTGATCCATTCAATATGTTTATCTGAAATTCTATAGACTACAGGTCAATCATGTATGATCTTCAATAATACATTCATAACTCCAGGAATTGCAGACATTCCAACCATCCACTAAAAGTTTTTAACTAAAAAATCATCAATATAGTAACAAGCGCAAGACCTGTTATAAGTATCCACGGGGACAATTACAGATATCACAGATCATCTCCATCGAGCAGCATTCTGATGATACGGACGTGCAAGTGGTATGATTCAGAGCTCATGAGATACCCAACAGCTTCTTGACATCATGCTGCAGCAGAATCAAGAGGCTAAAGTTATAACGATTCTCCTGTCTGATAAAATCTAAGACTTTCTGGTGTAAAGAAAGTTGTCAGTTGCAGGTTTACCTCAATGCTGAGAGGTGATGTTGTGGGGTAATAACGATCAACTACTTGGCCATCCTTGTTGATCAGAAACTTGGCAAAATTCCACTGAATATCGTCCCCAAATATCCCCCATTTGCCCAATTTCAAGAACTTGTAGAGTGGAGCAGAATTGTTTCCATTTACTTCAATCTTAATACAAAGAAAATAGGATGAATTCATACTTCTATAGTAACATAAAGTTTTCCCAGTAATATTCTACTTGCCTTGTCAAAAATTGGAAATTCTGATTTGAAACGACTGCAAACAAAATCTTTGATCTCATCGTTACTTCCCGGTTCCTCATCGCCAAACTGATTACATGGAAATGCCAGTATTTCCAAACCTGCAATATCCTCAACCAAAAAGAAAACTAAGCTACGGTACTAGAAGCCATCATTCTTGCTAGAAATGGAAATACTCCACATAAGGCCGGCTATTCCAATGCTAAAGACAAGGTAGTAATGTATTGTGTTGATAGATGTGAGATCCCGCTTCGGTTGGGGAGTAGAACGAAACATTCTTTATAAGGGTGTAGAAACCTGTTGGTAGCTGTGAGATCTCACATCGATTGGTGAGGAGAACGAAACACTCTTTATAAGAGTGTGGAAACCTCTCCCTAGTAGACGCATTTTTAAAACTTTGAGGAGAAACCCAAAAGGGAAAGCCCAACGATGACGATAGCTAGAAGTGGGTGGGCTTGGATGGAAAGAGAGTTATAATAGAGATTGTATACCCACACTTAGCAGTTTTCTTCTCAGCTAAACAATAATAAGAAAGGGAACAGGAATCAACAGAGAGAATTATTCAATGGAAGAAACAAGACAAAAACAAAAGCAACAAGAACATACTAAGTAAGCGATAATTCAAGAAGAGGGTGATAAGGGCAAACCTTGTTCCTTGTATTTCTCGTATAGTTGGTTCAACTCCACATAATTCGAATTTGTCATCCCACTGTTGCGATGGACAAAAAAGAAAATCAAGAACACTCTCAGGGAAAAGTGGAAAATAATAGGACCAACCCACATTGATGTTAAACTATTTCACTCTTTGTAATACCCAATGTAAGACCAAAATAATTGCTTCAAACTAAAGCTCAAACAGATGCAGATATCGAAAGTAAAAGAGATAGAGAGTACCATTTCGAAGCAACATTGACAATGAGTAGAACTTTACCCTTGTATATGCTAAGGTTGACATCATTTCCCTGTGCATCCTGCAAACAAGACCACAAAAATGTTTCTAAAATTCATGCCAATATCAAAAGCAGTAAAGTGTTTCCTATGAATAGAACACAAACAATATAACATCCGACTCAAAAAGATGCATTCAGTGTTAACAAGATCCCCTTTCATTCACACAGAACGAAGATCCAAAAATTGAGACCTGCGTTTTGCCAAATTCCGCCTCGATCCCTCAATTCTTCGTTAATCTAATGAAACATCAGAATTGGGGTAAAATAAGTCCCTAATGCCCACCCGTCGTTTATAAGTATAAGCTCGCAAAGAAACTCAAAACACACCATTGTTTTTTGCAGCAGATAAGTTTAGACAACCGTTAATTTGAATGGCCACCGATTCGTATGGAAATACAAGTGAACTTCTCTCCGAGTATTGCAACAATAAACAACACAGAAAGTGAGGGGAAAACGGTGGAAAACACATGAATATGGAGTTAAAGAACGAGAATAAACCTTTAGAGTGAAGTCGTAAATGGATTCTGGGTGGTTTGATGGTTGGGTCGCCATGGTAAGATCAAAGATGAAGTTCAGCGAGCAACAGAGCAGAGCTTCAATCGAAAGCAAAGAATTAGCGATTATAGAAGAGTGAACTGATAATAAGCTGGAATTTAAATTAGAATCAAGATTAAAAAAACGTTTCGTCGTGAAATTTCAGTAACTAATAATTTAGTTTTTTTTTTTTTTTTTTTTTTTTCTAGTCAACGGCAATTTAAAATTAAAAAGAAAAAATAAAATAAAATAGGCTTCTCTTTCGTGATTTAATCTATTAAGTACTAATTTTTAAAATTGAATTTCTTATCACTGAATTTTTAATTATGAGTTTAGTGTTATTAATTAGAAGAATGGACCATTATATATTATTTAGCAGTTTATATAAACTAATAGCAAGCATGAAGCTTGCCTTTTATAATAAATGTCTCACCAAGTTTTCCAAATTAAAAAAAAAAAAAAAGAAAAAAAAGTAGATTACCATTTTAGCCTCACTTATGTATGCATCTTCATCAATTTTTTTAGCTCGTCACAAATTATTTCAAACAAATTTTGATCTTCCTATAATTAAATGTAATAAATACAAATTAGAACAAGAAAGCATGTAATTAAATGTAATAAAATTCATTTTAGAACAATTTTAGCCTTCAAAGAGAGGTTTCCTGTAAACAACGATATAAATAAATAAAATATTCAGGATAAAGCAGTTTTAGATAAATCCTGTGGTGATATTAATGTAATCAATTTTCTTTTTCGAAGAAATTACATTTGAGCAAAACCCAACATAAGAACAGCTACGTTTGGTTGGGATCAATGTCCCCAGACAAAGTGTGAACAGTTACATTAAAGCTTAAGAAACTTATTACATAATTCTAAACTTACAGTCTCCTAAGTACATGGAAGATTCAGAAAGCACATACAAATCAGAGCAAATACACAGCAGCTTTATTCAAGTTTCTAATCAAAACACAAAGAAAGGCAGCCTTCAGATGTTTTCTAAGCAACTCCCAACAGCTTCTTCACATCCTTCTGCAAAAACACAGGCATCCCCCAGTTAACTAATTGCAATTATTCGGGCTAGGGATGACCTCCCCCTTTTAACCCTTTTAACCATAACCAGGTAAGTTACGCTCACGTTTAGATTTACGATTAACAGATATATATGTGTGTGTGTGTATAAAGTTCGATTTACGAAGAACTATTGGATTTACCTCAATGCTGAGGGGGGAAGTTGTTGGGGCGTAACGATCAACTACGTGCCCATCTTTGTCCACCAAGAACTTGGAGAAGTTCCACTTAACGGCATCTCCGAAGAGCCCACCTTTGCTCGACTTCAAGAACTTGTACAGAGGAGAGGCATCGTTCCCATTCACGTCCACCTATACGAACAAGAAATTGAGCTTGGAAATGCTTAGCTTGGCAGTTCTATAGTCTCAAAAGTGTATAATAAATAAGCAAGCCTTCAGCATAAATCTAACCTTGTCAAAAATAGGGTACTCAGCCTTAAAACGAGTGCAAGCAAACTGCACAATCTCTTCGTTGGTTCCTGGCTCCTGGCTTCCAAATTGGTTGCAGGGAAATGCAAGAATCTCAAGTCCTGTAAATAGGAAACCAGTGTAAATAATAAATATGAACTTGATGGATAAATCGAAGCTGAAGAGAAGAAGAATAGAAGGATGTTTAGAACAAACCTTGGCCCTTATATTTTTCATATAGTTGACTCAGTTCAGTGTAATTCGAATTAGTCAAGCCACTGCAGTGAATCAAAAACTGACTATTATGAATTTCCTAAACTATAAAATAATAGTTCAATTATTGGAATCTAACATGGACATAAGTCTATAAATCAAGGTTCGAAAGATTTTTCTCTTCGAAAATATAACGGACTGTTCATTCTCATGATTATAAATGCACTCGAAGTCATAATTCTACCATTTTGACTACACAGATAGCTTTAGTTATCAACAATAGCAGGCAACCGACATGACACAATATCATCAACTCAGATACTTGAACGAAATTTCATTATCAAAGAGGGAAGATCAGCTCAAAAACTTTCAAAACAAAATTGTAAGATCTCTAATGTTTTTGCGGCAGAGGAGTTAGAAATAACTGTGTACATTACCATTGGGAGGCAACATTGACAATCAAGAGGACCTTTCCTTTGTAAATGCTGAGGTCAACATCATTTCCTCTAGCATCCTGTAAACAGAGGCAGATACCGTTGAAGTGAAATATGGCGCCATTCACAAGCAGTTCATACGAGTTTTAAAACAAGCCAACAAATTAATAACATGCCCAGGAAGCAAATAAAAAAGAAACGGAGTCCCCCCAACTTAATTATAGATCCAACGGAAAATCATAAACAGAAATGAACACTTTCTCATAACAAGCTGCATACACAATTCTCTCAAAAGAAGATGAAATTATTCGAAAGTTTGATTAAGAGTGCTCTCTGATATGATTTGATTATCTACAACAAGTTTTTAGAAGCAACAAAAATCAAGAAAGAACAAAACCATTTCCCCTAAATTCCAAATTTTCATGATTCACAATCAGACCCGATCTACAAACAAAACAAACTCATGGAAACATGAAAAAGGCACAAGAAATCCAACCTTAACGGTGAAGTCATGGACTGAAGTCTGAGACGGGGTAGCCATAGTATGATCCAACCGAATCGAAAACAAGCCGAGACGCGAAGAACCTGAATTAATCGGTGAAACGAAATGAGTTACGGAAGAACACTGCGTACTATGCAATAGGGTTTGCTTCGAATCGGGCAAGATTCGGTTATCGAAAACCAAAGATGAAGATACAGATCGAACGCTGGAGAATTTTCTTCTGAGAAGATAGCGTATTGAAACAGCGAACATGAAGGATGGGAGTAGATGAACAAATGGGCCTGATTATATATAGCGGTAGCTGGGCCCACAAGTCTGTTCAAATTTCGAGGAGACGCGTTTGACACGTGTGACAATATAGACTTACCACGTGGCTGTCTGAAATAATTGTAGTTCAACGAGAATTTCAAACTCTTATTTCATAAATATCTTGATAATATTCGTTTTATAATCTAATGTACACATCATTGAACTATTATTCCTTTCATTTGAATATCAATTTCATCAAGCTTCTTTGGTCTCTTGTACTTCTTCAACATCAAAGAACTGCATACCACACTAACAGAAGAAGCAGCCATGGCAGCTCCGGCGATCCACGGTGGTAGCCGAAACCGTGTTGAAGGGAACAAGACGCCTGCGGCAATCGGAATGGCAAGAAGATTATAACCAAGAGCCCAAATGTAATTGAGGCGAATTCTAGCAAAAGTTCTCCTTGAGAGATGAATGGCAGTTATAACATCTTGTAAGTCATTTTTCATAAGAACAATGTCTGCTGCCTCAATGGCGATGTCTGTGCCAGCTCCGATAGCCATCCCGACATCGGCTGCTACAAGGGCGGGCGAGTCATTGATCCCGTCTCCCACCATTGCCACCGTGTGCCCGGCCGTCTGAAGATTCTTCACTTCCTCTGCTTTCTGCTGAGGCTTGGCCTCTGCAATGACCGTTTCTATTCCAACTTCTTTGGCAATGGAATTTGCAGTCCCCCAATTGTCACCTGTTACCATTATGCTCTTTACTTCCATAGATTTGAGAATGGAGATCACCTCTTTGGCTCCTGGTTTCAATGGATCCGACACCACGATAACTCCCGACACCGTTCGATCTACGGCCACCAAAACCGCGGTTTTCGCCATACCTTCGGCGTCGACAAGGAAGCTCTCCGTTTCCCCAAGAATTTCTATGCCATTGTTCATCATCAAGCTCTTGTTTCCAACCACAACTTTCTTGTTCCTTACAATGGCTTCCACTCCATGTCCAGGAATGGATATGAACTCTTGAGCTTCAGGCCAAATGGGGTTATCTTCCTTGAATTGCTTAGCATATTCAACAATGGCCTTGGCTATTGGATGCTCACTGTTCACCTGATCAACAAACATCAAGGAAAAAACCATTTGAGTTACGAAAGTTTTGAAAATTTGAAGCTTTTTTCGATTGCAAAACCAAACCTCAGTAGCAGCAGTGAGTTCAAGCAGTTCTTCAAGTACTATAGTGTCCATTAGTTTTACATTTACAACCACTGGCTTTCCAACTGTTAGCGTTCCTGTCTTATCAAACACAATGCAGCTCGCCTGCAAGGCATCATTAGACCAAAAGAATTATAGGGAAGATTTGAAGAAAGGGTGTGTTCTTGATGTCGATGTGTATAAGTATGTACCTTATGTGCAAATTCTAAAGCTTGGCCGCCTTTGATTAGTACACCTTGAGATGCACCGACACCGGTCCCGACCATCACAGCGGTCGGGGTGGCAAGGCCAAGAGCACAAGGGCAAGCTATGACCATAACAGAAATCCCAAATTGGAGAGCTAGTTCAAAACGGTCCATTGAAGAAGGCAACCAGGACTTAGGATACAAATGCAACTTTCCAGCTAAAAACCAGGCAATCCAAGTGAGAAAAGAAAGCAAAATTACCTGCAAAAGTGTACAGAAAACACTGTTGACATGAAAGAATCAAGCACAAAACAAAAAACAGTAGACAAATTGGAGTGATAGCACCAACCAGAGGCACAAAATACTTGGAGATATGGTCTGCAAGTTTCTGAATAGGAGCTTTCGCCAACTGAGACGATTCGACGAGTTGAACGATTTGCGCTAGTGAACTCTCTGATCCAACATGTGTTGCCTTAATATGCAACACTCCATTCTCATTCATAGTTCCTCCTATTACCTTGTCGCCTGTCCTTTTCGCTACCGGTTTCGCTTCTCCGGTAATCATACTCTCATTGACATGACTTTCGCCCCAGACGACGAGGCCATCGGAAGCTACCTTCGCACCAGGCGTAATCTTAATAACATCATTCTTCTGAATCAGCTCACCGCTGATTTCTACTTCACTTATCACATTTCCATGGCCATCTAGAGTCAAGAGCGTCGCGGTCTCGGGCGCCAAGTGCTTAAGCTTAGCAATGGCCTCAGAGGTCTTTCCTTTAGCTAGAATCTCCAAATACTTACCAAGTAGAATGAAAGTGATCAGCATTGAGCTAGTCTCAAAGAAATCTGTCCCATCAAAAGCAGGGGAAGTAGCTGCTCTTAGAACAATATAAACAGAATAGAAATAAGCTGCATTGGTTCCCAAAGTGATCAATACATCCATGTTGGCAGAACCACGGCGCAATGCTTTGTATGATCCAATGTAGAATCTTGAACCTATGATGAACTGGACAGGAGTGGACAAATTCCACTTGATAAGATGTCCAACATTCATCATATTGACTACTTTGATATCCAAAATCTGCTTAATTCCAGGTATATACATAAACACCATGGATGTTAAGAAAACAGGAACAGAAAGAGCTGAGCTCCATAAGAAGTACTTATAGTGCTGTTTAATTTCTTTCTCCTTACGATTTTCTCGACCCACATTTGCGGGATATATCGTGGCCTTGAAATGCTCGGATTTGATCGACTCGATCACTTCAATGAAAGTTCTTGGTCCTGTTATATCAGGCTTGTAAGATATGGTAACTTTGGTCAATCCCATGTCGATATCGACATCTTCGATTCCGACAACCGATTCAAGCGATTCTTTAACTTTTGTCGATGAGTTTTCGTTATGCATGCCATCGATCTTGAGCTCAATCTTGCTAATGTGTTCGCCAATGGTTATAAGTAAGGCATCAAAGCCAATGTCTTGTATGGCTACAATGAACTGAGTGGAGTTAACGACCTTTGGATCATAGTGAACTTCTGCTTCCCCATTGAAGAGAGCAATGTGAGTCTTTTGGACGCCGTACATTTCTTCCAAAACTGATTCTACCATGGAAGAGCAAGAATTGCAGCCCATCCCATTTACTCGGATTCGACATACTTCTCTCGATCGATGATCGGCGCTGTCCTTCGATATCGTAGCTTGAAATCCAGCATTTTCAATTGCTTTAACTATTGAATCTTCCTGTTACAAATACATACAATAAATTTCCAATTTTCTAAACATTTTTAATTTATTAAGTTTTTTTAAAAAAACACACACACACATTTAATCATCTAAAATTACTAAATAAACTATACTATACATACTTTAAATTATTAATTTTTTTTTTTAAGGATACTTTGAAAATCAATTTTGTTAGAACATTATCTTTTCCACAAGTTATTATTTTTTCTTTTTTCCTTCTGATTTTCTATTTTTCTCCGAAGAGAACTTGTATTTAAATAAATAAAAAAAAAAAAAAGAGTAGTTTTAATTAAATTTTATAATTTTGAGGATTTGAAAGCTATTACTCTCTATCTAATAAAATTAGAGTTTATCGTGGAATCATCCAACCTATATATATATATATAAAAGTTGAAGTCCGAATATTTATGAACTAATAATTTATTGTATTAATTAATCCTAAAATAAAACTTTTAGAATATATTGTTTTTAAAAGTCTAAATGTATCCTTTGATTTGACCAATCAAAAGTCGGACTCCATGGCACTATTGAATTTGAATAATAAAATAGGTAATTTTAAAACTATTATTTTAAATGAGCAAACATTTTTTATGTCAAAACCTAAGCACACGTGGGAAAAAACATAATATTTATAATTTACAATTTCTTAATTCTAACTAAAAATTCCAGATCAAAATGACTCACGTTAATCTAAAACTATTTATAAGAAAAAAAAATGTTAAATTATTAAAAAATATGTATCTTTTTAGTAAAATTTTAAAGCTATCTTTAAATAAAAAATAGTTTGTTATTCAAATTTAATGTTGTTTTATGTCACATTAAATCGTATTTATTAAAATATTTTAAAGAAATTATGGTACAAAGAGAACTTTTAAAATGTTGGTAAAAAGTCAAAAATTAATATTTGTCTTTTAAAAGAAGAGTGGCATCCATAAACAAATAGTAAAATTAAAGAATATTTTATAAAGATATATATTTTTAGCAAATAAATTTTTTTTACATATTTTTTAAAATAATTTTTAAACTTAAATCAAATTTATAATGGTAGTATTGCCCCTTTGAAGATTAGTGACTTCAAAAAAAAAAAATGGCGAGTATTAATAGCGACAGTATTTATTATTATAAACTCATTATAATAAAAACTCATTGATTAATCCCAAAATTAATTTAGTTAGATGAGTCTAACAATTATATTTTTCGATTTTTTTTTCTGGAATTAGCCTCAGTTTCAACCTCAAATCAATGACGAAAATCGAAAAGGATGCAGTAATCTCAAAGCGAAGTTGATAAACCCTAGAAAAAAGGTATTCTAATAGATTAAGAATCAAAGATCAAAAACTGTAAAAGAGAGATCGGCTTACATCGATGAGATTGGGGAGATAGCGGATTTGAGCCCTATCGTTCAAGAAATCGATAGCAGCATCGAGAATGCCTGGAAGATGTTTGATGGAATTCTCTACTGAAACAGCGCAAGCAGAGCAAGTCATGCCGGAAACACAGAGCACCACTTTCGCTTCCGCCGCCTTTCTCACCCCCGCCGCCGTCTCGTCATTGTCAATATTCGCTACATCATTCGCGTTCTCCTGATTCGTTGCCGCCGGCGAGCGTTTCCGCCGCGGCAACTTCAGCATTTTGATCAGAACTGCGGCGGCAATTCGATTGAAATAATTGAAGCACTTTCTCTTGGAGTTGCAGAGCTTTTTATTTGCATCTCAGAGTTAAGTGAACCTTTTTAGTTAACAATTTGTCGTTCATATATATATATAATATATATATATATTTATTTGGAATAAACTTTATTTATTTATTTTTCTAAATGGAGAATAAGAATATAAAAGGCTAAATTGGATAATCAAAGGGATAATGAAATAAATAAGAAATAAATAAATAAATGCATGAGTGGAATCTTTAATACAAATCCACCTTCTATTTTTCCAAGAAAGTGATTTTTCTTTTTGGCGTAAATAAATTAAAAATAAAATAAATAAAAATAATCCAAACAAATTCCCTTTTGAAAGACTCCACTATCACCCAATTGATTTTCACATTTTTGTAGAGACCTATACTCAATTAATATATTTAGTGTTATTGATTATTTATGTCACATGGTTCATTTTTAACTAGGGTTAAGCTATAGTGCGTTAAACGCTCGTACTTCTAAGGAATATATATATTTCTTACACGATTAAAAAAAATATTTAATTCAATCGAAATTAGGTACAAATTAATTATATAATATGCTTTTTGCAAAGTGCTCCACCAAAGGTTTAATCGGCTTTAATTGGATAATCCAAATTGGATTATAAGTGGGTTTTTTTAGTCCTTAGTTTGTGACTTCTTATTTAATAATCTTAATAAAGTTTTGAGCAAATTACTTTTAAGATTATTGGTGTGAGGGTGTGGTGGAGATGGTGGCCATGTTCTATGCACCATCATATGCAATATTATTTTATTATTTTTTAATAAATTAAATAATATTTTATATTTATTATCATACCGTATATTCAATCATCTGTGTTCGATCTCTCTTCATCTTTTGAATCTTTATCTTTTTAAAATATAGTATTCTAATTAATTGAACATATTAGTTTTTTTTTTCTTAAAAAAAAAACTTTTTATTAAGCAACTTGGCTGAGCTACCACCTTCCAATTTATATCATCATTTTAATATATGATTTTTCTTATAAAAAAATTTCTTAATCAACACATAACCAGAGATATCTAGGGGCGGGAACGGGGCCATCTCCGTTCCCATTCTCATTATTTTATTAAGCAACAAAATTCTTATTATTCTTTTTTAAAAAAATAATTATTTTAAACCGTTTTTAGTAAAATAAAATTGTAAAAATATTCCGGTGAAGCTCAACTAGTTAACCTTGTAGTAACTTTTATCCGTTGAGCGAAAACTCTTTCACTCGACACTATCAGATCACTAAGGCTGACTTTCGTCCCAGCTCGATGGGTGGGTCTTGCGATCAAGCTCCCTTTTGCCTTTGGCACTCGAGGGCCAATCTCCATTTGGCCTAAGTAAACCTTTGCACGCCTCCATTAACTTTTGAGAGGCCTATGCCACATAAAAATTGTATACTTGAGACTGTCCCTTGGTCCATAGACGCTAATACAACGTTAAAATTATAGCTTTTCTAAAGTGGTATCTCGTGCTTTTTGTGTGTTAAAAGAATGTTATACCAAGGGACACCACATAAAAATTGTATAACTGAGACTGTCCCTTGGCCCATAAACCCTAAAACAACGTTAAAATTATAGCTTTTTTAAAGTGGTATCTCGTGGTTTTTGTGTGTTAAAAGAATGTTATACTAAGGGACACCTGTAATTTGCTCACTTTTTTCCTGCTTCCATCAGCCTTTAATATATTATTGTAAATATTTTGGATAGTTTTATAAATAAATATTTATGGTTAGCTGTAAAGCCCAAAAAAGAATGGGCTAATATTGGAAATACTTTCCCCAATTAGCCCAAAATAAAGCCCATGGACCAAAAGCCCAATAGAATTATATAGAGCCCTAATTTTCTTTCAATAAAACCCTAAATTTCCGTGACCCTAAAACCCCTCCAACTTCAACTTCTTCTCATGGCTTCGCCGGATTCTGATACTCTCTCTTCTAGAGTTCGTCGGGAAACGGCGGAGAAAGCCGTCGAATCGCTCCTTCAATGGCGAAGTTCCAAACGAGAGAAGCCCCAACTTCTGGACCAGGAGGATTTTTTATACCTCGTCGTTACTCTCAAGAAAATCCCTCCAAAAGGTCGTACAAACCCTTACAAAATCCCTCTTCCCCATCCTCTTCGTTCTGAATCGTCTGAACTCTGCCTCATAATCGACGATAGAACCAAGTCCAATCTTACCAAAGACGACGCCAGGAAGAAAATCCAGTCGGAAAACATCCCGATTTCGAAGGTCATCAAGCTGTCGAAGCTTAAATCCGATTACCGCCCCTTTGAAGCTAAACGGAAGCTCTGCGATTCGTACGATATGTTTTTCGCCGATGATCGGGTTATTCCAATGCTGCCAAGTCTGTTGGGGAAGCACTTTTACAAGAAGAAAAAAATTCCAGTGCCGTTGAATTTGAGGCATAAGAATTGGAAAGAACAGATCGAGAAGAGCTGTTCGTCGGCTTTGTTGTATTTGCGGAGAGGGACTTGTAGTGTGGTGAAAGTGGCAAAGACGTCAATGGAAGTTGAAGAGATCGTGAATAATGTGATTGCGGCGATTGATGGGATTGCAGAGATTGTGCCTAAGAAATGGAGCAATGTGCAATCATTTCATTTGAAGGTCCTGGAATCTATTGCATTGCCACTTTACCAAACAGTGCCGGAGTTGAAAATGAAGATTGAGGCGGCCGTGAGGGGTAAAGAAGAGGAAACAAACAAAGAAGTAGCAGATGCAGGTAAGAGTCCTACTCCTGTAAAGGTCTCTAACAAAAAGGAGAAGAAGTTGGGCAAGAAGAAGGGGAGGATACATGAAGTTCGTTATATGGACAGTAATGGCTTAAAGCTATCTGAAGAAGAAGATGAACAGGACAGTGATGTTGATGAGGTTAGTGAGAATATCGAAAAGGGTAAGAAACGGAGTAGAGTAAAGAAAGCGAAGGAAGAGCTTCAAAGTGAGTTGAATGTCGAGAAAACATCGAAGAAGAAGAAGAAGAAGAAGAAGAATGGAGATGAAGAATCCAGTGGAATAGAAATCCACCAAGTACGACTCAATAAAGGAAACTTCAGTTGTTTCTAGAGCTTAATTCAATTATTGAATGTGACTGAATGACAAAGCAGGAGGCCGAGAAGCCATAATAATTATATGGCTTTATTCAAATCTGGATGGCCATCCAATTTCTTTACGAATTCAATGCACCCTTTCGTCCACATTTTTTGAAATTCAATTTTCCCTGACTCACTCTTTTTACGTTATGGTTCTTTTATGCATCAAAAGATTGATTCCTCGCAAATATATTTATAAAAGATAAAGAGGAAAGACTATTAGAAACTAAAGGTTTCTTTTTCTTTTAAAAAAAGTTAAAAATACACTGAGGTAAAGAGACAAAATGTAGACAATAAAAATGTAAAAACTAAAATTAGTAGGGACTAAAAATGATATTTTTATTTATTTATCATATTTACTTGTTTGGTTCTCCAAAATCAAATAAATCTATATTTATCTTTGTTAATTTTATACTAAAATAGCTTAATTGCATAATTTATTAACTAGAAAATCAATATCGACCACTTTTGTTGAACAAATTTTTTTTTTATTAGTTTAGATGCTGACTAAGCCACGTCAATCTCTTTCTTCTTAATATTTAACTAAAAAACAGAGACACACATTTCTCAAGCTGACCGTATTTAAAAGAAATAAAAAATCCTAAAACTATGACAATGATATTTTTGAATTTTTTTTTAAATTTATTAGGAATATATATATATATATATATATACTTATCAATTTAGCCTCAATGAGATTATACTTAGTTTAACCATGAAAAGAAATTAGGTTTATGACACAGAAAGAGAAATAATGTATTTTTAAAGTTTTATCCTTTTTAATATCAGTCTTGATTTCAAAATTTTAAAATACGAATAAAAATATATTAGGAAAGTACGATTCTTTCTCCAAAAGTTCTTCCTCTTAAAATGACAAGAAAATTAAAAAAAAAAAAAAAAGTTTTGGAAAAGGAACTTTCAGGGAAATTTTGAGAAGCCAATTTCAGTTTTGGCCACTTATACGTGGCACAAAGGTTGTGTGCAGTTTGAACCTCCACGAGTCCAACCTTTCCCACCTCCAAAATCCTATATTAATCTTTCATGTTCTTTCTCGATCTTCAAAAACACCCACCCCTCAATTCGTGTATTGATTTCTGGAGAAACTTCCAATTTTCTTTCTTATCGTGTTTGTCTTTTTTCATCTTCAAAATCCCAAATTTCCCTGTTCCTCAATCGTTCATCAATTTTGAAGCGTTTTGATTCTGAAATATCAGGGAGGAACAGAAAAGGAGAGAGAGAGATGGAGAACAGTACCTTGACTGGCTTGTTGAAGAAGGCAGCTTCTCAATTTCCTCACCGCCGGGCTCTCTCAGTCGCCGGAAAATTAGACCTGACACATGAGCGGTTGCAGGAACTCATCGAACATGCCGCTTCTCGCTTGGTGGATGCCGGTGTTAATGCCGGAGATGTGGTGACGCTCACCTTCCCCAATACTGTTGAGGTTCGTCTGCGATGTACTCCATTTTTCTGTTACTGTTCTGATTCTGTGCATCTCCTTTCTTTTCTGATTTGATTTTGACGTCTTTCTTCTCTGATTTGATTCCTGCGGAATCAAAATTTACTGGCAGCAAGGACTATTATCAGTGAATCACCTTCCTATGTACGAAATTAATGATTAGGTGTCTTTCCTTGCAGTTTGTGATCACGTTTTTGGCCATAATCCGCTGCCGAGCCACCGCTGCACCATTGAATTCGGCTTACACGGCTGAGGAGTTCGAGTTTTACTTATCGGACTCGGAATCGAAACTACTCCTTACATCGAAAGAAGGAATTCCATCGGCACAAACCGCCGCATCGAAGCTCAATATTCCTCAAGTAAATGTGAATCTGGCGAGCGGCGATGCATTTCTCGATTTCTTTCCGTCCCCAAACGAATCGAAGGTGAATATGTCGGAAATCGTTAACGATCCGTCCGACGCTGCGCTATTCCTTCACACCTCCGGCACCACCAGCCGGCCGAAGGGCGTACCGCTAACTCAACAAAACCTCGCCGCTTCTGTTCAGAACATCAAATCGGTGTACAAACTCTCTGAGTCCGACTCGACCGTGCTCGTTCTTCCGTTGTTTCACGTTCACGGACTAATGGCGGGGTTGCTATCATCACTGATCTCCGGAGCCGCTGTGACTCTTCCAGCTGCCGGACGCTTCTCTGCTTCAACGTTTTGGTCCGATATGGTCGCCTATAACGCGACGTGGTACACTGCGGTCCCTACGATTCACCAAATCATACTAGACCGCCATTTCAGTAAGCCTGAACCGTCGTATCCGAAGCTCCGGTTTATTCGGAGCTGTAGCGCGTCGCTTGCACCATCGATTTTGGAACGATTGGAAAAATCATTCGGAGCTCCGGTTCTCGAGTCTTACGCGATGACCGAAGCGTCGCATCTAATGGCGTCCAATCCATTACCGGAGGACGGCGTGCACAAAGCCGGATCGGTAGGGAAGCCGATCGGTCAAGAAATGGCGATTCTGGATGAAAACGGCGTGATACAACCGGAAGGTGTTAAAGGAGAAGTGTGCATTAGAGGACCAAATGTAACGAAGGGATACAAAAACAATCCAGAGGCTAACAAGGCCACCTTCTCATTCGGATGGTTCCACACCGGCGATATCGGGTTCTTCGACTCCGACGGATACTTGCATCTCGTCGGCCGGATCAAGGAGCTCATTAACCGTGGAGGTACAAAATTCAACTCAGAATTAGTTTCTAACTCTAAACAATAAACAAATCGCCATTGCTCATGAAAACAGCGTCAATAAAACTACTAATCTGATCTGATTTTCACCGTCTTAATTCAGGTGAGAAGATCTCTCCAATAGAAGTAGACGCCGTGCTTCTTTCTCACTCCGACATTGCTCAGGCCGTCGCCTTCGGAGTCCCCGACGAAAAATACGGCGAAGAGGTAAGAAAAACGTTCCGTTGATCCTTAAATCAGTCGATTCCTATCCATCCACAAGGTGATTTACTTAGTTAAATTCTAACCGATGCTTCGGCAGATCAATTGCGCCGTAATTCCGAGGGAGGGAAGCTCGATCGACGAAGCGGAGGTGCTGCGCTTTTGCAAGAAAAACCTTGCGTCCTTCAAGATTCCGAAGAAGGTGTTCATCACGGATTTCTTACCGAAAACTGCTTCCGGAAAGATCCAACGCCGATTCGTGGCAGAGCATTTTGTTAGCGCCAAAGCTTGATCCGAACTGTATGGTTTTTCAAGGATTTGGAATAGTTTTTATGCAATTAATGGCGTGTTTGGAAGTTCGGCGAGGTTTGGGAATCGCGCGAACGAGTGAACTGAGTCCCGATGATGATGACGTGTTCCCATTGTGGGGAATTGGGAAATTGTAATAATGTGTTTTTATATTTCAACCAAAATGAAAATAAGATAGTTTTTCTTTTAAATATATGAAGAAATTCTCTGCGGAGATAATTCGCATTATCTATTTGAATTTTAGTTAAATTTTAAAAAGTGAAAAATAAAATAAATAATCGTATATGTAAAAATATTTAGTTTTTAGTCATTTATTTTTTAATTTTGTATTTGTTTTTTTACCATTTTTTATTTATTATTGTTTCGAATTTTTATTCAAATTTGAAAAACAATAATAACTTGTAATTTTCTTAATCGTCCAAGTAAACAATCTTAATTTTAAAAAACCAATGACTTAATAAAAATCCAGCTGGACAATTAATTACGACTTTATTAAAAAGGCATATACTATTCAACAAGCGTATCTCTCGAAACGGCAGCGTTTGAGCGAGCTTGGCTCGGGGAGGAAAGGGGAAGGGAGCCGGGACGGAGGTAGCGAGAAAAAGCAACCACATTTTCAACGCTGCAGATAAACTGTTTGGTGTCTATCGTAAGAAACGCAATCCTTTGTCAGCGCTAAAAAGTATAGTAAGTTCGTCTAACTCTTCTGGATTTATGTTTTCTTAATTTCTTGCGCTAATTACTGAATTTTGATGTAAACAGTGCCCGGTAATTTCGTATGGACTTATTCCCAGATTGAACTGAAATGGGATGCGTTTTATAATTGATTTCTGTTTGTTTTTTGTAAGAAGAAATGGATTCCAAATTTGGATATTCAAATTCAGCATTCTTCAATTTGGTTTGTTCGGTTGAAGATTACCGATTAGTTTTGTGTAGCTGTGCGTTGGAACTGTGTTGATTAACGAGATTCACTTCAGTTTATGTAAACTCTTGTTTGTTTTATGAGTTTGTAATTTATCGAATAGTTAAGGTGTGCACAATCTGGTTCAAATATTCATGGAATGAAACGTCATTAACTGAGAATTGTCTTGATTTAGCTCTCAGGATTGGAGCTTGTTGCAGAATTTCTTTCCCCTGTGCTGATTCTTGCTGGTAAAATGAACGTGGAGAGTCCAAACGAGAAGAAAGAGTATGCTGCTGATCTTTCCTCCATACAGGAGGCCAGGATAAGAATCCAACCTTTCGCCCATCAAACCCCAGTTTTGACCTCTGAGAGTATTAATGCTGCTTCAGGAAAACAGCTTTTCTTCAAATGTGAATGTTTCCAGAAGGGGTGAGTAGCTTAACCAATGGTGAAATGAAAGATTATAAGTGTTCTGATTCAAATGGTGGTAGTCTTTGTTATTTATTTGTTTGAAATAAATATCACAAACATTCAAATAAGTTTGGAAGAACTTTGTTCTTAGAAATGAAAATCCATGGTTTCCAGTGGAAATCTAACATGTGTTGCTATCTCAAATGGCTGTTTAGTGGAACCTTTAAATTCAGAGGTGCCTGCAATGCTATTTATTCACTTGATGATGAACAAGCTGCTAAAGGGGTTGTGACACACAGCAGGTTTGCTCTGGACAAAACAATATACTTGTTTGAAGTTTTTTGAGAATATTCAACTGATAATGGTCTCTGAAATTAGTGGCAACCATGCTGCAGCTTTGTCTTTGGCTGCAAAACTGCGAGGGATCCCTGCATATATAGTTATACCAGAAAATGCTCCAAAATGTAAAGTTGAAAATGTGATACGTTATGGTGGTCAGGTTATTCGGAGCAAAGCCACAATACAGTCGAGAGAGATGGTCGCCTCGAAGGTTATGCAAGAAACTGGTGCGTTACTTATACATCCATATAATGATGGACGCATAATAAGGTAAAATATTGTTTCATTTTGTTCGATTAATATCTTATCCTACACGCAAAAGAGTGTTAAAAGAATGAACTGAGAAAGCTACAGCCCTGCTTGAACATAGTCTGTTGTATAGGTTGTACTACTGTGTTCTTGGCTCGAGTTCTAAAAAATGAACAAAGAATGTTATGTTTATGAAAACTTGTTAAACTCTTCGCTTTAGTGATAATTTAACATTTGCATTTTTTTTCTTTCAACTCGCAATGAATTTTGTGATATCAGAAAGCTGATGAAGTTAAATAAACAGAATCTATGTTTACTCTTACTCTCAATGAATTGTGTTGGTTGACTTCGGATCCATTTTTTTGGTAACAACATTAGTGTTCATCAAAGGAACTTGGTTTTACACTACTGAAATGGATGAGTTATGACATGTTGAATTGTTCTTGCAGCGGGCAAGGTACTATCTCGTTGGAGCTTCTAGAACAAGTCCCACAATTGGACACTTTAATCGTCCCCATAAGTGGTCTGTTTGATCGGAACTTCTTATCCCTTTCATCGTTTATTTCATGCAGTCTCTTAGTTGATAGTCCCATTGGACTTGTATCCTTCTGAAACCCCTCACCATGAAAATGTAGGTGGTGGTTTGATATCTGGAATTTCTGTGGCTGCAAAAGCCATCAATCCTGCCATCCGGATTTTTGCAGCAGAACCTAAGGGAGCTAATGATGCAGCCTTGTCAAAAGCAGCTGGTGAGATAGTAATATTGGCCGAGACCAACACCGTAGCCGATGGTCTTCGAGCTTTTCTCGGTGACCTTACCTGGTAATATAACTTTTGTGTTATTAAAATTTTCTTTAACCTTAGGAAATGTTTGACTCTTGGATTAGATTTAGGTAACTCTGAGCAAAGAAAGCTGAGTCTATGATTGACATATGTGACTCTTGTAAGTGCGTCCAACTCTACTCAAGCTGAGTCTACCTGGTTTTGGTCAATTCAAAATCATTTCCAAACATGCTCAACAACGTAAATGCAAGACCTATGATTCAACTTTGCTTGATTGGTTAAAAACTCAAAAAGATCTCTTCCCTTTCTATTGATTTCATTTCCCACTAGATAACTTCGATTCCTAATTTTCTGATCAGGCCGATAGTACGAGATTTGGTGGACGATATAATAACTGTAGAGGACTCGGAGATAGTCGAAGCAATGAGACTTTGTCTTGAAATACTGAAAGTTGTTGTGGAACCTAGTGGAGCAATAGGCCTTGCTGCTGTTCTCTCCGACAGTTTCAAGCAAAACCCTTCATGGAAGGACTGCAACCGCATTGGCATTATACTTTCAGGAGGTAACGTTGACCTTGGCATGCTATGGAATTCATATGAAAAATGAAGCTTGATTCTCATCCATGGAATTCATATTGATCCTTGCTTGATGATCTGAAGTATACATTGTCTAGTTTCATCCTGCAGGCTGCAGCTGTTTTATGTTTACACTGTTGTTTTCTTTGATAGATTGGTTCTGTGATGGAATTTGAAGTTTGACTTGCAACAATATGAACTTAAAATGACTTCAATTCCATGAAGAAATCAATTTGCGCCAATACTTTTACTCTAATTGTTTCTATATTTCTAAAATATATGTCTTCAATTCAAGATATCAGACGTTGAACTAAAAAAAATTATGAACGTTAATTATGAACCCAATTTATTAAATAATTTTTAAAGTTGGATGGGTCACAGTTAAAAGTTTAATAATGCTTTTATAAATAATTTATGAAAAATTTATAATAATACATCCCATTTTTGTAAATTTATGATTAATACTTACATTGTTAAGAATTGTTTGGCATTTGTTTTATTTTTATTTTTAAAAATTAAGTTTGTTTACTTTAAAAATGTTAAGAAAAATTTTGTTATAAAATATTTAAAATTTTGAAAGAAGATAATAAATTTAAGATTTTTATTTTTTAATTAAATAATACGCTTTAACCCGAGCAATATTTCAACCAAAATAACGTGAATTATCGGGAATTATTTTGTATAATATAAAAAAATATTCGCCTAGTTTGCCTTTGCATATTAAGTTCAATACGACGACGTTTAAACCTTCGCCACGTAATTGGAGACTGATCCAATTTTTCTTTTAGGGTTTTAGGGTTTCAGTCAGTATTAAGCCCCAATCCCCTGTTTTCAAGCTTTCGCGTTCGTTCTCCCTCTACTTCTTGCAGCCATGGAGAGCCCTTATCCGGCTTCATGCTGGAGCAATGTCGTCAAATCTCAACCTGCTCCGAAGCCTCAGCATCAGACTCCTACCTCCACCGTCCAAGTATTCGCCGACAGCTGCAAGTCCAGTCAAGGCGTTGCTGTTGCTGTTGTTGATGCCAACGCCATCATTCAAGGGGGAGAAAAGCTCTCCACCTGCGCGGACAAATTTGTTTCCGTTCCTGAGGTTTTGGATGAGGTTCGCGATCCCGTCTCTCGCCACAGACTCGCCTTCGTCCCCTTCACTCTCGAATCCATGGATCCCTCCCCCGAAGCTCTCAATAAAGGTAGACTGTTGAATTATGGTCCCTGTCTGTTTCTACGCGTTAATTGTGTTGTTAGTTTGAAGTTTAAACGGTTGTTGTTTCTAAGGACCGCTCTGATGTAAGGTTTAAGCGGAACTTCTGTTAGAGTGAGTTTGGGATGGTTTTTTTAGAGTCGTGTTTCCGAAGTGAAAGCCTTTTTGAAATAACAATGATTTAGCGATACCACTATATCAGTGTGCATTCCTTTTTTCTACCTTTCTTATGTATTTTCTGTTGAATCTTACAGTAATCAAGTTTGCAAGGGCAACTGGTGACTTACAGACCCTTTCAGATGTTGATATTAAACTTATTGCCCTCACTTACACGTTGGAGACTCAGATCCATGGGACCAAACATCTCCGTGAGTGTCCTCCCCCTGTCCACATGGTTAATACAAAGAGGTTACCTGAGAAAGACTTGCCTGGGTGGGGCTCTAACGTTCCTAATCTGGAAGAGTGGGAAGCATTAGAGCAAGATGCTGATGCTCCGCTTGATACCACATCAAAGATCCTTCCTTTGCAGGATTTAAACCTGAACATAGTCCCTTCAGATGGCCAATCCGAAGATCTTTCATTAGAGCACAAGGATGAGCATAACTCTGAGCATCCAGATGAAACTGAGAGTGGTTCAAGAAGATCAAGGAGATATCCTCCAAAGAAAAAGGAAATTAATATCGAAGGGAAGAAAATGGTGGCTGATGGAATTGATGCATCTCAGGGACAATATGATGACAATGAGGGTGATTGGACACCTGCTGTCAGTCGAAGTACTCAGAGAAGATATCTTAGGAGGAAAGCCCGGCGTGAATATTATGAGGCCTTAGCTGAAAAGGACAGTCAGCAAGATGTTGAAACCACAGATGGTGATGTCCTAGTGGAAAATAACAGATCAGGTCAATCACAGGATCAAATCTCGGAACCAATTACCGGAAATGGGAATGACTGTCAGATAGCAGAAGGGACAAACAACAATGAAAACCTCTCTGAAATTTTGAATCAGATGAGATTGGAAGAAGATTCATTAAATGCTTTTCACATGGAAGGGCTTGACGCTTCGAAAAAAGAAGAATTGGACATAAGTGAGGTGGAGAATATTGTAGCTGCTGAGGGTATCAACGATACAGCGAAGGATGAGATGGAACATTTAGAATACTCGAGTCAGACTAATGAAAGTGTAGACACATCAAATATAGATGATATTAGCAGTGATCAGAGTTGGATGCTGAGATCCTTGTCTGAATCAAGCGTAGCTTGTGTAACTGGTGACTTTGCAATGCAGAATGTCCTTTTGCAAATGGGTTTACGTTTGTTGGCTCCAGGAGGAATGCAGATCCGCCAACTGCATAGGTATGTATATTTAGTGGTGATTTGCTATTATGTGATCTTTAAAAGTTTGTTAACTCACCAATTACGAATCGTTTTTATAATCAAATTCGATCATCCAAAAGTCGCAACTAAATGATTCACCTTTTTGACAACCTTCTTTCCAGTCGGTGGTTTGGTTGTGTTCATTTTATAGCTCTAGCCAACTTTCTGGTCCGAGTCAGTATAAATTTCCTTGTAATGTTGATTGAGTAGTTTGAGATGAAGCCATGCAATGTAGTGATGAATTATGTCCTCAAATCTTCATGATGTGTCGTTCAGGTGGATTTTGAAATGTCACGCCTGCTACAATGTCACAGCTGAAATTGGAAAGATCTTTTGTCCCAAGTGTGGAAACGGTGGAACTTTGCGCAAGGTAGCTGTTACAGTTGGCGAGAACGGAGTTGTGTTAGCTTCCCGTAAGCCAAGGATTACTCTGCGTGGCACAAAGGTAGTTTCTCTGATTGTATTGTCCATCAGAAGAATAATTAATTTCATTTTCAAATGTGCCTTTTCCTTTTATGTACAGTTTTCACTTCCTCTACCCCAAGGTGGAAGGGATGCCATCACCAAGAATCTTGTTTTACGTGAAGATCAACTACCGCAGAAGTTTCTTCATCCCAAGACCAAGAAGAAAGTCAATAAACAGGTTATTTCCAATCCAAGTTGCCTCACATTTATCTTTAACCAGTCTGTTGTTTTGGTTTATTTATGATCGGAATTCGTGAAGTTTTCAACTCACCTTCATGACCTTGTAATCTCCATTTTTCATTCTCAGGGAGACGATTTCTTTGCCGTGGATGATTTCTTCAGCCATCATAACACTGATAAGAGAGCTCCTTTGCAGCCTCCCGTAAGGCAAGCTTTGGCAGTTTTTAGCGGGAAGAGAAATCCAAACGATAACCATTACTCTCGGTCTCATCATAAATAGACTATTGTTCATGCATTTGATTTTCAATGCTGCTTTCAGAGTTTCCAATTTTGATGAATATCTTATGTGATTGAGTATAGTTAATGTATTCAAATTAAAGAGCTTACAATGAGTGCAATTTTGCCCTGAATTTTCATCAAAATACCTGTCCGGACTGATTTTATTTATTTCCTCTTAGACATCTGCAATTAAGGTAGAAACGTTCAAACGATGGAAAGCTGAGGTATGTTAAGCGCAAGGAAAACAGAAACGGCAGAGAACAAATTTGTTAAAACTTCATTGTTGATCTATGATTAAATGACACTGATCAAAGATTGATATTGGCGTACTTTATGATTCTAGAAGTTATACAGCCTGACCTAGGATTGAATATTTACAAGGAATTTAGAAGGGGAAAGGGAGTGCTACAACTTTTGTGTATATCAAACTGTATATGTACCACCCTTCACTTCTATGAGAGGGCAAACTCCGCCCATGCCAAAGCAGATGCCTTGAACTCAATGGCAACGGAGGTGTCAATTCTTGTTTCTAACATGCTGCAGAGTTCCTTCATCGATAGAGGTTTCGTGGGCTGCTGATGGATGCAGCGGCTCACCACCTCACATACTACCTCGAGGTCTTCGTATCTAAAATGCTTCAGCTCGGGATCGACAATGTAAGACATCACTTCTGGCATTTCGATATAGTCCTTGGCCTACATCACAAAGGCTTTCAGTTAGTTCCAAGGGGTCATTTTCAAATGTTGTATAATACACACATGATTTCTTACCCAATCTACCAAGTTCCCTTTGTCCTTGCAGTACAGGGGTCGCCCGCTGATTATTTCGAGTAGAAGAACGCCAAAAGCATAGATGTTACCCTGCACATCCAGATGTCGTGCTTCTAGCGAGTTCGGAAGAATACAGATTGCACCTTGGCTGCCAATAGTACCCGAGTTCTTTTCCGATCGTGAAAGAATCGTCTTCCAACTTTCAAAGTCTATCAACTGATTCAATAGAACTTTCGTGTCAACATACTAAACAAACTCAAGTACCAAACGCTCAATTCGATTACCTTTTACGTCTCCATGTTAATCTTTCAGTTCTAGACAGAAAAATGTAAAGATTGACTTAGAGATTTACCTTAGGGAAAAAATCATCTGTAAGATATACAGCATTGGAATTCAACTCAGAGATGGTGAACGGAGGTTGGAGTTCTGTATGAAGATACTTAAGTCCACGAGCGATGCCTAAAATAATCTTCATTCGTCTCGTCCAAGACAACTGACAGGCTTCTCCAACTGCAGTCATCGACGACGGTAAATAACACGAACATATGAAAAGAACCATGAAAATTTGGGACAAGAAAATGCTAGCTTACAATGTAGATGCTCATATAATGTGCCATTTGATGCATACTCAAAAACTATCATCCTTGTAAATGGACTACTCTCTCTGCAATATCCCAGTAATCTTCCTGTATTCTCGTGGTTGATTCGAGCCAAATCTGCCACCTAAATCATTATTTCCGATGAAACCTCAACTCGAAAATCATCAACTAACCTTGTCATTGATAAATCAAAACAATACCTCTGTCTGAAAATAGAGTTCAAGGTATCCTGTCCATTGCTCTTCTTTCATGCTCATCGAGATAACCGCGATCTCGGATCCAGTTTTCATCGTGCCCTTGTATACCAAACTGTCTGGAGATGAACCAATTATGTTGCTGAAGTCTTCACAAGCTAGCTCAAGCTCTTGTCGACTAAATCTCGTTACATCCTTCAAAATCTCAGGATCTGCACAAGAAACCGAAGAAAAAAATTCTGAATCGACGAATAACGCGTTAATCCACAGATGCGCATCATATGATTATAAAGCACAGTACTTCCTACATTCACTTTTGTTTCTAGGCACTATGATAAGGAAAAGACGAGGGATACAAACCTATATATACTGGAGAGTAGTACTTTCTACTTCCAATTTTCTTCCAGGGCAATACGATGGATGATTTTCGATTGAATTTCTGAACTGCAGTGAGAACAACAACCAGGAAGAGAGAACCCACCAAAGTTCCTGTTACTATCTCAAGGGCCAAAAGCCAGATAGGTTTCGATGTCGCTTGGTGAGGGCTCCGCCTGTTGCTACCTGGATGGCTCTTGGTCTTGACTGGTTGTTAAGAAACAATATAAGGATTTCAATCAGAACTAGTTACATAAGATGCTAGAAAGCATAAGTTTTCCCTTCTCAAAGTTCTCAAGCATTAAGAACCAGATGCTCATTTTCCCTTCAGTATCAAGCAACTACGAAATTACAAGGAATGTCACGTACCACATTGCGATGAAGGACGCTGCTTCGGGCTATTGTTTTGAAGGCAATTCCTTTGGAAACTTGACCTGCAGGGAGTAGATTAGAGAAGGAACTGAACTATCAACGTAGAACAAAAAAAGACCGAGCACGTACCTTGGAAGATACCCGAAACACTTGGGTATTCTCCCAACAAAGAAGTTGTATGAAAAGTCAGCAACTCTTAGCTGAGATGAGCCACAGAATCCATTCAAGTTCATGTTTGACACATACCTAAAACATTAGTAGAACATAAGACAAACTTCCGGGAATTTGGGAGAGAAGGGCTAAAAACAAGTCCTTGAGAGAACTGAATGCAACAATTTCCACTCACATTCCAGTATGATTTAAATGGCCAAAAGCAGCAGCAACAGTTCCTTCCAGCTTATTTCTATCCACCCTTAGTTCTTCAAGGTATCTCAAATTTCCAAGTTCAGAAGGCAGCTTACCAGTCAACCCATTAGACTGGAGGTTTCTGCCATCACAGCAAAGGAATCAACAAAAAAGAATACCATTTATGTAAGACTCTGAGGAAGAGAATTTGCCTTACATTTTCATAACTTTGGTTAAATTCCCAAACTCTGGAGGAATTGGACCTGTGAGTTGATTCATCCCTATGTCCAACACTCTAAGGTTCTTCAAGTAGCCCAACTCCTTGGGCACTGTACCAACCAGCTTATTCCCATGCAAAATTCTACACCCCATCATATAACATAGCATGACAATGATTGACATGAAAATAAAAAGCTTCAAAACAATCAGATTTTTCAGTGGAGGTGGAAAATGACTTACAGTTCTTCCAAGTAGCTGAGTTGACCCAAATCTCGTGGAAGAAACCCTTTTATGGATGCGTGTGAAATGTTACTGTAAAAGAAGGATTCCAAATGAAAAGCCTGTGATGTTTCATAGACAAATTGGTCGAGAAGAAGCATGTCTTACATCTTTATGACATGGTCCCGAGTGGGAGAACATGAAATGCCAGACCATAAGCAAGGATCTGCATAGGGGCTGTTCCAGTTGGAGAGGATTTGAAATGGATCTTCAAATATTTCTAACTTGAAGGCCATGAGAGCCGAGACTAAACAAACCCAACAAAGAAATTCTCAGTCAGAGCAGATTCATTCAAACTACAAGTTTGAAACATTCATAGAATTGCTTAAAAGATCTGGAACATTAAGCCTAAACCCAAATCCAAATTTACCTTGAGATAATTCTACCCAACTCCAAAAGTTACTGTGAATGAGAAGGAAAACGAAGTTTCTCATCCAAAACATTTAGGGAAACAAGAATGGTGGGAACAAGAGAGCCCACTTCAGAATATCTAAAACATTGCCAAATCTTGCCAGAACAACAGAAACAAGAGATTGTACTACAAATGTCTCCAAAATTACCAGTTTCTTGAGGAAACAAAGGACCGAGTTCATTAAAAATAACATAAAAAAGAAACAAGATCTAAGAAAGCATACCTTCATTAGAAGAAAAAGAATCACAACTCCAAAAGAAAACCCCCAAAATCAAAGAGAGAAGCAGAACAACAGAAGCAAAGGACTCCATCTTGTTGTCTCAGTTCCCACAAGAAAATCAAGTTAAAGGGGCAGTTCACATTCAGGATAGAATCGGTGAAAAAGGAAAGCCCAACAGAGTAGAAGATTTGGGGTTGTATGAAGAGAGGAAGAAGAAGCAATAACTCCAGTTCAGTGGGGGCTGGTAGTGGTACAGGTACAGAGAGCAAAGGGGGGAAATTAAATGAGATGGGCAGTTAATCCATGGCTTCAATTTTCAAAAGTTCCCAATGGAGAAGCAGATGAAGAAAATAAAGAGATTGATGGAAAACCCAGAAATGGGAATACAAAAAGGGGAGAGCCCAGAAGGGAAGAAATGAAGAAATGAGGAAATGAAGAGAAAAGGGAGAGTAAAGAAATGGGTAGAAGAAAGAGTGACAGATAGATGGGAACAGAGAATGTTCCGTTTCCTTTCATTTTTTAGCGCTTAAACTTTGTGGATTTAGGATTTTTCTGATTTTAATTATTATTATTATTTTCTTTTTTTATTGAAGTGCCAATGATTTCAAATCAAACCCTAATGGGGAATAGATATCGATTTTATTGAGCGGTTTTTTAAATTTAAATAATAATTTTATTTTTTTTCTCCTGTTATATATAAATATAAACTAAATTATTATTTTCATGAAACTTCACCCATTAAATAAAGTTTTTTTTTTTTTTCAATTCAAGTTTAAATATATAAAAGTAAAAATAATAAAGACCCATTTTGTTTTTTTATTAAAAAAATTATAAATAAAAAATAATCCATGAGTTTAAGAAATAATATAAAAAAAAAACAGAAAAACAAATTCCTTTGGTCTATTTTGAAAATTTTAAAAAATATTTAATAAATTTTAAAACTTAATTTTGCACGTAAACATTAAGCTTTGTCTTAGGTTTTTTATTCTATTTAATATTCTTTAAAAAAAATAGATTTCATTGGTAATCATTTTGTTTTTTTGGAAATTGTTTGATTCTCTAATTATTTATTTTCTCCAAATTCTGAACTTTTTATTTATTATTATTATTTTTTTTTTTTGAAAAATTTTCTTACGTGGACAATCATGGAAGAGACCAACCACGCTCCACGGACGCTTTTTTCATGGGCAGTTCGCACGGGTTAGTTAAAAACATGGCCCCACTCCCAAATTCACTACAATTTTATGTGTTAAATTAATATAAATATGTTGAATTTTCTACTTCCTCTAAAAAAAATTAATTTAAAAAATTCTCAAAGTTTAATAATATATTTCAACTTTTAAAATAGATTTGAAAAATACTCTTTAAATTCTCAAAATTTTCATGAACACCTTTTAAATTTTTAGAATTTTTAAAAATAATAATAAACTTTCAAAAAATAACATTAAAAAAACAAAGATAATTTATAAAATATCCATAGATTGTGTTACTCATCTATGGATGGTATAAAAAATTTATCCCTAAAATGTCAAAGGATATTAATTCTACCTTTAAACTTTTCTAGATTTTTTTTTTATATTATAGTAAGAGTAGTTTTTAATTTTTTTTAATTGAAAAGTATTAATAAAAATGTTTAAAATTTAATCATATTTTTTCATTGTACAAGTATTTGTTAATTTTTTTTTTCTTTAGAGTTTATTAATATTATTTAGAAACTTGGAGAGTTTGGTTATTTTTATTAATTCAACCTTAATTTTGTCAATATTATTGTTGCTATTTTGAGATTTACGGTCCAGGTCATCACTCCTTCCATCAATCATGAACGGCGACAGCGTCTTGCTATTTGTGGGTCTTGTTCGACCGTGTTTCTCTTCAAAATATCGCGATAATATGAAAATTCGAAACATTCAAAATCTAGAAGAAAAAAAAAAACAGCGAAACTGAAAAAGTTGATGGCAGCGGCGGCTACCGTTCGAGTCTTCGTCAAAATTCACCTCACCTTTTCTTTATTTTTTATTTTATATTTCAATGGGAATTAAACATTTTACATTTTTTTTTCAACCATTTAATTATTTCACATAACTAATTAAAATTTCTCAAATCATATTAATTTAGGATTAACAAAGTACCAAAATGGAAAGCAAAAAAAAAAAAAACAATCTGCATTTAATAATTATTCCATATTATATTAAAATAAGAGATTTGAATAACTAATCTCCTAAAACGTGTAATTTTTTTTTTTCTATTTATACGTATTGTTTTGTTAGGTTTAAATAATTTTCTTTTTAAAGGCCATAATTTTGAAAACCAAAAATAAAAATTCCATGCATTTAAATTAATAAAAAGGAACCATGTGAAAATTGGCCCAAAAATTAGTTATAAAATAGACTAGAAGCGCGTATGCTTTTATTCATGCACATGGGAGTAATATTCTCAATATTAAAAAAAAAAAAAAAAACCATAATAATTATTTAATTTATTTTAATCCTTTTTTTTATTGTGCAAGTTGCAATTTAATTTAATTTTTAGGGAGAGAGAAAAAAAAAGTCTGTGGTTTGGTAGAGAAACAAGACTTGTAAGTATGCGAGTCATCTCAACTAATACAATGTTTTTTAGTTTCATTAAATTTGGGGAAAATTGAAAGTTTAATCAATTAATTAATTTAATTTATAATATGAATATATTACCAAATTTTGTCTCTTATAAAAATAAAAATATATAAAAGGGAAGTCTAATCAATGTAGCACCGCTTCTAGAGACATTTAAGGTCCACTTTTTGGTGTAATAAATTGGTGCATTAAATATTTTGTCTTCCCACATCCTCCAAACTTTGTCCTTTTTTATCTCTAAACTCATTTAATTTTTTCATTCTCTTTTTTTTTTTTTAATTTAAAAACTTCCATTAATATTATTCCATTGTAGAATCTATTAACTTCATTAAATTTTACCCTTCATTAATTTTAGAGATTTGAGGGAATATAATCAATTTAATTTCTTATGGATATTTATATAACAATTACTAGGGAGCTGCATATTTACCCTACTTTTTTTTATTTTATTTTATAATAGAGGTAAATATAATAACTCCGTGTTATCTCTTTTTTTTTTTAGATTTATTTTTCCTCGAATCATATCATGCCACATCTAGAACAACCTCTTGTGTATGGGCCACAAATAATGTAGGCCCATGGGCCTAAGGCCTTTTAAATTCCTTGTCCGAGATAATGAGATCACATGGCCCATTGGACCATGCTCTCATTGCAGCGCAGCCCAACAAAAGCTTTTTCCTTTTTATTTTTTCAAATAAAAATATTGGTGAGTGCTACAATGTTTAGTTTTAAAGTTTTAAAATATTATTTAAAGATGGTTGAATTTGGATAAACATTTACAAAATTAGATTATAAATTTTTTTAACTAAAAAAAAAAAGAAAGAAAACAACATCATAACCATTTATATAAAGAAAAAATGAAACCAATGGCAGAAAGGTGGGGTTGGCAATTGGTTATTGACTCATTATTTAATTTTAAAATTTTGAATTTAAATATTGGAAACTGACACAACATTGGGGAATAAGGATGAATCAGCATATAGTAATGGCTAAGAATCCCTTGAAAAAGGGTACTAAACCCCACTTCTTAATCATACTTAAAACCCTTTAATTACCACTTTCTTATGTCACTTTCATACATCGTCTTTTATCTTATAGTATTTCCCTTCACTACTTTCTCCTTTCTTTTTTTTTTTAATTTTTTATTTTATTGCTAGTCTATTTCGATTTTATACGTGTCATTAATTTTATTGTTCCACGTGTTTTGACCTCGATATGTCATATTAATTCACTCTAGGGCGAGAGAGCTTTTAATGTCTCTAAGTAGTTTCATATACACCTTCCTTCCACGAACCATTTGATTATTATTTTTTATTAGACTTTCTTTAATATTATTTTTTTTAGCTCGATAGTATGGAAGTTCAGAGGATTTAGACTCAGACCTCTGACGTCTAAACAAAAAAATACATATTGATTAGAGTTGAGTTCCTCAGTTTATTCATTTATATTATAATTCTTTTTAATTAGTCGTATTTACTAAATTTTAAATTTTAGAAAGGGATTTATTTATAAAAAATTAAATAATTCAAAAGATAACTCTTAAAATATAAATAAACTTTTTAACTTAGACAAAATGACAAAATTTAGGTACATAGAGAAGGGTTGAACTATACAATTAACAATTTATGGTTGGTTTCTGAAAGTTCACGAGTTACGTTTATCTATTTATCGATATTTTATTTCTTTTGCCCTTCTTCTTCAAATAAATTTTACCGTTTGATCTCGTTGGCAACAACACTTAATATATGACTTAAAAAAGAAAAAAAAAAAAAAAAAAAAAAACTCTGGACAACGTCCTAAATATAAACCACATAAAATATTGAAAAAATAATAATAAAATAGACATTGAATCTTCGTGAAATATCTGAATTATATGATCGATTTGAAGATCCCTGTCACACTTATGTACAATTTCACATTCAAAACTGAGAAAAATATTATAATTTAGAAATTCATTTCATATAACTAACTAAAATAATATAAATTTATATTATTCCTGAACCCTTTTCCACGTGGGTTCCCTTTCTACCAATATATATATATATAATTTGAAGGACAGAGGGAGCATGTGTGATCCACATTAATATTTGAATATATATAAAAATATTTAAATATCAGACATTTTTAATTTAATATAAAAAAAAATAGTGATTTTATAATAATTTGTGGAAAAATGGAAGACATAATGATAAATGGAAAAGGTTGAGCATATGAGACCACATAAGTTGGGAAATAAATGGACAAAACATGCCCCGTAGGGTCAATTTTGTTCCTAGAAAATAACCCCACAAATTTATTTTATTTTAAATAATGAAATCATATATTTTGCTAAAAATATTAATTATGCTATGACAAATTAACTTTTTTAATATATGCATAAGGTCAAATTCATATCATTAAAATTGTGTCGACTAATATTTTATTTAATTCAAATTTGATTGAGAAACCACCACCAAATTGTAGTGCTCCAAAGTTGCATAATTAATTATTTAATTTCATTTGGGAAAAAAAAATTATGATGTCTTAATACACTCATATGTTGACCCTACAAGACACTATAAGTCAACTATGGATTTTTTCGAGGCATTAACACCGCGTTTGGCTACCACATTATTTACCCAAAAATAATAATAATTGATTTATCCACTTTTTAAAAAATTCATTTTATGTGACATTATATATTTATAAATTACAAAATCTAAATGGTGGAATAAATTATTATAAATTTAAATGGCTTAATATTAAATTTATGGTTTTCAACCCAAGTAATGAATAAAAAAAATAGCCCACTTATGGACTGATTGCTAAAACAATAATAAAAAATTATTTAGTAAATAAAAATATCCCGTTTATGGGTTAATTGCTAAAATAATTTATTTACTATAAAAAGGTAAGGTCGTATTTTGGTGGGTTTGACCAAAAGGCGAGTAATGGATGAAACCCATAATTAAAAAAGATGCAAACTTTTTAAAGGATTAGTTTGAAAATAAGGGAGGAAATGGAGAAAATAGGTGAGAGTGTTAGAGGTATGAGACTAATCTCCCATTTGTTTAAAGCATAGGGATGCAGATTTAATTGGGTGGAGGGTTTGTTTAGTTAAATTAATGGCATTAACTGTCATTAGCATGTAGAATGGGACCAAGATAATATTACTTAATATAGCACCAACATTGTTAGGCCATGCCATTACACCCCATTAATTAAGATATTAAAGATAATAATATGGCTAACTAACCCTACTTTTGCATCTCATTTTGCCTCCCACTAACACCATATTCATATATATATATATAAATTTAGTGACATCTTCCTCGCTCTTCTCCCTCGTTTAATTAACACTTTCATCATATTCTTAATACACAATTAATTTAGTGTTTGATTGCCCACCGCTAGTCGATACTGTCCTCTTTGAGCTTCCCTTTTGCTCTCCTCCCAAACCGATGTGGAATCTCACAATCCACCCCCTCCAGGGCCCAACGTCCTCATTCGCACTTGTTCCCTTCCCCAATCGATGTGGAACCCCTCCAATTCACTCCCTTTTGGGGTCCAACATCCTTGTTGGCACACCACTTCGTGTCCACCCTCTCCTCACTGGCCCATCGTTCAGTGAATGATGTTCCTTGAAATTTTTAAATCCAACCAATATAAGATCTCACATCCATTGTTTAATTAAAATTAATATTTTTTAGTTTACCATTGGACTTTTCTAATTGTTACGAGTAAGTACTTAAAAATTACGAATTTGAATTTTCCTACCATTTAAGCTTGAATTTGGTAGGGCTATTGTTTACATCAACTTTGATTTGTCATCTTTAATTTTATTATTGATATTTAATTCATTTAATTTATTAATTTATATAATTTATGGTATATACTAAATTTAGTTATCATCTAATATTAAATCTAATGACTCAATCTAAAACTACGGTCGAAATAGAATTTTATGTTAAATAAAAATCACCATGACAATAATCTAAAACGATACGAGCTCGACTAAGACACTTATTCAGATTAAATTTAGAAGAACAATATATTAAACACGTTGACTTTTTATCTAATATTCTAATAAAATTTATACTCAAGCAGTAGTATTACTAGCTTTGAGAGCCCATAGAAATTTTAAAATATAGGATAAATTTGGAGTTATATAATGTTTTTTTTTTCTTTCAGTTTTTAGGTCATAATTAATAATGGACTGATTACGTTGGTTCCTGTTATAAATAAGTATAGTTTTAATGTAACCAAAGATTAATACCCACATGAATATCAGCTAACACGACCATGAAGTGGCCTAATAAAATTTTATTATTATTATTATTTTATAATGAAAGAAGGACTTGGAAGCTGACAAAATTGAAACCTTTAAATTAAAAATAAAAAATAATAAAAATGGGAATGATGAAAAACCCATAAAGAGAAATATAGTATAATATTAATTAAAAAATTAAAAAAGCTTAACCTTCTCATTTAAAATAATAGTATTGAGAACCGAGTCCATTACACTTTAAATTTCTATTTACGCTAAAGAATACTACCAATACACTGTATCTTCGATCTCAATTAAAATGTTAGAGGTTCAAATATTTATCTAATAAATAATTTAAAATAAAAACATTTTTCATTTGCTAATTAGGACTATATATATTTAAAAAATGATAGCTTTTTAAGAGTAAAATTAAAATTAAAATTAAAACATAAGAAGGTTGAAGTGGGCACCTATTTGATAGATAAAAAGACAACATTTTCCTTGTACTAAGACAACATTCTAATCCCCACAAATAAATATTAATTATTATTTTATTATTTAATTATTATTTTATTCTGTCTGTCATTCCATACCTTTCTCGTTTGTTATCATCATTTTGTTTTTTTTTTTTTTTTAATTTTAAAAAAAATACATCATTATAAAAATGCAAAATAAATACAATTTCTCAAAAAAAAATGAAAATAAAAATAAAAAATCCGCCCTATAAATTCCGTCTTTCCTATTCTGCCTTCTTCATCAAACTTTCAAGCTCTCTCTCTCTCCCATTTCAATGGCAAAAGTGTACCCTCAAACAGCGCAGTCGCCGTCGTCGTCGTCGTCGTCTTCATCGCTTTGTTACGAAACAGAAACCTTCACGATTTGGATGAAATCTCTTATTTACCACACAAATGGCTGCACCGTCTACGATTCCAATGGCGACATCGTCTACAGAGTCGATAACTACAACAGAAAATGTCGTCGCGAAGTTTTTCTCATGGATCTCAGAGGCAACGTCCTCTTCACCATCAGAAAAATGGTGAGCCAAAAAATGGCGGTTTCTCTGATTTATTTCGTTCTGATTTCGATGCTAAATCCTTGAGTACCGTTCGATTAATTGTAGTTCTGGATTAACTTGTGCAGAAATTTTCGATTCTCGGAGGATGGGAGGGATATCGATGGATCGATTCGGAGAGAAGTACAAGCCCTAGTTTCCGAGTGAAGAAATTGTACAGATCAGGATCGAGGAATCAATCGGTCTGTGAAATTACTGTAGGATTTGAGAGATTTTCGTTGGTGAAAATGGATGGAAAATTGGCTTTCAGAATAATGAACATCAATGGAGAAGTAGTTGCAGAGGTTAGTAGTGACTGTGGAAAATGAATCGAATCGAATCTCATTTCCTTTGGTTTTCTCGGCTGATTTTCCGTCGTGCCAAACAGATTCTAACAGTTTGAAATTGTTTTTGGTGTGTTTTTCAGGCGAAAAGAAAAGTTTCTTCGAATGGAATTCTATTGGGAGATGATGTGTTGAGTTTAAACGCAAATTCTCAGATTGAAAGATCTCTGGTTATGGCATTGGTTTCGGTTTATGGCTTAATCCGTCGCCAAATGTAAAATTATATACACAATTTGGTTTTTATTTTATTTTATATTATTTTCCTCTGTCTCCTTTGAGGATTCCCCGATGTGTATACAACTTACAGATTTTGGTTTCTATGTGAACGATTAATGTAGAAATTACAAAGGAATACATTAATAATTTCATTCATTAATTCATGTTATCTCTCTATATTTTTATTATATTATATTATATTTTATATATATATATATATTAAAAAACCACAAGACTTTTAGGTAAATTTGTGACTTATTTACTTTTTTTTTTTTAATTCAAATAATTCTGACAGTTTTATAACTCCTTCATAAATAGTTCATACTCATAAATAATCTCTGTGATTATTTAGGAGAGATTTTATCAAATTATAACAATTTGATTTAATTTTTAAAATTAGAAGAAATAAATTCTCGTTTTTGTTAATATTATATAAGTTAAAATTTAAATTTATTAAAAAGAAAGTTATCCTTAACTAAAAAAAATTAAAAAATAGAAAGAATGTTATCCAAAGGGTAATTTTAAGCCAACAATTTTTGTTTTAATTAATTTGTGATATGATATACTCATTTTCGTGGTCATAATTAATTAGTTTGTGGTAATTTTAGATCTCATTTAGTTACAATTTCATTCGTTATAGTTAAATTCATTTACTTTTTTTTTTTTAAGTAAATAATAAAATAAACTGAACAAAGCAGTTACTAGACATTGAAATAAAAATCAAAATGTTTATAAATAAATTTACATGGGAGTGAAATTTTAATATATATATTTTGTGGAAAAGAGTATATTTTAACTTAAATGAAATATATTGAGATTAACTATTTAACTATTATTTAATTCATTGAAAACCTCAATATATTACTAACACGTTTTTCTATAGGTGAATTACGACTTTCTAAAATAAATAAAATAATAATAATTAATTGTTTTGAAAGAAAAATCAATTAACACAACATATTAAGATAATTTTAAAATTTTAATATATTTTAACCTCGGGAAATGATATTATACAAAATATATATAATTCATAAATTTTCTCCGTCCAAAATGTCTGCCATTATTATTATATAGTTTTAATATTTTACATGAGCGTATATATATATATATAAATATATAAATAAAGCAATTAATGTCATTATATTAGCCTTAGACAAATTTAAGGTTCTAAATTCAAAATTAATTTGAAATTGTCTAATTCAAAATAGGTGAGATATATTAAAAAAAAAACTTATTTATTATCGACCTTCAAATAAAATTATATTTTAATATACTAAATTTATAAAATTTCAACTGTGAATATTTTATTCTACTAATAATTTTATATCTTTAAATATCATAGTTTAAAGCACTATTTAATAAAAATAAAAAAATGGAAGCTTCATGTTTGATTAAACTTAAACATCATAACATAACATGAGAACATATAGAAGTGACAATCCTATCATCAAACCAATTAAAATTAATTTAAATTAGAAAAAAAAAAATCAATAAAAATCGTAAGTCCTATCAATATTTCATTATATTATACATATAAAAAAACATAACTTCAACGTGACAATCATGATGCCAATTGCCAACACACATATTCCGAATCCCTAATAACTTTGATTATTAGTTTGATGGTTTAGGGTTATCCAACTCAATAATTCCTCTTTTAAAATTGAGTCATTTTTAATATGCAAAATTTTGGTGAGATTGTTTAATTCTCCGTTCCCTAGTTATCATGTCGACTAATTAGACAAAATTAATAGTCTTGATTTTTTTTTTATTAGAATAAGATAATCACTTTAATTAAAAGTAACGATATGACTAAAGTAAAACAAGAGGCATCGAGTTGTTTTTAGAAGACTTAAGAACGAGAAAGATGAAAAAAGAGAACTCTTCCTTCCTCGTAAAAGCAAAAGCTTTAAAACACGCGTGTATGTTAACCTTTTTCTTCTCTAAGTCCAAACAATCTAGGTTGTCTTTTTTACTTCATTATGAGAAATTGATTTTTATTGTTTTTTAGTCGCACCCTAATTTGATGACTTTTTTGGGTAACTAAGATGTGACGAAACAAATGAGGTATGGGTTTTGGGTTTTGGGTTTTGGAGGTCAATCATTTTATCAATGTGAAAACTATAAACTTAGATATTGGCCAAAGCCTCAAGCAACTTTGGTAGAATTTGTATTAAATATTTTATTTGGTAAAGTTTTGAATTTTAATTTTATACATTGAAAATACTTGTGGTTGTGGCTTCAAGCCCAGAATATAGAAAGAATGGGTGTTTTGGTTCTCTTGGCATATTGGAATTTTGAGGATTATGTTTCTTATAATAATTCTCAATCGAATGTGATGGAGTTTATGGAAATTTAGATAAATAGAATTCCTTACATACACAAAATTTCATGAAAATACAAATTTTGAGGCGTAATTCAATTTATTAAAATATATGCCATTAACAGAATTAAGTTATTTTACAAGATGTTAGAAAGTATTTATTGTTATTATTATTAGATTTGAATAAAATAAATCACAATATAAAAATAGATGTAATAATAACAGTCAATTAAGTTCTGCATTTCCAATAATAATGTAATGGACAAATTCAATACCCACCAAATTATAATCATGGCAACAAACCTAAAGGCAAACAAGTCATGGTCAATTAGAGCTTTTCCATGTGATTAAAATACCAAACTCAAGATATTTAGGAGTCCTACTATATACCAAACTCAAGATATTTAGGAGTTCTATAGTAATTTAAAAGTCAAATCAATGCATTTTAACAAATAAATAATTAAAGTTCAACCAGTAATGATACTTCCTATCCTAATTATTGTTCTAAGTTCTAAATTGAAATAGACAGCATGGCCAAAATTCATTACTCTATTCTGAAAGAAAAATAAAATAAGAGGATATTCTTCACAAAAATTATAACATATAATAGTAATAATAATACAATTGGAGGATGTAATCCGGATATTAATTAAGAAAAGAAAGTCGAGAACCTCAACTAGTTCGAAAATCAAATCTTCCAGCCTACATCGAAATCATATCATAAAATTTAAGAAAAAAAAACAGAACTATATGTCCTCATGCATGATTAACACGTTGAATCCCATTAAAGGAAAAAAGAAAAAAACAAAGCTAATCAACTCAATCCCACGAATATCTTCTCCTATTTTTAAGTTCCGACTTGAAAGTTTCACACACAAATTAAGAGATTGCTGAAGGATCATGGAGGCCCAAAAAGTATTTGGGAGAGGAGACAGAATCTTCTCTCCCAAATGGCTAAAGGTTTCATTTTCTGCGGTTTCTGTCTTTGATGGTGAAGCAGCCTGTTTTCCTTGCATGACAGCTGATTTAAAGGCAGAGACTTTCACTGTATGGATGAAGTCCCTGATCATGCAAGGAAATGGCCTTACTGTTTTCAATGAAAATGGTCAGGTTGCTTATCGCATAGACAATTATGATGAGAAGAGAAGCAGGGAAGTCTTTTTGATGGATCTCAGAGGGAAACTTCTCTTTACGGTGCGTCGAAAGGTGGGTTTCCATGAACAAGGACTGAACATTACTGTGTACATTTCAAGCATTGTTTTTCCTCATTGATTCGTTTTGGTTTCCTTTGGCAGAGTATTTGGTTTTTATGTGATTGGGAAGGATTTAAGGAGGACGTAAATACAGAGGAAAGAAAACCATTCTTTAGAGCGAAAAAGATTCTCAGAGTTTTCAGTAATAAGTTAAGCTGTGATGTAAAATTATGCGGAGATGAATCTCAGGCAAGTTTGTGCTATAGGTTTGAGGGATTTTGGGGCAAAATAGCATTCAGAATATTAGACAGCCGGGGAGGACTTGTTGCAGAGGTAAGGCTTTTTGTTTCAAACTAAATTGACAAAATTTCATAGTTTTAGGGTTTACCCGTAGGTAACCTTCAACCCATCTTTTTAAACCATTTATTATTTACATGGTAGTTATGGACCATTAGGTCAATTCATGGTAGTTCCTTCCATACACTGCATCGGTATCATATGGTCCATTTGGGGCTTAAACCACAAGATTTAATCGAATTCTATTGGTTTTTCCCACTTGTAGTTGATGCATGACTTTAGTCACGCTCACTTGTTATGAAATGAAGTAAGTAGCAATTGGGTTTGTGCAGGCAAAGAGAAAGCAATCATCTTTAGGAGTTCAATTGGGAGAAGATGTTATGAGTTTGGTCCTATTACAGACTAATTTAGATCATTCCCTTATCATGGCTCTTGTCACTATGTACCTGTTGATTCAACGTAGAATATGATTCATTTGTTTCAACAGAGAGAAAAGGAGACAAACCTGGAACAATGCCTGAAAGACTGACGTGTGTTTGCTTCCCATAGTCAAGCTTGCAAATTGGATCCGAAGTATCCAGCTTCTTGACCAATTTGTCCGTTTGCCCTTCAAATATTTCAAGAGAACTAGAGCAGCCATAGAAAAGTATAGAATGGAATTCTTTTGGTATACCTGTAAAGCGCATTCTTACATGCTTACTTTTACACTAGATGTTATGTCAGTGGATTTCTTATATCAGACAAGGTATGGTTGGTGGTTTCTGGACCACCTCAAGTTGCTTCAGTTATGACGCTGTCAAATGCCACTGCCTGCAACAGACTTAATTACTGGAACTTCCCTGCAAAATAAAAAGGTTTAACCATAGGAGATCTAGTTCTAATTTCACAAAGGCCCCTCTCCCCTTTCCCATCCCAAATTGTTGACCATGGAATAATAAAAGGAAAAAAAGAAAGAAAGAAAAAAAAAAAAAAAAACTCGTGTATTTCATGACAAGCTCGGGAAAATAATTACAGAATTTAAAAATAAATAAAGAAAAGCTCAACAGACCAAAAATATTTGACTCACTCGGACAGATCATGTCCAGATGAGGACATTTCTGGATTCCCGTTGCTTTTGCCTTTTTTTTTTTCTCATCTTTTTTTGGTGGAGGAGGGGGCTATATAATTTACAAACAAATTATTTATTTACTCTAACATAATGTCTTGTGTGGTATCACGCTACTTTTTTTCTGTACTACGAAATAATTACTAGATCTTCTTGTAATTTTTAAGACTACGAAGAGTCATTACAAGCTGTTGTCTTTCACCTTCTACCTCTGCAAACTTGAGACTTATCTCTGAATATCTCTCTTGCATTTCCTTTAGTTCAATTTCCATTAATTTGTTTCTTTCCCTTAATAATTCTAATTCTGTAGAAAAATGGTCATAATTGGTAACGCTGTTGTCAAGTTTGCAGGCTTTCAATTCTGTCTCTGCTGAAATTTTATCATTCCTGCGGAGAATAGAACAAGGAAGAGAATCAGGAATTGATTGTTTCTTTCGTTTAATTGAACAACCAGAATCAGAGAATGAGAAAGAAAAAAAAATTGAAGAGAGATTATTATCTGTCTTTGAACATACCTCCCAACTGATATGAGGTTCCCATATTCTACGGATGAAGAAGAGTTTGTGTTTTGGCCTTGGTTAACTACTGTATCCTCGGTCTTTTTCATGTTGCTTCGACACCTATTTACCTGCTTCCAAATCAACCATGAGATGTTATTACGACATACAAATATATGCAACTTCAAAGAAAATTATGAGTAACCTTGAGATCCAGATATTTCTACGGAAACAAGCATGCATGAGAAAGACTGCCGAACACGAGAAATCCAGACACCAAAAAAGTAAATGGTGAAATCAATGTCAATATTATCCACAATTACCTCTGTAATCAGTTAAGTGTGTGTTTTAAATGTTAATGAAAAGGAAAACGTTACTTTTGACACACCAATTGCGGTTAGAATCTGCATTTCTTAAAATAATGCATATTTCCTACCTCTTGATATGTGCTAGTAGGAACAGCGTCTTCCAATTTGCACTCCAACTCTTCAATTGTGTGCTGAAAATCCATCGCCTTCTCTGAAATTCTACTTGCTAGAGTTTCTATGGCGTCTTCTTTCAAGCTCACCTGTCTCTGGAACGGGAAATAGGATCCACGAATTGAGTAACATAATTGAAAATTAAATCGACCATTTACAGAAACTTCCAAAACAAAATGTCGATGCTTGGCTTGGAAACATAAGCGATCATGCATTCATGCGAAAATTTTCATTTGACACTGCGTCTTTTGATTTTAATGTAAGAGGGGGTCTCGAGGATACCTCAAGCAACTCAATTTTCTCCATAAGAGCTGCGACTTCCTTTGGGCTACTTTCTGGAGCAGACTTATTTTCTGTAAAAGCTCCATTTCCATCACAGGCTGATTTGTGTTCCTCGCTGTACCAGAGCATGTCGACACCGTTGAACTCTTTCACCTTCTTTAGGTCATCATTTAATTGAGAGACCAGATGTCTAAGTTTATCTTTCTCTATCTCCCCTTCGACCAAGGAATGTTTTAAGTCATTGAAGTGATCTCTGAGCACCTCCAATTCTGTTTGTAGACATCCCATTGATACCTCATATTCATCCTTCCGATGCCTTATTCTATTTAACTCGTTTTGAAACTTCTCGCCTTCTTTTATAAGCAAAGCAATGGTTAATACCAGCTCATTTCTTTCCATGTTTTTGTTCTGGATCCAGCTCTCGCTTTCCTTGAGTGACCTATTCTCTGTTGTGAGCCTTTCAATTTCAAACTTGAGCGAGAAAATCTCCCTACAGAGAGATTCGCAAACCTCTTTTTGAGTGTCCTGTTTGTCAAGGAGCTTGGACTTTGTATGAAGTTCTAACAACATCTGTTCAATCTGACTTGTTTGCAACTCTACCACGTTTGAGAGTTCACAGAGCTTTACTTCATACTCGTTCTTAACGGATTGAAGCTCTTTACTAGTAGACGCAAGTTTTTCATCTAATTGAATTTTCTGCAGTTGCAGCTCGATAGATTCTGCCACTGCTTTAGCAGCTACCTTCTCATTTGCATCAAATATCGAGGCTATCTGCATTGAAAGCCTCTTGAGTTCCTCTTGGAGCCTCTCAGCTGTATCAGCATTTCTCCACCTTGTCTTTCTCAAGTCCTCCTCTGCTAGGATGGCTCTTTGCTCCTGCTCAATTTTGGCACGTGTCATTCCTTCTAGATCAGCCACAAACTTTTCAGCTTGCTGCTCCAGTTCTTCCTCCAAGGACTGGATATGGGCTTCAAGTTCTTTTATGGTGCTCAAAGAACCAGAGAAGTCTTGGGACCGCTGCTTAAGCTCCCTCTCCAAGTGGTCTATGTGCGTTTCCAGCTCTACTATGGTAGCGGAAGGCGTGCATTCTTCATTCATGTCGAGTTTCTCTTCCAGTTCACACTGCTCTAGTTTATATGACATGCCATGATTTTCCTGTTTCAGTATTTCATAGTCGAGTGCTAGTTGTTCCATATGCATTTCTAATTCATCCTTTTCTCTCTTGTAGAATTCTACTTCACTATATAGGTCAATAACCTTTTGTTCCAGAAGATATGTTTCATTTGCATTACTATGCTGCTTAACAAGTTTTTCTAATGCCTTCTGCTCCTCATCATCCTCAGATTCACACTTCGAGATAGAATTATAAAACTCTTCAGCATTCTCAGAAAATCTTGATCTGTCATAGAGATGGACGTTTTCACCTTTTTTCTGCTTTAACATTTCCTCTAGGTTTCGCATTGCAAGAATCAATTCATCATTAGATTCCTGGGTCTTCTGGAGTTGTAGTCGAAGATTGACATTTAATTCCTTCTCCTGGTTTAGTTCTTCCTTCATTTCTTCCAGAAGAGCCGCAGTTTTCTTATCCTCCAATTCCACGCTGGTTTTGGATTTCTCTTTGAGTCTCTCGCACTCCACCCTGAGTGAATCTCTTTCCTCTTTCAAAATGACAATTTCTTTGGACAGATCCTGACCCCTTTTACTTTCTTTGACAATTTGTTTTCGAAGCGTCTGTAGTTCCAATTCTGAAACTTCTGCCTGTCTGGAAGAACCAACAAGCTCAGCCTTGAGCTTTTCAATCTCAATATCTGCATCTCTTTCAGACCTCGTAACTAATCCAGACCTTTCTCTGGGAGGCATATCATCTGATGGTTCATCTATGCTCACTCCATGATCGGAACCAAGGGACCACATTGATTGTGATCTCTGATTCTCTTTATCAGTGGTTGTTGAAAGGAATGTCACTGATTTCTGCGGAAGTGAAGATAAACTAACAGGCTGAAGATGGTTATTCTTTCTCGCTCTATGTTCTCGTGGAGTATCAAATCCAGAGCTGCTCTCAGAGCTTGACAATGTAATATCAGATCCACTTGATGCTCTACAGTTACCGTTCAGTTCGAAATCATGACGGTTCTTGCCAATCTGCTCATCCTATTAACACAAAGAATAGGAAAGAATTATAGCGACAATAGCTGTGGAAAAACTCAATTGATTAGTCCATAAGTTAAAAGCTAGTCTAGAAAACTGGCCATGAAATCTCTGAAAAACAGTAAAAGAGAGAAGGTGCTTAGTATGCTAGTTAGAAATGGAGCCTTACTTCAGTACAATTGTTTTTATTGCATTCATCTATTTCACTATTGCTCAAGAATGATTTCAAGTTCGTTTCCTGGGATCTAACGCTGGCATCATCAAAATCCTCCACCTCTCTGTAAAATATCAGTCGAACATTAGCAAAATAACCTCTTGAATGTTTGCAACTACTAAAGGAATAATACTCGAAACCATAGATTCACACCTTGGCTCAATTTTAGACTGCAACCTCTGTATCAAAACCTATGAAATGACAGAAGCAAAAGTTTAATTAACACTGATGATGAAACTTCAGAGCTCAACGGAGTCCTAATGTTCCAATTCAAAGACTAGACTCCTAGTTAAAAATGATAGATTCACACAGAATTTCAAATTAAAAGTTGAAAATACTCACGTGTAAAACTGCATCAGAAGTTGAGTTCTTTAGGGGAAGCGAAATGGAAGAAGGTTTTGTGGCATCCGCATAATCAGCTAAGTTGATAGAAACCTCCCCAAACACCTTAGATTTTGCCCGTCCCTACATGGATACCCCAATTAAACTGCAAATGTAGTGTACATTATAATTGACAACAAAATAAATAGAAGGTAGACCTTCCATACATACCGTCGAGACGAGGAAATAATAGATTTTCTCATTGATCTTCCCAGATTTTGTGTCCCGCACGAACTTGACTGTTTCATAAACTGGTTTTTCCCATTTGCAATATCCATCACAAACTATGCCTTTATCCAGTCTTGCTGTTGCCTTTCCCACATCTCCAGGAACGATGGATAACGTCAATGCATCCACCACTGAGTGTGACACCTGAAATCAATTACATTTACAATCTTCATAATCCAGTCCAGCCAAACAATCTTGCTCTGTTTGCAGTGAAGAAAACAACAAACAAAGAGGTTCACGGGCACGCATGTATTAATCCATTTCTATCCTGTCCGTTGAAATCGACAGAAAAGTCTCAAATCCATTAATACTCTAATTTATCAGCTCCAAGTGGAGGACATCAACGACTCAGACACTGCTCTCATTTCCAGCTAACTTCAAGTAATGCTCCAAACTCCATAACACAAACTCAATCTAAAACCAGCTATATGTAATTGAACACCGGAAAAGAAACTTCCAAAATCAAGGTCAATGTCCAGGCCAAAAGCGAAATCATAAAAAAAAACAAAACAAAAATCAATAATCTCAAACATACCTTAGTGACATGAAACTGCAACTTAAACTCCGCCTTCACCTTATTCTTCTCACTCCTCCATCTCCCTGACTTGAACATCTCCACCTATCTCCGGCACAGCTTGCGCCGGCGACCAGTTCAGAGCAGATGTTCAAGCTGCGACCGGAACCTCATTTCTGCAGCAGAGTGAGCCGTTAAAGAGCAACAACAACAAAGCGATTAACAGTGTAGATAAAACTGCAAGGGAGCGGGAATCGGAGAAGGAGATAAATTATAATGAAATTTCACATTAGAAAAGCTTAAGAATGAACCTGCAACTCAACAAAGATGGAAGATGACCATGACACGGAGGAATTTGGGAGATCTGAGGGATTCTCTTACTGTCCTCTTTCAGGAAAAAAAAAATGGATAGAAAAATTAAAGTGCAAAAAAATATTTTATTTTTAAATTTATATTCATTTATTTTAAGTTTGTTTTCTCTTGGAATTGAACAAAAACACAGAGAGATGCGTAAAATAGCAAAAATAATTGGTGGTCTGACAGTTCTGCCCCTGAGCATTTCAAACTTTTCTGTGACATTTTACTTTTATGCCACGTGTCATCCAGCTAGGAAAATATTGAAGGGTGAGGTGTTCTCTTTTATTATTAAATATACAATTCATAATTTCTTTTATTGGCCAACAATTTTATTTAAAAAAAAAAAAAAAAAAAAAAAATGCTTCTTCTG
>NW_019268538.1:3407862-3422256 GCF_002738365.1 Cucurbita moschata
AAAAAAAAAAAAAAAAAAAAGTAAATGCTTCTTCTGTCACCCATCCATCCAAAATTATAATTTAATAAAATACTCGCAAAAAGTCACAATATGTAGGTTTTTTTTTTTTAATATAATAAATAATATTTAAAAAGGAATTCCAGTACCATTTATTGGAGCCTTCGGCCCCATCCCTAATAAATTTATCTATCTATTTTATTTTACAGAAACAAATAAAATAATAAAATATCATAGGATTCTTTTGGATTGATATGATTAGGAGAGCCAACTTTCATTTCCTTGTCCCATGCGCAACCCTATATTTCTTCCTTTAATTGCAACTTTTTCGTCTGTCTCTTGACCTTATGAAAACAAACAAATAATATACGTTAATATATTCCCAAAATAAGAATATTTAATTTTTGTTTTTTTTTTTTAATACTCTACAATACTCTATGACCCAACATAGTTACTTTATACAAATATGAAAATATTTATATTATAAGTATTAAGTATTGTCAATTTAATACGTATATTTTTTATTAAAATTAAAAAAATATATATAGGGAGAAAAGGCCAAATTAATAAAAATTTAACTTGCAGTAAAAATAGAAATTGACTGTCAAAACTAAATTAGTATATTTCTGTAAAAAATTTAAAAAAGCTTAAAACTAACAATAAATATCTGAATGGGCATGAGAAATATTAAAGTTTATGGAAATAAAAAATAAATGATATTCTGGGTAACTTTTATATTATATGTAAATAGGAAAGAAAGAGATGGGGCATTCTGGTCATTCTGATTTTTGTTTGTTGTTGGGTTTCTTTTAAAAGAAAATAAAAAATAAAAAGCTGCCTTACTAGACGACGACAGAAGGGACGTAACGTAAGGGAGCGGTTTCCAACGGTCGTTAAATGAAATTGTTTTAAATATTTTGTGATATTTTTAAAATGACAAAATTGATTTGAAGCCCTTGTCATTTACGCTTTTGCCCCCACAACTTCACATATTTACAACTCAAGACAAAATACAGAAAATGAAAATCACAGGCACACGATTTGGGAATAATAATTTTAGTTTCACGGGGAAGAGTAATCCATGCCTCGTTGGCAGTCTTAAGCCAACTCACTAACGTTGACGTGTAATAGTATTTATTACGCTAAAATTATAAAATTGCCAATATAATTTTAATTTAATAATTGATCTACTATATTGGTAGACTAAATTTTTATTAAAATAGCAAGTGAATTTAGAGAAAAAATGGTCACAAATATTTAAGTTTACGAAATTGGGGGAATGTTCTTGTTGGAGTGTTCTATAAAAAAAATTAAAAATAAAATAAAATAAAATAATAGGTGGAGGAAAGAGAAAGGAGCAGCCATTTGACTTTAAAGAGAGTCATGAGAGGAGCGTGAACTAAGAAGGTCAGGATTGTCAATCGGAGAAATCCACGTGACCCTTGCCCTGTCGGTAAGAGCTCCACGTCATCCGCTCTTCACGGATTTTATTCCCATTTTGTAATTTACGTCGTAATCAAAATCATGTTTTATTTTAATTATAATTTTTTACTGTCAGTATTTTAGATGATAATTAATTATTTATTTCTTTAAGCTTGAAATATAAAGCCAAAATAAGCGAAAGGTTACTCGTGGGGAGGCAAGACCCAAATTTGGTAATGGAATAATTAATGGAAAAGGGACCTAGCAATGTCAATTATTAAAAGCAAAGCAAGTGGAGCCTATGGCTATATAATTGTACCATATACGAATGCAAGCACATGCCCCTTTGTCACGCTATAGGAAAATTGTTGTCTTCCTTTCTCTAATTTACCACTAATATAATTTTAAAAATGGTGAAATTTTGCAAAATATAATCTATTAAATATTTCTTGCCCTTGTTTTATTCGTCCAATTTTTAGAAGAATCATTTATGGTTCATTGTTTCAACCTCTTTAATATTAATTCAATTAATTAAGATATTTATTTAAGTTTAAAAAGTATTGTCTAAAATTTTGGATGGGTGATTAATAAATGTTATTAAAATTATTGGATGTGAAAATGTCATGTTAATTAAATTGTAACAAATATTGGTAAGACTATTGCATGTGATAATGTCATCTTAATAGGTAATTGTTTTTCCACGTTGAATGTTGAAGGAAGTGTAAAGAAGAGGGTAACTCAGAGAAAAGGCTGTTTTTGATGCCTATGGTCCATTTTCTTTTCAGTGGGCCTCTTTCAATAATTCTCCATTATAAAATTATCCCTCCACTCACTAAAAACCTAATATATTATATAAATTAATTAACGTTTTTGCTTCCAAAATAATTTATTTAACGGGTGTCTAATTACCTTCTTAATATCTTTCTCAATCATCCAATCGATAGGATTACTTTCATTAAAATGTGGTCTGTTTATTATTAAACTCTTCATTTATTCGAGTGTCACGATACATTTCTTAATTGATTTAACCATTAATAAAATTCATCCACAAGCAAAAATTACGTCTATTTTGATTTTGATTCTTTTTAGAAAAAAGTATAAACTTTTAACTTTATTTTTGTCACATGACTATGATTTTCATTATATTTGTTATTGAAATAATGAATGTGTACTTTATTTATTTCTTTCGGTGTAATGTGACAATATGAGATTTTTCAGTTGAATGTGTTACTAATTGTCCATGATTATGATATAGCTTCTCCAAACAAAAAGATCACAAAAGGGATTTTTTTTTTTAATTTATATTTTTGTCCAATTTATCCCCCCACCCCAATTATCCTAAGTTTTTGGAAGCTTTTGTCTCGTACTAACCCTTCCAGAGTCGCATGTTTTTTTGGTCTAATTTTCAGCTATATAAATTAATTTTGGTTGAATTTTTTGAAAATTAAAAATTCAATTAGTGTGTGAGTTAGATGTTTTTTTTATTGGGTTACAGTCTAACCCAATACTACTCTATTATAAAAAAGTTAATCATAAATATTTGATATTTAAATTTTATGAGATTTTTATAATCGGAAACCATTTTTGTTTGTGGTTGAGATGTGCAAGTGGGGCATTGTTGAAGTGTTTGGTAAGATTGTGTGCTTTTAATCCTATATTTCCACACCATGTGACAAATCCATCATCTAAAATCTCATAAAGTGCTAAAATTCTTCTTCAACCCATAAATCATTTAAGATTGGAAAAATAATATTATATATATTATTTTTGAGAAATTGAGATACAAGAGAATGTGATCACGTGAAGGTGGTCGGACCCCAAGAATTTGCTTTTTTATTTAAAGTTTCTTTTTTCTTTGAATTATGATAAATCTACACCTTTGTATGTGTCTCAATGGTATCGTATTCTTAGTTTCTCCACTTTATCCAAAATGACTTCCCAACCATTTTCTCTCGAACAATCATTTATTCATTTACTCTTTTAATCTCACGAATAAATTTATTCTTAGCTTAGACAATCCTTATTCTTTTAATACCGTGTCATAATCATATGAGTTCATATGTAAGGTTACTCCTGACATGTTTTTGTGATTGCATGCAAGGTCCTTCCTTGCTTGATATCATCCTACTAAGGTTATGTCTTATATCCGTTCCATGTCCTAAGAAAAAAAAAAAGTATAATTTTTCAAATTAAAATGAAAACATGAACTTATTATAATAGGCAAGTTAAGAAAGAAAATAATAAGGGGCATAATGGTCAGAAATATGCATCAAATCTAAAAATGAGTAGGCGTAATTTCCGAGAAGCCCAATTAATAGGAATTGGGTCCGCAATGTATCTAATGGGCCCAAAGCCCAACTATTTGGTAGTAAAATATATATTTTTTTTAATTTTAAAAAATTTTGAAATCTGAAATCAGAACTCAGTCTGAAATTATTGCAACTCATAAGTAATATATATTTTAAATATAAATTTAGACGGATAACAATTAGCATTAGCAAATAAAATATATAAATATTTTCTAAATTCGACTTTTGTTAACGGTACCAATAAATTAATCTTAAACTAAACCCTGTTTTTAAGGGAAAATTTGAAACTGAATCTCAGGCAGAGAAGCAAGTGTAAACCACGTTGTCTGAGCCGGTGTGACCCAACCGGAATCCCGTTTTTCCAGCGTCGACAGACTTCTCCTTCTCGGAAGTTGGCCGGAGGGCGCGTCCTTTGATGAGCTCCGGCCGCCTCTCCTTGGCGGCGGCTTGTTTCTCGATGCGACGGCGATTGACGTAATCTTCGGGAATAAAAACATCCATAACGAGTCCAGAAAATTGGAGATTTAGAAGAAGAAGAAGAAGGAACAGAGGATGTAATTAAATGTGATTAAGGAAGTATTTATATGAGTAATTAGTTTGGGGGTATGATATGATACCGTGGGCCAATGGTCCCATGTTTTGGGTTAAACAAGCGAACCGCAGAGATTCATGCAGCTGGATTTACCAACAAATTTCATACCGCTTTCCCACTACTCTTTTTTTTTTTTTTTTTTTCTATACAAATTATAATTTTACTCTAAATTTGGAGTTAGTGTCTTAAAAAACTCTTAATTAACCAAAAATAAGGTATAATGCATATTTATATTTTGGATTTTAAATTTAATGTTTCTAAATTATCAAATAAAGACGAACTAGATTTAATTGGCAAGTTAGGAGCATGCAGGACACTTGGGTCGACGTTGGATTTGGACTTTGGCCAAATCATTTTATTTTTCTTTTATCTCATGACTTAATCTTTTTGTATGGACTCGAATATCGGTCATCAAATTTTACACATAACAATTAGCTTTACCAACGGCTTTTAATTTTTAAATAGAAAAACATTGTTTGTAATATCAATTTCATATCTTTCTTGTCCCGAATCAATCTAAAAAAATTCTATCTTGGTTACTAATTTAGATATTGCCATTCATTTTCGAAAAGATTCTATATCTGTTTAATCAAAAGATTTGGAATATATATATATATATATATTTTTTTTTTTTATGGTTACAAAATTCTAGAAAGAAGGCATGTTTTTTTATATTATTAATCCTAACAACCAAGAATTATTTAAAAATACTTTTTGTAAGTAGAAAAATAAAAGTACTTTCTATCGATAAATTACATATTTTATTAATTCAAAAAAAAAAAAAAAGAGTAGGTAGGAGTTGGACAAATCGGTCATTTACGCAAAAGCTAAACGTGTGGGAAACTTGGAATAAAAACTCCGATTATCGTGATAAAATTTAAATAATTTGAAATTTCTCTATTGTGCCACTTGTCAGTATCTGTGCTTTCTAATTTTAATAAGATCAAACGCGTTCGATGAGAAGGTGTACTCATAGTTCTGTGGGCACAATGCATCGGAACATTCCTCGAATTAACCATGAATAAATGCTTCTGAGTAACGTATAACTGATAAATTATAGTAAATTAATTAATTTTATATCAATATGTTATTAACTAAATAAATTATTATTATTATTTTTATCTTGATCCTCAAGTAAATAATTCTTTTTGAGATATAGGTGAAAAATCATGTCCAGTATTAATTTCTCAATTAAATAGGTTTTTATGTAAAAAATAATGCAGTACAAGCTCTACGTCTAGCCTATAAAAGAACGTGGTGTAATTATAATTTTGAAAAATAATATAAAGCGAGATTTAAATGAATTCAACTACCACAATATTATAGTGTTACATAATAATAATGTTTATTACTAAGTCTCAATACTGACTATTAACTGATGAATGCATATGAATGGTATGTTATATGTAGATCTGGTCGGACTCTCGCTAATATACCATCGAATAATTGATATAGCTCATATCTAAATTATGTTTTTTTTTACGTAACGAGTAATGAAAAAGATAGAATGACGTAGGAAGATTATTATCGGGATAATTGGAAGATTCATGTAAGAATGGTGAAGTAGTAATTTAGGGAAGGCCCAAGTGGTGACTGAAAAAGGACCAAACTCTTTTGCTCCAAATCCACCAAACCAACACAAACTTCTCTCTCTCTCGCTCTCTCTGTCGAAGAACACAAAGGTTTTGCAGAGAAGAAAAGGCAGCGTGGCTAAGCTGAAGGAGTACGTTATGGGCGGCGCCGACGAGTCTGAACCAGATTCGCAGCCGCCAGTGCCGCTTCAAAACAACTCCCTCATTCCTCACGGTATTTTTCTTCTCTTCCTTTTTTTCTTTTTCTGTTTGGTTTCTGGGAAAACCAAAATCACTCCTTCCCGGAAAGTTTTTGTTTATATTTTCTTCCCACATTTCTTGTCCATGTGTTAGACGAACATGACTCTATATGATATTGTCCACTTTGAGCATAAATTCTCATGACTTTGCTTTAGATTTCTCTAAAAGGTCTCGTACCATGGAGTTAGTATTCCTCACTTATAAACCCATAATCATTCCCTACATTATCCAACACTCTGCCTCTCTTTTGTGTGTGTTTGGCTTTTCGGGAAAATCTTACTTTCCCGGAAAATGCATCCTTGTCTAGACTTAAGTCCTTCATTTCAACGTTTTGTTTATCAAGCATAGAATTTAATTTTGTATAAAAACGTTTCAATTATTTTTATCTCTTAAACTTAATTTTTAAAAATAAAAAATTATTAAATAGGCGTCTCCTCAAAGGAATAATAATAATAATAATAAAAAGAAACGAGCAAAAATAATAATAAATGGAAAATTATATGGTAAAGTTTTAATTACATTTACATAATAATAATTCCTTATTTACTTAAATCATTATTCACAATTCAATTTTTTTACAAATTACAATTTAATTAAAAAAAAATGAATTATTGAACCAAAAAATAGTAAAAAGTGGTTTTTGAATGTACTGGGAAAAGAGTGCCATGACTGATCAGCTTTTTTTGCTACACAGCTTTATTGCCTTGTCTAGAAATTTTTGTATACCCTAATTTCTGAATATTTATGTAAATTATTACAAGACATAAAATATATATATTGTCTTTTGTCTGGTTGTTCTCAATAATCATTTATTTGGGAAGAAAACAGTGTCGAATTTATTTGTTTTCCAATAATTTGTTGGTCCTCTTTGGAAATAAATCTGCAAAATGACACAAAACTAATAATGGTGACAATCACATTCTTCATTAAAAGAAAGAAAAAAACATGTTCTTCTTACAAATTATGTGCTTCATTCGGTTCGTGTCATTTTTTGTTGTATTAGTGGCTGATTTCTTGTCTAACAAAGACAAAATAAATGACAGCCGTTTCAGCTCCTCATTCCGACAAACTTGTTCCTCCAAAGGACAGAGGTAAAACTCTCCATTTTCTTTCTGGTTGCCTCTAATTCAACAGCATTTGCAAGATTCTTGCGTTCGAGATATTCGAAAGTGTTCATTAAAAGTAGAAAACGAAACAAAGAAATTGCTATAGAACGGGGTTTTGTGATCTTAGATGTTGCGTTGGCTCGTGTCGAATTGGAGAAGAAGTTGGCATTGATCAAAGCATGGGAGGAGAGTGAGAAGATCAAGGCAGAGAACAGGTAAGATATAGAAAAGTTTGTTCATTGTTGAATTTTGGATTATGTATTTGAAATCTTTGGATCAGGGCATACAAACGGCTCTCTGCTATTGATTCTTGGGAGAATACCAAAAAAGCTTCAATACAAGCACAGCTGATGAAGTTAGAGGTAAATTTTCATTTCTATACTTCTTTCTCATTGATTAAGACTCGGGTTTTCGATACGAGTTTTGAAGCGTTTGGTCTTTTGTGAAACGAAAGGAGAAAATGGAGAAGAAGAAAGCTGAGTATGGCGAGCTAATGAAGAACAGAATCGTTGGAATTCACAAGCAAGGGGAAGAGAAGAAAGCAACCATTGAAGCCGAGCGAAGAGAACAGTGTCTGAAGGTCGAGGAGACCGCAGCAAAATATCGAGCTTCCGGGTTCACCCCGAAGACTCTACTAAGATGTTTCAGTGGTTGAGATGGGTTGGGGTTGAAAGAATAGACTCCTATCTCAGATTTGCAGTCTGGTTTTAGTTTTGGTTTGGTTTTGTATTGAGTTAGTTGGAGATGACTTGCAGGTGTTCCTTTTGTTGTGTAAAGATTATATCAGTTTGCTGCGTTTTACCCACTGATCACTTTTCTTATGCTCTATGCACTGATAGAGTTCTAATAGCAGTATTGATCCATGTCTTCTGCTGCTTGTTTGCCTACAAAGCACGGGAAATTAATACCCGGATACGGTCCCAAAGAATCAGTCATGTTATTCCTTAGCAAGTGTGATAGCCCAAGCCTACCGTTAGTCGATATTGTTCACTTTGGTTTTAAAATGCATCTATTAGGGAATGATTTCCACCCCTCATAAGGAATTTTTCGTTCTCCTCTCTAACCGATGTAGGATCTCATAATCGCTAGCACACCGCTCGGTATCTGGCTCTAATACCATTTGTAACAGCTCAAAACCACTACTAATAAATATTGTTAGCTTTGGCCCATTACGTATTGTCATTTGCATCGTTAGGAAAAATTTTTCACTCTTATAAGGAATTCTTCATTTTCATCTCCAACTTATGTGAGATCTTACACAACCAGATAGATCATATATCATCCAATCGAGCAATAGATTATACAACAACGAGAATGAGCTGTCGGTGACGATTTTCAGAGTCGAGAACTGAATATGTGCAAGGAAAATAATGGTTTATGGTCGAAATACAGTTCGATACCAGAATGAATATTACTAACTCTACTAGTTAAAGAACGAACCTTTTACATATAAACATATGGCTGCAAATATGACACGACCAAGACAGCGACAACGAAAGGCAAACTGCACTCTTTTGCTAACAAATTTTACTTCCAAAAGGGGTCACTTACATGTTGCAAGAGAATTACGCTTCGTTTTGATGTTTAAGCAGTCAGCCGAGCACAACCCGTGTCACGCTATCCTTTAGACCGATTACTTGCAGCTTTTCGTCTCGCGCAGCATCCAACTAAGTAGATGATCAGCTGGAAATGGAACTAAGAGTTAAGAAATAAAGAAAGGGAATGGAAAAGATCTGGAAGTGCTAGCAGAAAGTGTCTTACCAAGATAACAAATAGAACGACATTGAAGATCGCAACCAAACGCCATTCTGTTTTCATGTACTGTGCGACTCCGGCCCTGAATGATCAAACAATCAAATGATGATGAAACGGAGATGAATGAATAGAATAACGTCACAAGAGATATTTACTTGCACGAATCGCAATCGTAACACTTGACTGCCTTCGAATTCTTGTATAGTTTGCAGTCATGGTTTGAATTGACAGGATGAAAACTCAAGTCATAAAATGATGCATTAACAGCAGGATAACCACACCTATCATTCATATCAGGATGCCCAAAAGATAGCATCAGTCACAAGAATTCAAATGCATAGCTTACGGCCTTGCGAAAAGCACATGAATTTAGTTTCTTCTTTTGTTTATTGCTGATATAAACATAAGAAAACGAACAAGGAATTTGAAAGTTACACCTACTCGGATGGGGGTCTGCAACAACCTGCTTCAATTGGCGTCAGCTTTGCCAACTTATACTGCTTGAGAGTCTGAAATTGCCAAATAAAATGACTTCATGAAAAAGTTCAAATCGTCTCATATTCAAATCGTCCAAGCTCGAAACAAGAACCTTGTATTTTTTTGAAAGAATATTGCAGTCCTCAGATTTGACGAGACAGCTTTTCAAACGCATCCAATTGTCGGTATCATTAAGCTGTAATGGCGCGCCAAGATTAGCAGAAATAAATGATCTTAATCACTCTGCAAAAACTAAAATAGCACCCACCTGTTTTAGAAACCATGTACTGTAATCTTGTAGTTGATACTCCTTATACCTCATCAATGGGAAGAAAAGGGGAAAAGACATCAGTGTCGATGCAACAAGAACCGAACTTCGAGCATTACCAGCACCAGTTACTCTTAAGCATCCTCAAAACAAAGTTACTTACCTCAAGCCAGCAACAGAATGCCCTGAACCATTGTTTGTAACAATAAACCTAAAAGGGATTCAAATAATTACGTTAGGTTCAAGAAGAGTACAACAATACAAACTACATACCAACTGGGAAGACACCAAAGCAAGGTTCAAGCATTCGCAAAGAGGAAGTGTGAGCCATGTAATTTTGGTGGCTAAAAGATGAGAATAACTAAGGATGTCCACTTTGATACTTCCTTTTATATCTTGAAGGGATCATGTGAAGATAACAAAGAAAATAAAAGTAGATGAAAGTGAAACCGTGGTTTAAGTATAGTGTAGTTCTCATCTCATGGCCTAACTTTATAATTTGTGAGATTCCACATTGGTTGGAAAGGAGAACGAAACAAAAGTGCGGAAACCTCTCCCTAGCAGACACGTTTTAAAACTTTGAGAGGAAGCTCGAAAAGGAAAGCCCAAAGAGGACAATATCTACTAGTGGTGGGCTTGGGCTATTACAAATGGTATCAAAACTAGACACCGAGCAGTCTGTCAACGAGGATGTTGGGCCCTTAAGGAGGGAGGATTGTAAGATCCCACATCGGTTGGAGAGGGGAACAAAACATTCCTTATAAGCGTATAGAAATGTTTTCCTAGCAGACGCGTTTCAAAACCTTGAAGGGAAACAATGTCATCCACTCACTGAAGACTGAAAAGCATTGCCTCTCGTGATCGCACCAGCTCCTTCTTTCACTCATCTCAATCTTATTTAGAAGGCATCCCGACATAATGCATCGAAGGAATCGTTTGACAAGTACACAAAACATAGAAACATAAGCCGTAAATTTTACCTAGTAGAACATATTCAAATAGGACATGTGAGAAAGAAATGTAATTTTTTTCAATATGCTAAAGTTTAGAAACATAGGGTTGCAATCATGGGTTTGATAATGAATCTACTTCAGAAACATATACTTACGCCAGCACCGTAAACACCAGAATCCCCACCAACGTAATGCACAGCATGATCAAATACTACAAGCAGAAGGTCAAGGTCGAGCAAATATTGGGAAAATTAACATCAAATGTTAAGACAAAACATTTAAAAGGATACAATCCACAGCAATATGGAATTGTTCTTAAGAGCACCGAAAAAACCAACTATAGACCTGGTTCATAAGTATTGATAACAACAATATTGGGTGAGTGAGACAGAATATACTCTGAACTAAACAAGATTGCATTCCTACAAGAATTGAAAACTTACACCACAAAGATGAATCCACCAAGTCCCATAACAGGAAGAGTAAGAGACTTTCGACAGCCGTCATGGTGCGTGCCCATCCATATCCCAAATATTACGACAAGAATAGCTAGAAGCTGTAACATGAAGATACCGAGTGAGATGAGCAATCCTGGACCCAAGTAGTCTTGCTAAGACATAGTTAACTAATGCTTAAAGCCCTGCTCCATAAACTCATTCTCGTATGAACTCCCACAACAGAGAAAAGGATTATGAAACTCATTGAACATATGAAAACAATTCAAAGGCAATGCAGGCAAAACCCATCAAACATACAAGAAACTTGAACAAATACATTGACAAAGACATAAACAAAACCTCATTTGCACAACATGCGACGGGTGAAACTAAGTCCAAAGACATGGGAGCAAAAAACAGAACAAATGTCCACATAGCAATGTAACATATAAACACCATCTTTGAAACATAACAAAAAAAAAATGGAAAAATGAAGAGGAATCGTGCATACCATGGTGAGAAAATTGATCCATCTGATGATAAAGATGCTAGTTCCCATTCCCATTTTGCTCCTCTTCCCTTTCACCTCCTTGCTCTCAATGTCGCGGCCAGAAACAGAGAGAAATAGGTCCAAAAAGGCAGGAAAAAAGAATCCGGGTGTGAAAGTTTAAATGGAAAATATAAAAAGGGAGAGTGGAGTTTCTTGAGAGCTTAGCTGTGGAGGTGGCTGGAAGCAAAGAGAGCGGCTACGCTGGGAGGAGACGGGGTGGAGTGGGGATAATGTAAGAAAGGTAATGGCATTTTCGTCAAAGGAAAAGAAGAATCACATGGCTCTATGAAAACCCTGATGTTATCCACCAATCCGACAAGACACTCATAAAAGGGAAAGCCGTGATTTTGGACTTAAATTTGAGGTTAATGAAATTATGAGTCTAAGTAGTCTTGATCATATTCTTAATAGACCAATGTTTACGCCTGTAAGAGGGCTTCCAGATCGACCCTGGTCTCTTTTATTTACTTTTTCTTAGTCACTTTAATTAAATCTCTTTATTTCCCATCTGGGTTTGGTTTTTCCTTAACAAAATCTTCTCTTTCCTTTTTTTTTTCCCCCCCTTAATTACGTTAAATTATGCTAGACTTTCAAATTTTATAAACAATATCTAAAACTTTATTTAATGAAATCTTTGTTTCACCCCTCCCAATCATAGGTATTTAAAATATATCCACAACCATGTGAAAGAGATCATCCTTTTCATTTGATATCATTCATATCCACCGAGAAGAATGGGTCATGTCACATCAATTTTCATTTCAAATTTCAATAGTTCTTCCATAATCAAAATTCAAGATTTTTATCATTACATATTTAACTGTATAACTTTAATCACAGCTACAGAATGAGGGGGAAGAACTTGAAGGCTACAAACAATCTCTAAATACAATGATGTGGTTGAGTTTTAATCAACAGTAGCTTAGTTCCTTTACTTCCCCACAAGTGATAAGACTTTGGGCAAAATTACAAAGGCTTCTTCTCACTGTGAAGCAAACTGGAAGAGAATAGAACTAATGCTGCTCGCTTTCTGTGTTTTTCACAATCAAAATTTTCTTCACAGTAAAATGCCTCTGAAACTCAAGAAACTGCTACTGTACCCTGTTGGTGCAAGTTAAGATGACAGATTTCACGGTTTCTTTATCCAATGATGTCTGAACCATCAGCTGCACAATATAATATCATATTCATATTTCAAATACCATTCTTGATTGGATACAAAAATAAAATTATAAGATTACATGAGTTTAAACAGATGAAGGTTGAAGTATACTTCATTTCGACTTAAAACAGAGTTGTCGAATTGGAAGTGTTAATCAGTTTGCTGTCTGAAGATTAAAGAAGAAAGGGGGTGCTCGGCTCGTGAGTCGAGCTTATGTTTATGTAATCCAGGGTTAAGAAGTCAAACTTATGTTTGATCTACCAGATTATGAGAATGTTAATCTCAACAACGCCATACACCTACTTAAGACTTCTAAAACCCACATTTTCAAGTGTTTCATAACCTATTCCTTTGTACAATCTGACTTCTAACCCCAAGCATCATAAGAGTTTTTAGCAACACAGTAATGTTTCTGAATATTTACCTCCTGTATTTTGTTTCCAGATCGAGCAAGTAATTTGTACTGATTTTCGTACATAGAAGCCATATAAACCTGCATCAAATGGAGAGTTGATGGAAAATTATCTGAGACACTGAGCTGTGCATAAGACCGTATAATTTCAAGGAACTAGCTAATACTCATTCACCAGAAATACTATAGATCACATGAAAGCTGGGAATAAGATGGGAGTAGCTAAAATCTCTAAGAATAATGAGCCACAAAATGTAAAAATCATTTAGTTCTAATACTATCCTCGTGATCCAGAACAATTTCCCCTGTTTTACCTGAAAGGTTGGAGCCAAGCCAGGGCTAAGGAAAAATCGCCCTTTGGATACAGCCTCAATACCTTCAGTATTTTGCAGTTCGTTGATGAGAGATTCTACGTCAGGCCACTGTCCAAAAATAGAACTTGTAAGGAAAAATTACACTGGTAAGAGATATTTTCCTCTTGTACTTTACTGATATTCATCCTACATATAGATAGCATAGAAATTAAGGATGCAGCAGATATGTATATAAAACGTTCATAAATGCCAAAAGGTGATTGTTAGTCAGATGATAAGTTCTGAGATAATCACCATGTACCAATCACTTGCATCGAATTAATAATACTAACTAACAAGAGAGTACAAATACCTCGGTGTCCACTTCGGCTGATTCTAATCTTCCATCCATGGGATCGTGATCACCAACCACAGACTCCAATGCTTCAGCGAGCGGATCTGGCTGCATAAAGAAAAACATGGTTTCTACTCAGAATAGTTGCTAAAACTATATCAAGATGTTTAATTTATGAAGACATCTTACTGTAATCTGCTTCAACGATAAGAATATGCGTTCGAGTGAAAAATCCAACTGATGAACTTTTGCCTCGACAACCTACAAAAGTAAGATATGGAGACAAATTTCAATTGTTAAAAGAAATGGAGTAGGATGAAATTTTGACATATGAGCTTCCACAGGTAGCTCATTGGTATGTGGCCAGGTTCCACCTCCATGAGGGGTTTGAGCCATATTTCCCCTTTCCCCCAATTTGTGGTGTAATGTAATGCTTTCATAAGTTATAAAAAAAAAAAAAAAAAAAAAAAAAAT
>NW_019268538.1:3423197-3427117 GCF_002738365.1 Cucurbita moschata
AAAAAAAAAAAAAAAAAAAAAAAAAAATCTTTTCAGCTGAGTTCAAGAGTCAAGTTGTGTGACACGTTTTAAAACCGTGAGGCAGAAGGCGATACATAACGAGCCAAATCGGACAATATCTATTAGCAGAGGGTTTGGGTTGTTACAAATGGTATCAAAGCCAAACACCATGTGGTATGCCAACAAGGACGTTGGACCCCCAAAGAGGGTGGGTTGTGAGATCCCACATCAGTTGAAGAAAAAAACGAAACATTCCTAATAGACGCGTTTTAAAACCGTGAAGCTAACAACAATACGTAACGGACCAAAGTGGACAATATTTACTAGCGGTGGGCTTGGGCAGTTATAGGTCGCACAAAATACCTGACCAATCTTGAAGTATGATGCAGGGTTCAAAGTAGCATCCCAAGAAACCTCAGTCTGATGAATCAAAGCGGGCACTCCTTGGATCTATATCAACGTGGTTGAGTTAAAAATCTCAAAATTTTTAGAAGACATACACACCCTTAAAACAAGTAAACGTGTCCAAAAGAGCAACTTGAAATGAAGAATGTTCATATCCAACCAGAAAATGTACCACCGTTTCTTTATAAACCAAATTTTCCAAAGTGCACCACATCACTCCAACATACAATTATACAGTGTAGAAAACAAGAAACTCTTCCATTTACCTCGACAAAGATACCAAAATAAGCGATCTTCGTGATGCAACATTTGACAACATCTCCTACTTGCAGAGTAGCCTGGATAAGCAATTAAATGAAATGAGGATACATGTTAATGCTAAAGGTTTGAGAGAATCAAAATTCTCTATTTCATTCACTAAAGAGATATGTATACAAGTGGACAAGGTTAACCTAAAATGCTGCTAAGGCATATCCAACCATCTCAGCAAAACTATCTTGAATATGGAAAGTGTTACATAAAACAAATGAAAAATAAAGAGGAACTGAATAGTAAACAATGAACACTACCGTTTCTTGCATGATATCTAATTAATCATTTTGAAAACCCAGGAAAAAATTATTAATTATCTTCAAGCATAGTAAGTTATAAAACTGAACTAGCATTCTAGCATCCGAAAAACGCTACAACAGGATAAAGTAGCTAACCATTAAACTCCTCTTTTTCTCGACCAATTCTTCCCTTTCTTTTTGCCTTATGGAAAATATAAGCTTCCTTGATTTTCTGTTAGCCAACACCACATTTACTTTGATTTTCTGCAAACATACATTCCATCAGTACTCATGAACAGTTGTGATTGCTGAAATTAGTGAGGCTTCTAAACCTGGCCGACAAATGATGACAAGAATTTGAGTTTCTCTCGATCATAAATTTGAAGAAGATCCTCCAATTTCATGTCAGGTGTAAGCTCACTCCCATTTTTTACATCAATTTCTGGATCTGGCCTAGTACTAGCAAAATTCGGGCTTCCACCGTCACTAATTCCAATAATTCCTAAGTTTTGCTTGTATAGTGATGGATCCAAACCTTTCTGTCTTAGCCAAGACTCGAAAGCTAAGAACTTCCACTTGGCAGAAAGATTACGATATGGAATAAATCCTACGATGGAGCCGAATGATACCTTCACAAATCAAGAAACAATTAATGCCAAAAAGAAAAATGAACTTCAAATAAAAGTAGGACAAAGCACTTGCTGCAAAATATACTTACAACAAAACCTCGGGTAGTCGAGCTTATTATTTCCACATCAGCTCTGTCTCCAGACTTCGCCAGATCTTCTGCTTTAGTCCAGTCAGCAAGTTCATGTTCCTGCAAATTTATCAAGCACCTGGGACTTACACACTAGTGATTGAAATAAATAAGGTAAGGAAACAATAATATGCACAGCCTGACCTCCAAAGCAGGAAGAGCAGAGAAGTTCTCTGTCTCACCAGCACCAATAACATCAGGAGTCGAGGTCTCTTCTCCACCGAGTTTTAATGTTTCATTTGAAGAATAATCTACCCTGGTTAATAGTACCATGCAACCAAATTCATTTGGGTATAAAAGAAACAGAACATTACAGATCATAAAACTACAGTAGCTACCTTTTTGGTTTACCCAATAACGTAGCTTCGTTGGACAATTTTATTGTCGAATCCATAAGATCACTAAATGATTTGCTCAAATCTGGTGTGTCCTCAATATATCCCATATCACTTGGCTCAGGTGGCCGTAATCCTTCAGATGACCAAATACAAAATTACGTTTTCATAATTTTAACTAAAAATAGGTGTTTAACTTTCAAGAGAGAACTAAAAGACAAGAAAAAAAAACCTTATAACATAGATTATTACCTACAGCAAAATAATTATTATCTATCCCATTTTCCTTTGATGATGAGGCGTCTTCAGTTTCTTCAGAAATGGCAGACACATTTTCGTTTTTATCATCAACTGTACTACTTTCTGAATGATCAAGATTTTTATGATCCTGTTCATTTTCAAGTCTTGTGTTTTCACCTATTTCTGGCTTCTTAAAAAGAGTAAACCCATCAATTCGGTCACTTGTTGATCCCTTACTCGCCTGATTTACAACATTCTCTTCACCAGATAGCTTTTCCTTCTCATCAATAACTTCATTCGAAACCATTGGTTCTGGCTTCCTCAACAGCGTCATATCGCTATATTTCTCCTTTGTTGATACATTGCTCATTTTCAATGATAAATTTGGCTTCATTCTTATTCTCGACGGTTTATCTTCAACATCATCCTCCTTATAAATTGTTGGTTTCCTCAAAATAACATTGGGAACCCTGCCTTTAGGACTAACTGCTGGCTTTGCAACTGCTTGGCTTGGTTTCTTTAAATCTGGTGCTGATGGCTTATTGGCAGCTTCTAACTTCATTTCCTTCTTTAACTGAGGTCTGACCAAATTCAAACCATCAAGAGAAAGTTCCTCTACCTCGTTGAGCTTACCCTTCTTCTGGTAAAATGATTTCTCAACTTCAAGATAAGAAGCGCCAGTGTTCATTTTTTTGCTCATTATCTGAATTATCAACACATGCCAATAATTTCAATAGAATAGTGAGAATTCACCATCACAAACACAACACATTGCACACACATGAAACCGTAACTTCAAGCCAGGTCAAACAAACTTTGAAACACAAATTCCAAAAGCTTAAGTTGATAGATTAAGATCATTTTTATCCTTTTAATCATATTTTTAACACTCCTATCATGCAAGGGTTGGGAAATTAGCACAAAATTCAGCCATCTTGAGCTCCAAGACAATATATCCTAATCCAACAAATGATTATCCATATTAATTCAAAAGGAAATAACATTCCATGAGTGAACACATGAACTTCCCCTATAACGTTGTGTTAAACTATCATATAACTCAAAAGCTTTAGCATTATTAGATTATGCCCAATACTTATGATTCAATTTAGATTCTGAAAACCACTCTTGAGAAAGAAAAAGAGACCTTGGCCAGTGTTAATTTGGGGTCTTCGCCAATCATGCGGCCAAACTTGAGCTCCATTTGGTCCCATTTGTCGAGCTCAGCCTCTTCTTTGGAAGCAAGAACCGAAAACTTACTGGGTCTGGCATTAAAGCACGGATTTCTAACAGCAACTCTTCTGGGTCGCAATAAATCAATAGGTGAGAAGAAGGAGGAGGCCGTTAGAGCGCGACCGTCCATTCCTTGGGTAAAGGAATTGCAGTGACTAATAGACTTGCTTCACAGTTATTGATGTTCTTCAACTCAGTGCAAATGAAGGTGATGAAGTTTTGGGGCAGCTTGAATTTAGGAGACTATGGATATGAGATTGAGCTACGAGCATTTTTTTTCCCCCAGAAACTGTATTAGTATGAAGAAGGCGATAGAAATTGCTGAAGCCTGGGACGCTGGCGTTTATCCGCCACGAAAAAAAAAAAAAAAAAAAAAAAAAAAAAAAAAAAAAAAAAAAA
>NW_019268538.1:3427699-3533386 GCF_002738365.1 Cucurbita moschata
AAAAAAAAAAAAAAAAAAAAAAAAAAAAAAAAAAAAAAAAACTGAAGCAAAACGGGAAAAATAAATAAAATTTAATATTTGGATGGTAGCATACTTAAATAAATAAATAAGACGTCAATTATCTGAACATAAAAATTTTATAAAAAAAATGTATCTAATTATTTAATTTTTAGTCTTAGTATATAAATATCATATTATCTGAGATATTTTATTTTATTATTTATTTTATATAAATGTTGGATTGATACCATACTAGTAAAAATTTATATAAAATGAAACAAGTAAAGCGGGTTTGGAATGGAGATGTGGCTATGGACGACTGATCAAGACATTTGACACACAGTCACATATAACACGTCTTGAACAAATACGATCAGAACACATATCATACATAGCTTGATTATTACAACTCAATCTAGAAACTTGTTAGCCATAAGACTAATTTGGTAGAGTTATACACCAACAATTTTCCAAGTCAATTGGTCTACTAGCCACCTGCTTTTTTCAAGAAGATAGCCCCCAATGGGTTTGAAAGACATACCTGGCATAAGAATTGGTATGAACATCATATGATATTGTATATTACACTCAATCATGAGAGGAACGAGAACATTTTTTACCGAAGATAACTGCAACATCTTCCAAACATAACCGCAACATCTTATTTATCTTGGGTTTGTCCGTAAACTTGCAGGTTCGCATGTCTTAGTTATCGTCGTGGTTAAGTATCTTTAATCTTTAAGGCTTCATATAAATGTGTTTCGTTGTAATTAAGATTTTGAAGACCACCCCTTGGTTAGAAATGAACGGAGAAATCTCTCATACTATTCAAGAATAAAATTGGCTATTATAGAGCGTTACATAATTAAATCCGATAGACTAAATCTGGTATGACCGAATCTAATTCAAATAACCAAGTCTAATCTAATCATGACACCCTTTTAGATTTTGGTGGGCCTCAATTTTTGCATTCTAATATATTTGAAACCAATTTGTGTAGTTTGGTGAGATCTCATGCCAACCTGAGAGAGGTGAACGAAACATTGTGGAAAGTTCTCTCTAGTAAACATGTTTTAAAACGTGAAGCCCAAATAAGACAATATCTGACAGTGGTATTAGACATTGAACAAACACTCCACAACACCGTATGATCAAATTCTTTTCAAAACTCAAACTTTTGAGGTTAAGATTCAAGGAAAAACCCATCCAGCCCTTCAATCAACCCATCTTGCTTATACCTCGACTTCTCTTTAATATCTATTTGTGTATGGTGTGTTAAATGATGCACTATCCTCCTCGGTCGTATCATGACACTTGTCTAAGCCCTCATATAGTCAGATGAGCGCCACTTGAGAGTAGTCGATTTTTCTGTCACTTGTCACAGCGTAAAGGTCACGATCTACCCTCATTGTAGTTAGATCGTAACATTCATATCTACTTAAATTAGTCATGGTCCTATAAATTAAGTTTTTGAAAGTTAGAATCCTTCTTAAAAAGCATTTTATATTGCGTTAAATAAATAAATAAATATAGTAAAATTTAATTAAAATGTATAAGAATCCCATCAGGATCAAATCTCATCTGGGGTCCATTAATTTAATGCATAATAACAAAGACAGACCCCATTTCAAAACCCCATAACTCCATTGCCTGCATTCAATTTTAAATGCTTTTATTTGGATAAAATTCAAATAAAGCTGCCCATTTACTTTAATTATTGACTTACACTATCTAAATATGATTTTAAATTTTCAAACTTTAGGTTTATCTTTACTATATTAAAAAAATCAGGATAATTGCATTTTATGACGTATTTAACATAAGATACAAATAAAATATTATTAATTTTGATTTCCGTGTGGAAAAGGGAGTAGTAACATTATAAATACGAGTCGCATTAACTAAGTTGTAAACTTTATGCTTACAAAAGTCAAATGTTGGAAAACGACGCTGTTTCAGTAAACTTTATACATATTTTTTCTTTTACAAAATAATAACTAAAATTATCAACAGATAAGACAGCGGCTCCAAGGGTGGGGGCTTTTATTTATTTATTTAAGAAAAGAACACAAAATTAATTTTTTATTTTTGGTTTTTTGTGGTGGAGCACGTGGGACATGGGTGGCACTTAGCAGAGTACCAAGTACCCACATTCGATAACACGTGTCAACTTTTTACTAAACCAAACTTAAATGATTTTATTAAACTGAAGAATTTTCAAACTAAAAAACGGAAAATAAGGCGCCTGATTAGCATAGTCAACGCCCAACATATTTTCGGAAAAAATTTATAAAAAAAAAGAAAAAAAAAAGTGAATTTTACAACTAAATCGCGGTGGAGTTTGGAAATGACCAGACTGCCCTTCCACATTTCTCGTTATATCACGTTTAGTCAACACGGTGCAGTCTTACAATATTTCTTCTCCTAAATTAATTACGGGTACATTATAAAGGGCATCCCTAACGTGCTTTCTGACCAATAATTAATTCTCTTTGCCCTTATTTGATATTTTTAAATTAAATTAATCTTTATTTCCAACTTTTTAAAGATGGTAAATTTTGGTATATTTTAAAAAACAGGCTTGTTTTATGACGTTATTTGACGTCATAAAGATTTTCCAAATATAATATTTTTAATCATGTAAAAATTTCTGAATATATCATTTTTTTTTTAGAATTTAAAATGTATTAACAAACCTCGTCTATTTTCTCAAAATTAATTGTTTATGGCCCTAGCAACTACTTAGGATCATGTGATTTCACATGGTGCATGAGTTAATGCTATTTTTTTTTTATTAACAAATTAATCACTCAATTAATCGAAACAACACTTTTAAAAGTTACTCTTTGCAGCTAAGTTTGTTTAATTAGGGTACTGCTCCTTTAATAACTTACATCTATTTAGGTCAAATATTAAATTAAGTCGCTTTAATAGACATCACATCAACATCAATATCAATTAAGTAATCGTTTATACTTTTTATTATTGAAGCGGAAAACAAAAAAAAATATAGTAGAATTTGAAGGAAAAATAACCCTTTATATATATTTTTTCATTTATTTTCGGTCATCAAATTTGTCGAGTATTTTAAGTTTGATTTACCTATTTAAAATTTTAATTTATTATAAATAATTAGAATAGACGAGGGTGAGTCAGCATCCTAAATATTAACGACAACTAATATCAACCATAATATAATTTTTTCCGTAAGGATATATGTACATTTATTGTACTAAAACCCAAGGTTTAGACGTAAATTCAACAAAATGAAAGGGTAGTTTAGTCAAACCTCATGTCACAAACATATGAATGAGATTTTGGATCCACGTTCATCTGCAAGTTGCCGGCTTTTATTATTAAAAAGACATTTCCCCATTTTCCATTTCTTCTCGATTCCTCCACTTCTTCTAATTCTTCTTCAAAAACCTTCTCCTCTCTCTCCTCCACTCAAACTCCAACAATGGCTTCTCCAAACCCCAATTCCTCCTTCCTCCTCCTCTTCCTCGTCACAATTCTCCTCACCACCGCCTCTCTCTCCGCCGCCGACACACAACAACCGCCGAATGATTCTCTCCAACCACCTACCTCTTCAACATTTTCACTCCCAAAGTCGCCGCCCGCCGTCGAGGACGTCATCGCACCCCAATACCACGCCGTTTCACTCCGCAAAGTCCCCGCCGGTCCAAACCCACTTCATAACTAAACCGATCAGCGTCACACTGATTGCGACCGCCGCCGCCGCCACCACCAACATTCTTTAATACAGGTTCAAAATACAGTTTTCGAATTCTCATAGGATTAAATCTCGGTCATACTGTTTCAGCTCCTCAAATAATTTCTTCCAACAATCTTTTTGCACTCTTATAGTGTAATTTTTTTTTTCTTTATACAGAAAAATTGTGTAGAGCAATAATAATTATATGTATGTGATGAAGAGATGACAAACGACAACGTTTTGATTGATTTTTGTGAAGAAATTTATCGACAAAATATAAGATCGAGAATTCCGCCATGGTTGTGTGTGTATTGAATGGAGATGATGGGTTCAAGTTCCACAGTTATTTTCAATTTTATAGTCAAAATATTAATAATTAATAACTTTGAAATAAAAAATAATTTATTTGTCAGCTAATTAATTTTTTTTTATCACAAATAATAACATCTAATGTGATTCCAATTTGGTAATAAACTAATTTATTTGTCAGACATGTTATATTTCGTCATCTTTTTTGTTTTATAAGGAAATTTTTGTCAAATTTATTTCAAACAATTGGGAGAAATGACTGAGATTTTTCAACTCTTAAATCAATCTATTTGAGACAAAGTATTTAATTGAATTTCAAATAATGTTTTTTTTAATATATAGTCTTATATCTTAAGGATAATTTATGAATTTGAATAACAAGATAATGTGAACGAACAATAATTGACGAGGAATTTAAGGCAACCACCAATTTGATCCTTATTTAACTGTGGCAATGAAGAAAAGTTGTTGGTATTGTTCCCTTTGGAAATGGGAGGTCAAATTTTATATTACCAAGTGGCCCTAATTGTGCATTCATAATTTCTCAATGTGTGACAAAAATGCAAATAATTTCTAATATTTATTATAAGACTTTATAAATGATAAGACCCTTAATCGATTATTCATTGTTATATAATATGCTTGGATTATTTATCGTTTAGATGATTTTTTGCAACTCTGGGGTGGGGTGGGACGAAGAAACCTTCACGATATTCGTTTATTTTTGTGGGCATTGGAAAATATTTCATACGCAAAAATACAATATCATGCTATATTAACATAATTTCTAAAAATTTAAATTTTAATATTATAATAAAACCTTTCTCGGTAAGGAAATGATCTCCCGAGGATCTCCGCAAATCTATAATTTCTCTATAACTAATAATTTAGTTGGGGTGTATTCTCAAATTTATTATAAATTTCATCCAAAATCGATTTATGTTTTGTAATTTATTAATGTATTGAGTTTTAATTTTAAATCACATTTATGACATTGGACAATGTAATCGAAATTCCGAAAATAGAAATAGCTGACTATTTTAATTTAATCAATAAAGAATAAAAGAAAAAAATTACATTTTTTTTTTTTAACAATTTAGAGCACGTGTTGAAAAAAAAAGTATATATATAAAATGCAAAATCTGGGTATTATTGGTAGGCATAACGGAGACGGATTGATCTGGTTTGAAAATTGAGGAAATCAATGTTGTTCAGCTCTTTCATTTGGCTTCCATTTTAACCCAACGGGTTGAAGCAGAAGATGAAGATCTAATCCACTGATTCAATGGTCAAACCCCTCTAACCAAAAAGGTCTCTGGAGAGAGAGAGAGCGAGAGTGCGAAAAGGAGCTTCTGGTTGCGTCTTGAAGAACCCCATGTTCGAGGCCTGAGCTTTTTTCCCTCTCCACTAGCAGACCCATCTCAGTGAATAATCTTTTCCTTTTTGTACAAAAAAAGAAAAAAGAAAAAAAGAGAAGGATTTCCATTTGCACCCACGTGTACGCACCTCAATTTCTCCCCTTCCCCCTTCCCTTTCCCTTTTGCCTTCTTTCTTTGACCTAATTAATTCCGTTTTGGTGTTCAGCTTCGAGTTTCAGCTCCATTCTTACGCGGACTGTGGGAAACCGATCTCGATTGCTCACTGTCTGCTGATCTATTGTTGATTTTTCAGGGAAGATGGTGTCTAAGGGTTCGCCGGACTGGCTTCCCTCCGGCTGGACTGTGCAGTTTAAAGTCCAGAAGACGGGCAGGAAAATTAGGGTAATTTTTTTTTTAAAGAACTTCAGTGGCATTTTTGGGGGCTTTGATTATGGGTTTTGCCTTTTGGCTGGTGCTTGTGAGTTTTGGGGCGGATTGTGTTGTGTGACATGTTTCTCTTCTGGTTTGTTCATTGGAATTTTGGTATTGGGTCTGCAGGGTTTGTTTTTTGTTCCATATTGTTGGGTCTAGTGCTCTGAATGTTCTGCCCTTTCTTTGGTGTGCATATTATATAGATATCTCCTGTTCTCAAGGGAAGAAAGGGCATTCGACTAGTACTAGGATGTCTTGTGGAAGACATAGTTTGTCTCTTTTTGTTTCTATGGTGGTTTTGCTTCTGGTTAGCTCTCTTATAACCTACCCTTGATGTAAAGTTGTTTCTCCATCTTCCTACTTTTAACTGTGGTTCTTGCTAGTCAGAGTGGAGTTTCTTCCCCTCCACTGAACCTCAACGATCTGCCGAATAAAAAGCGAAGCTTTTATTGTCTCTTTGCACATCCTATCCCAAGTGATGGAAAGGAATTAGAAGTCTCATATGTTGGAAGAAACCCATTTGTTTCCCTTACCTTGACTTCATCTCAAAGGACTGAATCCTTGGTTTTCTGAAGGAGTTCCCCGTCACCTCTGTTAAGGGATGTTTTTTTTACAAAACAAGACGTGCCCCGGGTTTTGTAATGGATAGAAGAATTATATAACTTGAGGACTGTCACCTGCAAATTTTTAAGATAAAAGATTATGGAGGCACAAGGCAGGGAAGATATTATTATTCTACTGGGAGATAATAGATCAGGGTGGAGGAAATTCGTGGAGCTTTTACGACAAAGCTCAACGAATTTCAAAGAACCCTGGAACAGGCATCAAAGATATATTAGTGGAAAAGAAACCTGTTACCGAAAAGAGAAGTGTAAAAGGAACCTTTACTGATGAGAAGTGGGAGACAAGTCTGTGGTCGTTTGCATAGTTTTCACTTGGAGAAAAATGTGAACTTCTACCAAATGGATTGGAAGAGAACTATAGTGCCCAAAGGATGGTTACTTCGATGGAGGTTGGTTTAAAATTTGGCAAAACATATTGGAAACTCCGGTCTTCGATTCTTTGTTGAACTCCTGCCAACCAAATAATTCTCTGTAATCTAGTGTATGTTATATAAATATGGAGGAAGCTAGAATCTTATGTATGAAATATGAACAGGGGACGGTGCTAAGGCCATTCTATATGAGAGGAGGCCACAAACAACTTACATTCCTAATCAATACCGGCAAGAACTTCTAGAACATACATCCCAACACTGAAATTGTTCCTTTCCCTATGAATGGTGGTGTTTAAAACCGCAGACTTTGGAAATCTCCTGTCACCGGCCTGATAGCGTGCTAGAAGTGGCTGAACAGGTTTTTTTCGGCAAACCCCTTAGGCACCTAACCGAAAGTTGGGGCTTCCTGGAGTTAGGATTAAAGCACCTATTGGTTGATTCATTTTGTTGGGCATGTGGAAACATTGGGAACTAAAAGAGCTCTCTTCATAGTTGTTACTTGTCCCATCCCGACTTCCTGATGTAGTTTTACTGTGCTTGTTTCCCAAATTTGAGAAATTTAAGTTGAAATAAGAACCCTGAAATTCTCTGCAGAAGTGTCTTATTTCTTCACTTCTCTAGTTCTGTAAGCTCCGGCTGTGTATGATAGATATACACTTTAAGGCATTTGGAACGTTTTTTTTTTCTGGAAATAGAAGTTGTGAGCATCTAAGCCTACTTATGCACCTTGACTTATATCGTGAAATAGCTGTTTGATATTGGTAAAATCTCAGTAAAGTTGATACCCTAACTAGGTTCCCCGCTATAAAGAAGGAAGAAAAAAAAAAAAAAAACAAAAAACAAAAAACTAGGTAACCTCCATGTTTAGATCTGTGTTTACTGCTTGCCACTTTGATCATTGGGCCAATCCATGTGGTTCACCTGAAATGAATGATTTATTAGGGAAAAACTCAAATTACTGTATGACAACAATTTTATTCACGTTACCAAATCTTACTTACATTTTTACACTGTTTGGGATTTTATAGTTCTATACAAACTTGGAGAGTGGAAAAAGCTTTTATTCTAAGGATGATGTTATTGGATATATTAAAAGCATTCAGTCTCAAAAGTCTCCACCAACTTCAAGTCGCATCAAAACGCAGTCAGGAAATAGTCCAGTGCAAGTGAGTTTGACTCCTGAACATTTTTTTCCTTAAACAAAATCCATTTTCATTTAAGTTGTTTTATTTTTCCTCTGGTACAGCTCACAGTAAAAGCAAATGAACGCCCTGAATGGTTGCCTGCTGGCTGGAAAGTGGAGTCAAGAACACGAATGAGTGGTTCAAACGTTGGAGGTGTATACAAGGTATCATATGTGTGCTTAACCTTTTGGCTTCTACCACAATTTTGTTTCAGCTTCGTGATTCTGTTGTTCTTTTCCAATATATTCTATAACTCTCACCCACACAAATAGATAAACAAGTAAAAACTTCTTCTTTTTTAATTACTCAAGAACAGAGATCACATTTTTCTTCAGCTTTTGTTACTTTCAAGCATGCATGAATACTTTCTTAACCAATTTAAAATGATACCTTGAATGGATTATTAATGCTAAGCTAAGTCAATTCGTTACTGAGTGCTTACCCACTTCTTGCTTGTTGCAGTGTTACATTGATCCAGTGACAGGCAACAGATTTTATTCTAAGCCAGAGGTATTTCGATACCTCAGGACAGTGAAAAACAAAGTGTGCACATTGAAGGAGAGAAAGACAAGCAACGGCACAAAGTCTAGAACCCATGTATGTTTCCTTACCAATCTCTTTTCTTGTTGTTATTTTTTCCATTTCTTTTTCCTTTCCCCCGATTTTCTTGTCATCTTATAAAAAAAGTTGAAGATCGATTGAATGGGTAATGAAGGCTGATGATACTATAATATGCTGGACTTCTTAAAAATTTTAGTACAGCTGAGGGTGCATGAGAGATTTTACTAGCCTTCAGTTTGACAATTACATTCTTATGAATCTTGGCATCAATTTAATGTTGAAATTTAACAAAAAACAACTGTGGACTCGTTTCTTCTTGTTCATCATGACACCACGAGAATACACATGGTTTACACTTAAAGGTCATATTCAAAGAGACTGGTGACTACCTGCCCAGGATGTAGGGTTTCGGTGTCCAGGATTTAAAACCTTGTTAGATTCTTGGACAACTAGATGGTTGAGGTGCATCTAAGCTGGATTGGATAATTACAGGGCTAAAAAGGGAGGTTTTTAGGTGATTCTGAAATGCTGCTTGCATACTGTGCTTCTTGGACTGCTTATGAATGCTTTTTACTATTTGCTTATTGAGTTGCGTAGCTGATATTCATATGTACTCTAGGTTGTTATTGAGCATTATAAAGATGAAGATTTGCCGCCTGGATGGATAAAGGAGATCAAGATCAGAGAAAAAGCAGATGGCATTAGGAAAGATCCCGTATGAACTTCTTACTTCTGTCCCTCCGGCGCACAAAAAAAAAAAAAACATGCATATGTAAGAGAGAAACAGGCACACACGCACACACAGATAAAAGAAGGTTATGCAATCATTGTCTTCTCACTGTTCCAAGCATGATTCATCTGCATTGTTAATTTCAATATAATTTCACTGCGTGGTTCCTCTCTTAGTTATATCCAACTCTCTTATGGGCTACCTGCTACAGTTTTACATAGATCCAAAATCTGGATATGTATTCCGCTCCAAGAAGGACGTTTTACGCTATCTTGAGACTGGAGAGATCAGTAGACATGCATTTAAACCGAAGGAAGGGGTTGATAATGATCAAGAATCGATTAATCACAAAATAATATCAGTAAGTCCTCTTGTTAGGCTCATGTGGGAATGCTGTAATAATATCACTTGCTGCAATCAGTTTGGTTTTAAATTTTGTCCTCCTCACTTTACTCTGTAATCAGTATGTTTTAGTCAACTGACCCTGAATGAAAGCCCCTACAACCATTAGTGGAAAGATTGATAGGAAAATGAACCCAAATTATGACGGGGTATTTTAGCGACAATGCTTCAGTCCGTTTCTAGCTATGCTTCAATGGTTTCTAATAAGGATAGTTTTAAAATTCTGAATTGTTGCTTGCTCTTATTTTAGAGCCCTTCTACTGCTAAAGGACAGAAACCAGAGCACCCTACAGCAACCCAACAACCTCTTGCAGGTACGAGCATTTGTTGATTGCTAACATTTTCTGGTGCTTATTGATTAGCCATACTGAAACGCTGTCCAAATACTTGTAGGAATTTAACTTTTATCCAGTTCTATACCAGCTTTGATGATTTAATATGCAATAGATGTTGTAGGGAAGGAAATGCCAAGCAGTTCAGAATTTCCAGGAGACCAAATTCTACTACCGTCAGGGCGATATGGGAACCTGTCTTCTGAACTGAATGCTTCTGTTTCACGTGTTGAAACTGTCACAAAGATCGTTTCGTCGCAAGAAGTGGTCAGGGAGTCTTCTGAAATCAAAGAGAAAAGTCGGAGAAGTTCAGCATCTCCTGAAGCTGATCTTCCAGATGGTAAGGAAACTGAAAGAGCATCAGATGATGTACCAGTTTCAACTTCTGCATCTGAGTTGGAGCAAGAGAAGGCATTGCCAAAAGCTGAAAAGCAAGAAACTAATAAAACTCCTGAAAACACTCCACTTTCAACCACTGCATCGAAGTTACAACAAGAGAAGACTGCAATCTGTGATGTGATGGAAATGGGTGACAATGGGGAAAAGATAGAGACAGAACGAGATGACAATGGGGAAAATACAGAGACGGAAGGAGGCGACAATGGGGAACATACAGAAACTAAAAGAGTTGACAGTAGGAAAAAGACGAAGACAAGGAGGTTCAAGAAGAAGAAAGATATCAGCTTGCCTCGAAGGTCTTCGAAACGACTTGCTGGACGAAAACCAGAGTCGGCGCGTAAAGTAGAGACAAAAGAAGTTCCTCAAGCTTCGAATAGAAACTGTCTTACTAAAGTTAGTCCAGATGCTGATAAAGCATGTCAGCAGCTCAATGTAGGGCCAGAAAGGGGCAATGAAGCTCATGTATCTAACCTCAAGGACATACCCTTGCATGAAAATCCTTCTAATAAGAGGAAAACCCCTCCGGAATGCGGCCTAGATGTCCCACAAGAGAAAATACAGAGAATACGAACTGAAAATGTACAGATTGAAGCGCAGCTGAGTGTTCCAATTGCTGAATTTTGGTCAGACCCATGTCTGGAATTTGCAATCAAGACCCTTACAGGCGCATTGCCAGTGGAGAACGCAACCACCACCGATGGGCTAGTTTCTGATCCTACAATTGATTTCCTGCAAGGGCAGAAATCAGTAAAAAATGGTTCGGGAAGCTGCATGGATAAGAGAACTCAAGAGAACACAAAATTCAAGAACAAGAAAGAGTTCACTTCAAATCGTCAATCTTCAAGTATTAATGGGCTCAAACCTGAATTGGCATCAAATATAATATCCTTTCAACAAGCAAACGATCGTTCAAATGAAGCTGTTCTAGCTTTCAATTTATCAGACAGTGGAATACTTGGAGAACCACAGAATGAACCGTGTAAAACATCTTCCCAAAAATTTCCACCCAGAGAGCTGCATCACCTTCCACTGGATAGGATCAATACATGTCACGAGAGCAACAAAATGGCGCTCGATGATCAGAATCAAAAGCATCAAACGAAAGACACAACCTCAGAAACTCCAATAGCCTTTCCATTTGGAGATTCCTGGGCAGACCCATGCTTGGATTTTGCATTCAAAACTCTCACGGGTGCAATACCAATAGAAGGTAGTCTGGAAATTCAAAGCTACTTCGAGGAGCGAATCGAGTCCTCTCGCAGCCAAAGAGAGAGTAGCATAGCACTTCCAGACTACGGATCCCCGAACTTCTTCCAAAACGACATATCATCCCACTTTGATGGACCCGAAAAATCTGGTTCAGTACAACACTTGAGTTTAGATCCTCTGCTGGGGAATGTGAGTCTACCAAGCTGCAGTGGGTTCACTTCTCAACAGCAGCCTCGCGTAGATAGAAACAGACCTTTCAAGGGAAGGTGAAGTTTTTGAGGGAAGTGTAGCTTTTGGATGTAATAACAGCACAGGTCAGGTCTTGAGAAGAACGGCTCATTGCTCTTTTCTTCTTTTTAGCAAATCTGTATTATAATGGATGCTCCAATCTGGCATTTCAAATTCAGTAACTCCCACGTCAAACTCGAACCACTATGTACCCTTTGCCAGAAATAGAAGAAAACAAATTCCTAATTTTTTTATTGAAACAACTAACACTAGAATCGAATTGTTTGGATGTGATTAATTAGTAAAAAATCCAAAACAAAAACACGTACATGAATGTTTGATGAGTTGTTATCTAATATTTGATGCATTGTTGATATTCCTTTAGAAATTTCTGATTAGCTGAAGAATATAACAAGAAAGTTCATTACAACGAAACTAACTTTATTCTTAACCAACCAGCCAAACTCGAGTTTAGCTTAATTGGTTAAAGTATATTATGTAGATTGAGAATTTAGAGGTTTAAATATTCACTCAGAAAAACTGATGACAAACAACATGTAGGAAATTCAGACAGAACAAAGATCTTCTGATCTCTGAACACATTGGATTCGAAATCCCTCAAACATACAATTAGCAATCATGGAGTAGCGGTGGATCTCATTCTCCATCTGCGGATTGCTTCCATCCACCATAAGCTTCGTCTTCCCCTTGAAAATCTGTTGCAGTTCTCTCCTGCAGGCAGAGAATCGAAGTGTTAATAGCAAAATTAACATAGCAAATGCTTATAGACAAGCCAAAAAGTTGAAATTTTATCTGATAATTCTACAACATAGTCGGAAGTAAAGAAGGAGAGCAACCTCAGGAGCGAAAGTAAGGCCAACTCGGATCTCTCCGCGGTATTCTGCATCCTTGACAACGTTATATGGTGTTGCAGGGAGGGTTTTTTCAAGGTAAACAGGTTCCAGAGGAATGCTGCAAATAATATTCAGGGCATTTGAACAGGCTTGTGTTTTCATTATCAAACAGTCCTCATAGAACAAAATATACCCCATGATGTAAGCTAGTTTTTCGCTTTAGCGTATAGAAAGACCGTGCCAAGCAGATCAGAAAGATAACCATTCATACCAAGCTCAAAAATCCACTTCCTTTTCAATTAAAGCCACGCTTTGATTATGAGGAAGAATTTGTTACTAGTGTAGAGGTTGGTTGTTCCTAATAGAATTAAGAGTCATTTTTACTTACGTTACTTCGCCCACAAAGTCATCTTGCGTGCCACTATCACTGTCCAGTATCTTTAGGGTGATCTCTTCAGCGCCATCAGATATGGTGAATACAAAAGTCTCATTCCATTCAGGCTCCGACCCCTTTCCTGTATGCAATCAATAAACAATTCTGATGGTAAAAACACTTCAAATTTTTTAAAATAGGAGATGGCAGAGATATGAGGATTATATAGAACATAAACCAACCTGACGCAACACTGCTTTTCTGCTCCTGTGAGCGGCAAGTAAGAACAACATAAGGATCCATGTCACCTGCACAAATGCATCAAAACCTTGTTAAGACAAGATTACCTTTAATTTTTTTTTAACAAAAATTACCTACATTTTTTTTTATTTGTGGAAAAAAGTATGGTATTACGAAAGAGCTCGAGAGTTCAAGGAGTGAGAATCAATAAATGCTTGTTAAGTTATGTTCAAGTTGAGTAAAATCAATTTTAAACAAATAATTGTAATTAAGGTAAGAATAAATTACAATTAGTTTTTGTTTTCTTTCCCATCTTTCACCAAATGAATTCCCCAAATCACAGCAGTTCATCTACATCAACTAATTGGAAAACCCATTTATTCTGAAATGAACTTTAGCAAATAAAAACTTCACAGATATCTGCCAACAGTGCCCCCTCTTACACGCAAAACTAGAAGAATCAGATGAGTACAGGATCCACATATCCAGAAATATCCACCAAAGCATTAAAAACATACGGTACAAAAACCAGTACCCAATACGAAACCCCATAAAACGACTCTTGTTGTGTTGACCCACTAAATTCACCTCCTCAACGCTTCCTCATGCAGATCAGTTTCACTCAGGGTCGCAACAAACTCCATGTATCAATGATCAAAACCAAACACTAACACAACCCTATGAACTTATTCCTCTACGAAATTCATTTCCGTCAAGTTCTCAGATACTAAAAGTATAATCAGAATCGGAATCTTCGACACATACCCATAAAAGATCGCGAAATAGAGACCAGAAAATGAAACAAGATTGGGAGCGGGAACTTACAGAGGAAATCGGTGTTCTCAAGCCCCTTGGCGGAAATAAGAAGAACTTCAAGAGTTCCGGCGGGCATTTTCGCGGATGATGAAAAAGGGGAAGGAATTAAGGTGGAAATGAAAAGTCTCGATCCCCCACTTCTCCTTGGATCTCGATCCTTTTCAGAGGATTTGGGATCTTCAAAACAATTATTTGTTCGATTATATATAGAGATAATGGTCGAAACGATTCGGCGAGATGAACCGAGCCGAACAGTACTCCGCCATTAAAGCCGATGAACCGAGCCGAACAGTGCTCCGCCATTAAAGCCGAGAAATTAGACCCCGTCGTGTGGTGCGGTATCACTTTTTTGAAAAAGAATTAAATCAAAGGCCTAATCTGCAACTTTTTAAATAAGAGGGACCAAATTAGAAAAAAGCACCTAAAAATAAAAATTCCAATTAGACCTCCAAATTTCACCAAATCCCCAAAAGGGTTTTTTTTTTTTTTTTTAATATTAAAATACAATAATATCTTATTTATAGGTATTCTCTATTTTAACAATTTAATGATTAAAATTTGATTTTATAACAATTTATTATAATTTGATCGACCATTAAAATTAAAAGTACATCAATTAACTTATAACATATTATAATTTAGGGACTAAATTGTTACCGATCAAAATTTAAGAGATAAATTTATTAAAGTATAGATGATTGAGTATATAATTTAATTTTTAACCTTGTTCTAAATAGTGTTTCTAATATAATGGTTAGTTCGACATATAGCCATAAATATTCAAATATTTAATGTTTCCAGAGGATATGAATATAAATTAGTTTCAAATTGATATTTTTAAGATTTTCATTTTTTTTTTTTCCTTAATGGTGGAGCTGAGATTTTTAAATGATACTATCAAATATGGTTGGGCTGACAAATATTCATTGGGTGCGTTAATAAAGAAATAAAATTGTACAAAAATGGTAAAAATTTAATTTTTTAGGAAACAAATTAAATCTTCCACTTAAATAGGTCAGAATATATATAATTAGTTAGGAAAAAAAAATATTATTAGTTTAATATCTCCAACAATTCTGTAGAAAATAAAATTACGGTGGTAAATTGTGAAAAGAAAAAAAAAAAAGATATTCTGTTTTTTTTTTTTAATTTAAAAATTTTAAATCTGATGATTTGGAAATCAAAAGATCTTAAAGCTTGAGTGAAGTACACGCGTATTGTCAGCGCGTTTGGAAGATCTTCGACAAACATGTACGTTAAATAGCGCGCCAACAAGAAGGAACTGGGAAAGAGGAGGAAGCAGAGTGTAAAGAGACAGATTTTGGAGATCTTTCCATTACAAAGCTTGCTCTTTTCTTGCCCTTTAATAAAAAAAAAAAGAAGATCCAAGCCACACTGTTATTCAGCTTCTTAAATAAGGGTTTAAGGGTTCAATTATCGACAACCTTCATAATTCGGTAATCGAAGCTGTTGATCGTGTTGGAGACTTGGTCGACCCTAAACTACCATTTTTCAAATGTGTAAACTTCTCCCTAGTATAAAAAGTCTAAAGAGAACAATATTTACGGGTGGTAGCTAACTTTCGAAGAACTATTTAAACTATTTTCATATAATTAAAATAGTTGTAACAAAAAGTAGTGTGAAAAGAAAAAAAATAGTTGGGCCAGAATTTGGGCTCCCCAATCCACAAAAACGGCCCAAAGGGGGGAAGGGCAAAAAAGGAAAGAAGGAAGGGAAGCTTCTGGAGAAGATTTGAAGAACTTAGAAGAAGACGTTAAAAAAGATAAAATAAAATAAAATCCACGAGGGATAAAGAGACACGCACGCTTCCTAACTTCAATCCTTCTGGTGCTTTCCTATCCTCTCTATCTCTCTCTCTCTCTCTCTCTCTCTCTCTCTCTCTCTAATGTCTCATCTCTTGTGGACCCCACTCTCTTTTTTTTTCTCCTTTTTTTAAAAAAACATTTTCCTATTTCCTTCTGGAAACCACGTTTTCCTTTTTTTCTTCCCCCTCTCTTCCTTATCATTTACTCTCCTTACCCAGAAACTTCTAGAAACAACAAAACCTCTCTCTCTCTCTCTACGCGGCGGCTTTGCTGAGCTTCTGACGTTGCAGTGGCGGAGGTCATTCTTAGGGGCGGTGGTCTTCTTCACTCCTCCGATTCCGATTCCGATTCCGCTCCCGGCTTCTTCTTTTGCTGTTTGGTTCGAGGGGAGAATCTCGTCTGGTAATAGAATAGCTTCTAATTCGATCTTCTGTTGCTCTCTTTTGACGTGTATTTGTATGTTTCATTAGAACTCCAATTCTTTGTTTGTGAGATTAAGGCGAAATCGTTCCGTTTTATGATTTGGTAGATTTGGAGTTCGACAAAGTAATTGCTCCATTGCCCTAGCCTGAATTCGACTTTTTCTTCTTTGATTTTTGTTTTTCTATTTTCTGTTTTATTCCTTGAGCGTTTTTTGAGTGTTCTTTTTTTAGGTTTCTAATCGGGAAGTTTAATTGATTAGATTGAGACGAAACCTCTCGATATTCGGAGATTCCTACGGTTCAGATCTGGAAGAAGCGGTGATGGCTCCGTCGCCTGCGGAGCCGATAGGCGATTCCGGAACCGGAGATTCTCAGAGATCTATTCCGACGCCGTTTCTAACAAAAACGTATCAACTCGTTGATGATCCGGATGTCGACGACCTCATCTCGTGGAACGAAGATGGATCTACCTTCATAGTCTGGCGACCTGCTGAATTCGCTCGAGATTTACTTCCTAAATACTTTAAACACAATAACTTTTCCAGTTTCGTCCGTCAACTTAACACTTATGTAAGTTTCTGCATCTTTCGACTGTTTGCCAAATTTCGAATCCGCTTTACTTTCTTTTTGGATTCACTATTTTTCTTGGAAAAACGGATGATGGTTCTGTTTTTTAGTACTTTTCGTCGTATATATCTTTAATTTCCAGAATTTTGTTTTTAATTTTATTTTTTCGTAACTACCGCGCAGGGATTCCGGAAGGTTGTGCCGGATCGATGGGAATTTGCGAACGATTGTTTCAAGAGAGGTGAAAAAGCACTTCTCCGAGACATCCAGCGGCGGAAGGTAGCATTGTCGGTGGCGGCTCCGGCGACGCCGGCCTCCGTCTCTGTACCACTGGTGACAGTCGCAGCGTCTCCGGCTGTGGCGGCGTGCGTGATATCGCCGGTGAATTCTGCCGAAGAGCAGGTGACGTCATCGAACTCATCGCCGATGGAATTCCAGCGAGGTACGAGCTGCTGCACTACACCAGAACTGGTGAGAGAGAACGAGCGGCTGAGGAAGGAGAACATGCAACTGAGTCACGAGTTGACTCAGTTGAAAGGGCTCTGCAACAACATACTATCGTTGATGACGAATTACGCTTCAGGTCACCAGCAGTTGGAGTCGGTGAGTGTCCGGGACGGGAAGGCGCTAGACCTCTTGCCAGCAAGGCAGATGATGGATGACGAAGGCGCCGTCAGCGACGGGATTCAGGAAGTGAGACTGAAGGTGGAGGAGGCGGTGGCGGTGGCGACGGCGGAGGGAAGGACGCCGAAGCTGTTCGGAGTTTCTATTGGAGTGAAGCGCGTGAGAAGAGAAGAAGACGATGAAGAAATGGTGGGGCCGAATCACGTGCAGTCGGAAGAATGTGAGACCGGGTCGGAGATTAAAGCTGAGCCGTTGGATGAGAACTCTGAAAATCCAGAGGGATCCGCATCGCAATGGCTAGAACTCGGAAATCAAGGCTCCTAAATGGTGTCGTCAGAGATGACTGACAAAGAAGAAGAAGAAGAAGAAGACGACGACGACGACGTCGACGTCGACGATTACGTTTTCTTCTAAAAAAAAAAATAAAGAGAGAATGCAGAGACAAGAGGAGACCAACCCGGCCCTAGAGAGCACGTAGAATCTCACGTGTCGAGCACGTGAGATAGAAAATACACGAACTGAAAATAAATATTTGTTTTTTGTTCGTGAAAGGGTTTCAGATCGGTTGATTGGTTGGTCCCTTGTAAAAGATGAAGCCGTGGAAAATCAACCGGCTGGGTCGGTTGGTGAAGGGGATGAAATGACGGAAAAACCAACCCAGGAAGAACGGCAATTGTGACTTCGTAATTTTAAGTTTGTAACCTCTCTTCCAATTTCTATCTTCAGAAATTTAATTTGAAGGCAAAAAAGGAAGGAAAAGAACAACTGTCGGTTGTGTGGTTCTTTTGTTTTCCGGTATCCGGTGGGCCGATTGGAATGTGAGGTGTAATTTGTATGGGCTGTTTATGAGCCCACTGTAATGTTCCTCTTCAATTTTGGGTTACTTTCAATAACATGCTTGGATCTTACTTAAACTTCAAAACAAAAACAAAATTATGTATTCCAGGGGCGGATGGGTGTAAGGATGCGTTCATGAAGCGCTGTGGCCCAGAGTCCAGACCATTGAGAGACACGGGCAAAGCCACCACTACCACATGGAATACGACGTTCAGCATTCCGAAGTAAGTCAGAGACCTTTCTATCCAATATTAATTTCTTGGAATGCTTCATACGTTATAGGCTAACTGACAACCTTAGATGTATATGCCATTTCTTAGCTATTTAATTAATCTTACTTATCAATCACACTTTTTGTTATCATTCCATTATTATTTTTATTGTCAATACGAACATAATTGAATAGAGTACGATAGTATATAGTTCAGGTGAAGAATGTTTTATCCATTAAATTATGTGTAGATAAGTATTTACCAATTGATTGGATTCCTTAAACTTTGAATCATTTTATTTATTTTTTCTTATTTATTTTAACTATATGAAAATTCCTTATATGTATATATTTTTGCGTGTTTTATTCCATTTTGCTTTTAGGAAAAGAAAAATGGACTATACTAAGATAGATTCTAATGCAAAGATTATAAACTAAAAGAACTATTTAAAAAATAACCCAACAAAATACTCTTTGAGTTTAAAGTTTCAAATTCGTATTTTACCTCTGAGTTCAATTAAAAGTTTTTATTAAAGTGAACCTTTGTAAAGTATAATAAAAATAAATTAAGAACTTATGAGTTCCATCACTTAAAAACTCAAATTCTCTTAAAAGTTCGAGGTTGAAAGTTCTAAACCCTTTAGTTTGAAGTAAAAGGAAAATAAAGTAAATACGTATAAATTTCACAACTAAAGAGATCCTGAAAAAAAAAATTACCTCTCAAGACTTTATATCAATCATTGAAGTACCAAAATTAAAGATATTTTGAATTAGGATCATTTAAAATTAAAAATATATATTTATATTTAATAATGTTAGTGTTCTAATATTTTTCTCTTAATATCTGCGAGCAATGTTGAGGTCCGGCGGAGAGCGGCGGAGGGAGAGGAAAAAGCCAGCGAATGGCAACCAATAAATCAGTTAAAAATTCAACAGCCAGCTCAGGCTCCGGCGGCGCCAGCCGGACACTGCTTTGGTGTTGTCATTGGTTCGGCCACGACCTAATCACGCGTTTATTCCGCGTGTGGAATCAACGACTCTAATTTGAAGGTAAAATACTAAAATTAAAGCTTACAAAAAAAAAAAAATCCCTTTTTTGCTGCTGACTTTACATTCCAAGCATTGGATTTGTCTCTATTTCTCTCTGTCAATTACCACAACTACCCCTCCGCATTTCTCTGCCTCTTACCTTTCAAAATATTAAAATTTATTTTTCTGCCACGTGGCTGAAGCCCAATTATTATTGGCTGGACAACATCTTGGTTTTCCTTTCGTTGACCATGTAAAATTTAAATTCAAAAGTCTTAATAAATTAGATTCCTTTTTCTAACCTACAAAAGCAATTATTCTTCACTTTTTTCTTGATCACTTATTTTTATTTTTATTCATTCTATTTTATTTATAATTATGAAAATATTTAATACCAATAAAATATCTATTTTGGCTTCTATAATTTTAAAAAATAGTTTTATGGTTATTATAATATTATCTAATATTTATCAAATTTTACCCACATGAAAAAAAAACTCCCTAATTTTATTTCTCATAGGGTCTTAACAAAATGAAAATAAAATTATAATATAAATAAAGTTGAGATTCTAATATCATATTGAATAATAAGATTTGAAGATTAAAATGTATTTTAATATTAAAACTTTTTTTAAAATACTTCGAATTTATTTGATTACGTGGAAAAAGAATTAAAGCAAACACGGACACAAGACGTGTTGAGTGGACAAAAAATAATTTCCGTTGTTTCTGCATTTCTTCTCAGGGGCACAACCGTCAATTCATTGCTCCCCTCCGTCTCGAAGATATAATTTGCAGGGCTGAGCCGTTCGCGGTTCGCTTACCCCCTACCGATTCACCGACTGCTACATATAAAGAACAGAGCAAGCCATAATCCCAAGCAATTCGGCAAAATTTCAAATACCCATTACAAATTTCTTTGGAAAGAACCCTTTGATTCGCTCCATCGAGAAATCCAAAGTTCTATAGAGTGTTTTTGTGGCAGGAGGGGTGATGTCGAATCAAGATCTAGAGCGAGGAGCGGCTAAAAATCCACCGAATAGTAACCCAACTGGGAACTATTCAGCTCCGCCTTACCACGTAGAAACTTCCGAGAAGCAGTGGACGGCATGGCTAGTTCCTATGTTTGTTGTGGCTAATATTGCTATGTTCATTGTGGTCATGTACGTTAATAATTGCCCCAAAACCAATCTGGGTTTTGGAGATAAGTGTGTGGCCGGTTTTCTTGGGCGGTTTTCATTTCAGCCCTTGAAGGAGAATCCCCTCTTGGGGCCCTCTTCCAATACGTATGTTTCTTCTTCTTCTCTGTTTTTTTTTCCTTAATTTCATGTGTGTGTGTGTTTGGGGTTTTGATTTAGAGTGTTTTTCCGTGGATTTGATTCTGTATGCTTATGAGTTTTAGAGTTTCGTTTTGCCCTTTTGGTTGAGAGGGGAAATTTAGTGATGGCAATTGAGAGTGTTTATGTTTTGAATTTGGGGAAAAGAAAATTATGGATTGGATTCTTTTGTGTTCATATGCTTCTGCGTTTAGTCCTCCATTCCTCTTAATTGAATCTATTTGCCTGAAACATCTTGGTGTGCAGATTGGTGAAATTGGGAGCTTTGAAATGGGATAAGGTCGTCCATGAGCATCAAGGATGGAGACTCCTCTCCTGTATTTGGTTACACGCTGGTATCATTCATCTTCTTGCAAATATGTTGAGTTTGGTTGTGATTGGGATCCGCCTTGAGCAGCAATTTGGATTTGGTATGACTCTTTTCTTTTAAGTCTTATTTTAAACATTTGTAGCTAGTTGAACATTTCTATGATCAAATAAAGTGAGCGTTGTGGGTATCAGCTTTTCTGATTGTGTAGGATAATTTTCAGCTGAGTTTCGAATCTTTTTGTTGGGTGATGCCGACTTCCATTATCCCCTTACAATGCCACTTTAACTTTTAAGTACCATTAGTAAGCCTCAAATTGTTTACTAATACAAGGTTTTGTGAGGGAATCAAGTACAGATGAGTCTGCAGTTGTGTAATTATCCGCCCGTCAAGCCCTTTCCTGTCTGAACGTCTTATATTTGTTTTTGCAGTGCGCATCGGAATAATATATCTCGTGGCTGGAGTTGGTGGTAGCGTAATGTCTTCCCTGTTCATCCAAAACAATATCTCAGTTGGTGCTTCTGGTGCCCTCTTTGGACTTCTCGGCGCTATGCTATCTGAGCTCTTGACAAACTGGACGATTTACACCAACAAGGTTAGCTACTACTCATCGACTTCAACTGAGTATTTGTGTTTGTGATAGTTTTATCTATTTACTCTCACTATGGTGAGTTTGAGTTCCATAGCTAAATAAACTAATTGTGTTTCTGTAGGCTGCTGCACTCTTTACCCTCATCGTTATCGTAGCAATTAACTTGGCGGTTGGAATTCTACCTCATGTAGACAACTTTGCGCACATTGGAGGATTCTTAACAGGATTCCTTCTCGGGTTTGTGTTGCTCATTCGTCCCCAGTTTAAATGGATCGAACGCCATCATCTGCCACCCAGTGCTCAACGTGTGCCCAAGTATAAAATTTATCAGTATATTCTCTGGATTGTTGCTGCAATTCTACTAGTTGCTGGGTAAAGCTCAAAACCTTACTTTTCATGTAGTAATAGTTCTTTTCACTTCCAACAAATTTGGTCATATTTGAATCAAGTAAGCTAATTCAGTTCATTATTTGTTGCAGTTTCACTGTTGGGCTGGTAATGCTATTCAGGGGGGAGAACGGCAACAAGCACTGCAGCTGGTGCCATTACTTGAGCTGTGTGCCAACCTCAAGATGGGACTGTGGGAACTAATCACTTTTGTTTTGTGTACATAGTTACACTTTTACACTTCACTTTTTGGTCTCTCGGGTTTTAGATTGCTTTTGGCTCCATGTATATTAATAGTTTGAGTTTATGATACATTTTCTGTGGAGATCATGTTCTATTTCAGATCAATATTATTGATTATTGCCCTGTTTCTTACATGGATCAACTGTTCTAATATCTGTAAGAAACTTGTGGAAGATGGGATCGTTGTCTTTTGGGAGTCGATACGAGAAAAATACAGTAGAAACAGAACAGAACATAGATTACTACCATGTAAATGGAAGCTACCATCATGAAAATTCTAAGAACAATGATATGTCTTTCTAGTTCTAGGATTGTAAACTTGGCAGACCTCAGGTCTCGAAGTTCATTATTAAGACTACTGATATAAGCAAGCAACTATTGTGAAGTAGAAGAGCGGTAAGAAAAGTGAGATATTAGAAGGCGTCAGTATCTGTAACCCACAGGCATCCCGAGTTGGTCGAGTCGACCTGAACCAGGATAAGCTTTCCCAACAAAATTGGACTGCAATGTGGATACCTGCTGTGGAGTCAATCTTGATTCCCCAACGCCATATGCAGAACCCCGCTTAGCAGAACTCGATCTCTCGTACTGTGGGCGCTGTCTCGGAGCACTATATGATCTCATTTTAGCTCTTGAAGATTCAGTACAGGCCATGTAGCTTGGATACTCCAAGTCGCCACTGAAATAGCTCCTCGTACTGTCGCTCTTGGTCGGGGTGAACGGGCTTTTCTTCGTACTAGCACCCCTTGACGAGACGGAAAAGAAAGAGCTCTCCTCAACTTCATGAGAGAATTTAAATGGACATTGAGTTTCAGACTCTTTTGATGAAGGCAGTTCAGAAGACAGAGCAAGCTTGATGGAGCTAAACAGGCTCTTGGGTTTCAACTTAAACTGAGTTTTCTCATTCTCGATTTCAAGGATTCTATCAATTTTTTCAACATCAATAGTTGTAAATCTCGAGCCACTCCTCTGCATCTGTTTAAACCTAGTGCTCCTTGTATGGGGGCTGTGTTCAAATTTCTCCGGCGTAGCAGGATCCTACAAAACAAAAGATCTTTAGCCAAGGCAGCCATGTTTGATGTAGCTGCTACAATATGGGGAACTAAACAAAACTCACAAGAGTAGAGAAACTAGACGATTTGATATCCGAATGCGAAACTTCATAACATTGACTCCGTCCTGATCGAGCCCGTGCCTGTGCTCTGAGTAACGCTTGCATCCTCTGTATCCATTCAGCTGTCCGCTTCCTCTCGATATGGCCTCGAACCAAAGCCTGAAGTTTCACCAACCCTCGTAGAGCTCTCAATGCCTTCCTTGCCTTCATCAAATGAAACAGACAAAAACAATCAAACCCAAGTGGAAAAAGCTGAAAGGAAATCATATCAGTATTTAATTCCCATAAAGACTTCCTCAAGTGAAAAGCTGGCTAAACATGAAGAAGACAGACATTACAGAAAGCCATAACTTGGTACAGTTCAGTACAACATTAAATACTCCGAACCAACCCAATGTCCTATATGCAAAGCTTCTCCAAACAATGTTATATCCATTAAACATAAATCCAAAAGAAGAATGGCATAAAACTGTAGCCAAACAGAGGCTAATTCCATTTCCATCAAACCAGACGAACTAACCCCTCTAGGCATCTCTTACATCTGATCCACCTATGCCACCAAACAAAACAAGCCTCCCTAGCTTCATTTTCTTTTGGGTTTGTGATATCTCAACTGGGTTCCTAAAAAGATGAAAACTTTCACCTGGGTGTGGGTTAAAAAAGGTGAAAGCTAAGGTTTTTACCATAAAAAATCACTTTTCTTGAAATGACAGAGCTTTTTCTGAGATCAAAATGAAGAAAAAAGTAACATTTTTCGTATATGATAAAAGAAAAAGTAAAGTCGAGAGAGTAAATTGAAGATAGAGCATACAAAGATAGAAACACTCAGCACCATCTACAATCTGAACATTTCCTTTTCTTTAAACAATTTCCAAAAATGAAATAAAATAAATAAATAAATAAACAAATGTAAGTACAGAAGAGAGAATCCAGAGCATCAATATGGTGAAAGCTCCCTTCCACCTTATAATAAAAGGGAGTTGAAGTGACAGGTGGCAGAACTGCAGGGGAAGGGTCCCACGCGGTGTTCAGATGAAGAGATAAGACGACACCGTTTTGATATTGGAAACCAGTACTACGAATACGACGTCGTCCGGAAGAAACTTTCGTGTTTCAATGTAAGAAAATCCTTCCCGTTTCCCATTGGAAAGCAATCGTCCAACCACTTTGTAAAAAGCTTTATTAATTTTTGCAAATTTTATATTATTTTTTAATATTTAATTTGATTTGATTTGAGATGTGACTTGTGAGTGAGTAGAGAGCTATGAGTGTGCACCACACCCAACAGCTAAGACTAAAAAAAACAAAAAAAGGATGCTTTTTGGTAATCCCAATGTCAGAAGTTCGAGATTTTATTAGTTGAGATTTAAACCAAATAATAGAGAATGAAATGGTTGAATTCCAAATTTGACTTTAAATCTCTTTCCAAAGTGTTTTTGGCATTAAAATTGAATTTAACCAAATTCTAAAAGATGAAGGGTACAAAAAACGAACCAGAAATCCACGAAATGCCGCCTGGATTTTGATGGCGGCCCACTCAGCCTCGTGAAAGGCATGGGCCACCGTCATGGTGGGCACGGACCGTCCACTATTGGTGAGCTTGACGACGGCAGCTGCGGCATGGGCGGCGGCGACGGCGGCTTCGGCAACTGCAGCGGAGGCGGCAGCGATGGCGACGGCGTGGTGGTCGGGATTGGAGGCGGTGGAGTCATGGTGACGGGGCTTGGTGTTGTCCTTGTAGGATTTGGCGAAGTGCCATTTGGGGTTGAGCTTATTGGAATTAGGATTGTTGGGTGTATGTGGGTGGGGCTTTTTGAGACCGAGGAGGCTGCGGAACCATTTGAAGGCTTTGCCCATTAGAGGCTTAAGGGGTGTGGCGGCGGTGGGAGGCGTGGGTTATGGTAATGGTTTGGGCCATGGCGGGTTCGGAGAAGAGGAAGAGGAAATGGGAGGTTGGAGAGAGAGGTATGGGAATGGAAAAACAAGAAGAAGAAGAAGAAGAAATGGTATTGTAAATATGGGACCAAAAGAGGAGAGGGAAGTGGGAAATGGGAAAGGGGCCAAGTCAAGTCTATTTGGGCGCGTCGGTGAGTGCCTTGCAATACTACTATCCCTCTCCCTCGCACGTGCCGTCCTTTTTTCGACACCTTTTGCTGTCTTCAAAATTCCTATTTTCTCTCTAATCCATTCTTCTTTTTGTGTTTTAAAATATAAAAAATACAACAAAAAAGAAAAGGGTTATTGTTTTTTCTTTTTCAAAAATTGAAATTAGTCAGACACGGGCCCTGTGTCAATGAGGACGCTACCCACTTTAAAGGGTAGTTGAGTCATTTGTATCAACTAAATATCGAACGGTGTGTCAGCGAGGACGTTGGATGTCTAAAGGGTCGTGAGAATTCTCTATTTATAATCATTTACAAAATCTTATAAGAACAAGTAGATTACGAAGGAAATGGAAATAACAATAAATGTGACCTTCTCTTCAAGGTTTTAAAACACGTCTATTAGGAAGAGGTTTCCATGCCCTTATAATAAATGTTTCGTTCCCCTTTCCGACCCAGCGTCTTTGCCGACGCACTGTTTGATGTCTCGCTCTCATATCATTTGTAACAGCCTCAAGCCCTTCTTCTAGTAGTAACTTACTCAAGGGAGATGCCAAATTAGTGAGATACGTGACGGCCAAAGCATACAATATTTAGGGTGTTACAAAATGGAGGTAGGATATTAGCCTATGACTAAAGATTAAATACGGTAAAAGAAAACTAAATATCTTCTCCAATATAAGATATTAGCCTACGGTATGTGAAACAATGAAGTTTGGAAGTTTGAATAGGAGTAGCAAGGATGAAAATGTGAACATGAAAATATTGGTCTGTGATTATGTGAATGAAACCCTCTAAAATTGTTGTACATGGACAAGTCATTCATCTGGGTATTAATATTGTGCTGAGGTTAGTCAATCATATATTAATTCCTAGGCCCACGCCAATCTTTTCCAACTAATTTGATTTTCAATTGACCAATCAATTATGATTTCTTCTATAAAATAATTCAAATTCAAATACAAAGCAGAAGATGTTGGATACAAATTAAATTATCAACAATCTTTCTTTCAAATTCCCAATTTTTTTGACAACATATTAGGTGTTATCCATTACTATTAATAACATGAATTATTTGATCTTTCACTAAACAGTTTTAATTTTGTTCTATCTCTATCTAATTTAAAGCCCCCCTTCAAATTGATTTTTTTCAAGTTTGACTTAGGTTGGGTTTCACAAATTCGATTGCCAAAGGTTGCGGGTATCATACGATTTTGAACTGTTCATGGGTAAATGGGAAAATGCAAACCGCCATCAAATCAAATTGAAAATGAATTAGTTTTCAAGTCGTTGGTCGTCCATGCCATGGTTGATACAAGTGGAGGAATGTTGGATTTCGCTAATCGGCCAGGGAAAACACCGAGAGGATATTGTCGACAGGAGGTTGTTGGAAGAAAGATAAAATGCGTAGAATAAGAGAGAGAAGGACTGAAAGTTTGACTGCTCTTCAAAATACGGATGTGAAATCTTGTAAACAGATTTCCTATTTAAATACAACCTATCCTAAAAATGGGTGGAGAGTGGCCAACTGAATCTGTGCCACTTCCTAGAAAATTGACGTCTAAGAATTCGCTAATCCATTCGACGTGTTTGTCAAATGGTCGAAGGGAAATTAAATGTAAACGTGTGAATCTAAATAAGGAAAAAACAGAGGTTTTATCTAACAATCTCCTCCTAAAACCTGTGTTATATCTGCCTTATCATTTGAACTCCGATCTTTGAGCGAAGTTCTTCAAATTTCACCCGTGCCAGGAACTTGGTGAAAATGTCTCCAAGTTGTTCCTCTGTTCGAATGAAATCAATCTTGATGAGCCCTCGATCTGCACATTCTCGAATGTAGTGGAATCTGATTTCTATGTGCTTGCTCCGGTCGTGCAAAACTGGATTTTTGATCAGGGAGATCGTAGCTTTGTTGTCTACGTATAGCATTGATGGATCGCTTTCTCTCCCGATGAGTTCTTCCATTAGTCGTGCAAGCCAGATCCCTTGAGTTGCTGCCATCGAAGCGGCGATGTATTCTGCTTCGCAGGAAGACAAAGCAACTACCTTCTGTTTTGTTGATTGCCAGCAGATCGCGCCGCCTGAGAGAAAGTAGATCATTCCGCTGGTGCTCTTACGATCATCAACGTCACCGGCCATGTCACTATCACTGTAGCCGACCAGTTTGAGTTTCTCCTTTCCGCTCCCAGCGCAGTATCTTACGCCCCAGCCTCTGGTTCCGGCTACATAGCGCAGGATGCGCTTGACAGCCACTAGATGCTCCTCCCTAGGTGCTTCCATAAACCTGCTCACATATCCAACTGAATAAGCAAGATCTGGACGAGAGTTTACCAGATAGCGCAGACTCCCGACAATGCTGCGGTAATTGGTGGAGTCGACTGTCGTCGTAGTGCCGGCCTTCCTTAGTTGAAGTCGGGCCTCCATTGGCGTCCTGGTAGGATTACTGTCCACAAGCCCAGTTGTGTCCAACAGCTTCCTCGCGTATGCACTTTGGCAGATGGAGATGCCGGAAGAGTTCTGTTGCACTTCGATGCCGAGGTAGTAGCTGAGCACACCGAGATCGCTCATCTCGAAGTTTTTCGACATCTCCTTCTTGAACCTCCAGTGATTATGAGGTCGTCGCCTCCAGTGATTATGAGGTCGTCGACGTACACTCCCACGATCAGTCGCTTTTTGCCGTGGCCGTACGTGTACATGCCATGCTCAGAGGCACAACGTTTGAAATTCAGTGACAGTAGGGTACTGTCGAGCTTCGCATTCCAGGCTCGTGGGGTTTGTCGAAGCCCGTAGAGTGCTTTGTGCAAGCGCAGTACCTTATTAGGGTTGTCGTTATCCAAGAAGCCAGGTGGTTGTCGAACATAGACGGTCTCCTTCAACTCTCCGTTAAGGAAAGCAGACTTTACGTCCATATGGTGAACCTCCCAAGAGTGATGTGCTGCAATTGCCAGCAAGAAACGAACGGATTCTAACCTTGCTACTGGCGCAAATACCTCTTCGAAGTCCACTCCTTGCTTCTGGACGTAGCCCTTCGCCACCAGACGAGCCTTGTGCTTCACAACTTCTCCTTTTTCGTTGCGCTTCAGTTTGAAGACCCACTTGAGCCCTATGGCTTGGTGTCCCGGTGGCATATCCTCCAGACTCCACGTCTGGTTCTCAGTGATGGATGTCATCTCTTCCTGCATTGCCTTCCGCCAGCACGGGTTCTTTTCTGCTTCGGCGAAGGTGTTTGGTTCATCTGCACTGACGGCATGTAGTTCGGCCACTTCCTCGAGCTCGCGCGCTGCTAGTCCAGGTGGTTCACCTCCTCCCACTTGGTCATCCATCCTCCGGTACCTAGCCTCCAGATCAGTATCGTGATCGGCATCCAGCGTCGAATCCGCAGTCCGTGGTGTTGCGAATTCCACTGGTTCAGGTGGTGCACCTGCTGGCGGCGGTGACGTCTCCTGATGCTGGGCTCCTCCTTCTTCAGGCTCGGTGATGAGGTACTCCACCGTGAATTGATTTGGATTACGGTCTGCCTCGATCACGTCATTCCACTGCCAGAAGGTGCTTTCGTCGAAGACGACGTCGCGAGACACGTGAGCTCGCCCCCCTACAGGATCATAGAGTCTATACGCCTTGCTCCCGGGTTCGTAGCCGATGAAGACAACCTTCAGCCCCCTGGGATCGAGCTTGGCGAGATGGGGACGTGTTACCTTCATGTATGCGACGCAGCCGTACACGCGAAAATGATGTACTGTTGGTTTTTTGTTGTACCAGGCCTCATATGGCGTCTTCCCGTCGAGGCTTCGGGTTGGTGACCGATTGAGGAGATAGACAGCTGTCATTACTGCCTCTCCCCAGAATCTCCCAGGCATCCCGGCCGTCACCAACAATGACCTCGCTGTCCCGACAATGGTCTGATTTCGGCGCTCTACCACTCCGTTCTGTTGGGGGGAGTAGGGCGCCGTTAGGTGCCGTTGTATGCCGATCTCGTCGCAGTACTTACTGAAACCTGCCGAGGTGAATTCTCCGCCTCGGTCAGTGCGCAACACTCGCATCTTCTTCTCACATTCGGCCTCCGCTCGCACTTTAATGCGCTTAACCGCCTCTGCCGCCTCACTTTTCGCTTGCAGCAGAGTCAGCCACATGAAGCGGCTTTTGTCATCGACTAACAGGAGGAAGAGACTCTTACCGCCTGGGGTCGCCGGCTTGATGGGCCCGCAAATATCGCCGTGTACAAGCTCCAATGGCTCATCGGCTCGGTAGGCTGTTCGGGACGGAAAGGGTGTGCGCCTCTGTTTGCCGATGAGGCACCCGTCGCACAGCTTGTTCACGCCTTTGATTTCTGGCAAGCCGTGCACCAACTCCTTCTTCTGTAGCTTTTCTAGGGCAGGAAAGTTTAAGTGTCCGTACCTTGCGTGCCACCTCCAAGATACCTCTTCGGTCTTGCCTCCCTTACTGACGAACAGGATGGTGCCGCGCCCTTCGATCTCGACGACGGAGCCGTCGTCGAATTTCACCGTCCAACAGATCCCCGAGTCGAGTTCGGAGAACGCAGATCTAGCCCCGGTCATATGGTTTGTTGCCCCTGTGTCAAGGATCCATTGCTGGTGCTCGTGTTGCTAGTCCCTTTCGCCGATCTGAGCGAACACTCGCTCTTTCTTGGGTTCAACATCGTCGTCGGATTTGGAATCGAAATTGGGGACGCATGCAGTTACCATGAAGAGAGCTGGCTCGTCCTCCTCGGATTGAGCCACATGGGCCTTTTCGGCCTTCTCCTTATTCCTCAGCTTGCTCCAGCAATTTCAGCTCAGGTGTCCTCTCTTCTCACAGTTCGAGCATTGGATCGGCCTGCCATTGGTCGACTCCTTCTTTTGATTCCCATCTTTCCCGCGCGTGCGCCCGTGGGACATCCATGGCTCTCTCTTCTCACAGTTCGAGCATTGGATCGGCCTGCCATTGGTCGACTCCTTCTTTTGATTCCCATCTTTCCCGCGCGTGCGCCCGTGGGACATCCATGGCTTCTTACCGCCTTTGCGGCTGGAGGAGGACCCGTTGCTCTCGCCGGTGTTGTCGCGGAGTGTCCTCTCTTCCCACAGTTCGAGCATTGGATCGGCCTGCCATTGGTCGACTCCTTCTTTTGATTCCCATCTTTCCCGCGCGTGCGCCCGTGGGACATCCATGGCTTCTTACCGCCTTTGCGGCTGGAGGAGGACCCGTTGCTCTCGCCGGTGTTGTCGCGGAGTGTCCTCTCTTCCCACAGTTCGAGCATTGGATCGGCCTGCCATTGGTCAACTCCTTCTTTTGATTCCCATCTTTCCCGCGCGTGCGCCCGTGGGACATCCATGGCTTCTTACCGCCTTTGCGGCTGGAGGAGGACCCGTTGCTCTCGCCGGTGTTGTCGCGGAGTGTCCTCTCTTCCCACAGTTCGAGCATTGGATCGGCCTGCCATTGGTCGACTCCTTCTTTTGATTCCCATCTTTCCCGCGCGTGCGCCCGTGGGACATCCATGGCTTCTTACCGCCTTTGCGGCTGGAGGAGGACCCGTTGCTCTCGCCGGTGTTGTCGCGGAGCTTTAGGCGTGCAAGCCATCTCCTTCCTCTGGCTCGAGAGCGTGCCATAACCCTTGCGCCTGTAGGTTAAGGCGCATCAACAAGGCCCACTCGTTGTAGTTGGACCTTGTCAACAATCGGGTACTGAACGACGGCGGTCGTTGTCTCCCTGATCACTCGCTCAACGACAACTCGACGCCCGTCATCACGGCGTCGGCCTCTTCGTGGTGGTGATGGAGATGCCGGCACTTGACGGCGGCGTGGAGGAGTGAGCGAGCTTGCTCGGGATGGACCCCACGATGTGCATATTTTCGCCCTTTGCATTTTCTTCTACTCGAACCTGAGACCTGTGTGTTGTTAGGTCGACACTCTAACCACTTGAGCTATTCAACTTGATTGTTGATAGATTGGCTCTTCTGTGATGGTATACTACCGATCGCTTCAACGAGGCTCTGATACCACTTGTTAGATTTCGCTAATCGGCCAGGGAAAACACCGAGAGGATATTGTCGACAGGAGGTTGTTGGAAGAAAGATAAAATGCGTAAAATAAGAGAGAGAGAAGGACTGAAAGTTTGACTGCTCTTCAAAATCCGGATGTGAAATCTTGTAAACAGATTTTCTATTTAAATACAACCTATCCTAAAAATGGGTGGAGAGTGGCCAACTGAATCTGTGCCACTTCCTAGAAAATTGACGTCTAAGAATTCGCTAATCCATTCGACGTGTTTGTCAAATGGTCAAAGGGAAATTAAATGTAAACGTGTGAATCTAAATAAGGAAAAAACAAAGGTTTTATCTAACAAGGAACGCACTATGGTTGATGAAATGGAGAGTGAATTATATTTCTCGTCTCCGTTTAGGTCACGGAGTCTTCCCGAGAACTTCGGGAGAATGGAGAACCCTAGGTTAAACTTTAACTAGGGTTAAAAAGAGATTTGACCATTGACCCATATGAAAAACATGAGACCAGGTTGAGTGTTCGTTTAGGATAGTAGAGTGAGATGGTCCAAGCTGACAGAATTAGTGTAAGGATTCATTGGATCTGTTCTGCCACTTCCAAATCTTCCTCGGTACTTTTCCACCCGACCCAAAAAGGGCTTGTTCTTTCGCTAATACCAGACGGTCAACATACTATCCTATCCTCTACCGGTCCCACCCAACCTTTTTTTTGCTTGTTTTCTTTTTCATAAACATGTAGAATTTTAGCAGAATTGTTGGAAAAGTAGTCACAAATCGACTCGTTAAGGGGTTGATTACGAGTTAATAAGTAAGAAATACATTTTATACTCAAAAGTGGGCAATATCATATTATTATGAAAGTATGTGATTCCTAACATGGTATCAGAACTATGCCTTTAACTTAGTCATGCTAGTTAAATTCTCACAAAGAAGATGTTAGCCTCGAATGTGTAGTTAAAAGTGACTCACTTGTCGAACAAATGATGTAATTTGTTCAAGGGCTCGAGAGAAAGAGTCGAGCCTCGATTAAGGGGAGGTTGTTCAAGAGCTTCATAGATCTCAGGAGAAGCTCTATGGTGTACTTTGTTCGAAGGGAGGATTGTTAAGAATTGTTGGGAGCGGAGTCCCACATCGATTAAGGGGTTGATCATGAGGTTATAAGTAAAGAAGGTATCTCCATTAGTACAAGTCATTTTGAAAAAGTAAAGTCAAAAGCCATTAAACACTCAAAGTAAACAATTTCATATTATTACAGAGGTCGTGATTCTTAAGAAAAGGTACGAAGATCATAACATTCATTATTTGTGTACGTAGAAGAAGGGATTTAAGCGTAGAATAAGGATTTGAGAGCGAGAGGTGTAGTAATGTTGGAGGACCCACTCCACATCATTTCAGCAATTAACTCATACGATGTATGAGTTAAATGAGTGGCATCAAAGAACACATACTCTTCTGGGTTCTCACATAGCTCATACTCTTTTATGTCTCCCTGACCCCCGCAGCTATTGGTTCCTCTTAATCCTCTCTTCACTTCTTTCATACCTTTGCCAAACCAAATCAAAATAAGTGACATGCAAATACAGCTCCATATGCATATGCTTCCAAATATTCACGTACCATATTTTGAAGGGTGGTCGATGATCCGATTCATAGCGGTGTGGAAATCAGCATGAGAATAGATGAATCCCTTCAGCATTTGTACAAGCTTTTCAAGAGCTTTGGGAAGCTTTTCATTGTGTAAAATGGCAAATTGCTTTAGTTGTTCCACCCAACCAACTTCACCATGGTATGTAGCTGCTTCTTGCATTCGTGGTAACCTTTCCAATGTCCCTGCATTTAGCATTGAAAATTTCCTTCCACCTATGAGTAAAATTCAAATTAGGTCAACTGGAGTGTAGTTCAACTGACATATTAAAATATACTAATTCATTGAGTTTTTATTTACTTGGATGAAATTGGTCATGTTTCCAATCACGGTATCAACATATTGTTCGGTTGTGTAGGATTGGTAAACTTCGGAGCGTGGATCAAAGGTACCATAGTCATTGCTTCCAAAGGCGATTAAGTACACTCGACAATAATTTTCTCATTTCTGAAGTTCCGAGGTTCTTTCTTAGTGTTCTTTTCATTTCTTTAAAATGGTTAACTTGAACTCTAAAGGGTATCACCTGAAAAATGACACAAACGTTAAATGGATGAGTTTGATTGCATGAATCACGAATCTCCACAATGGCATGATATTGTCCGCATAAGCTCTGATAACTTTGGTTTGGTTTCCCTAAAATGCCTCAGACCAATAAAGATGTATGATACTTATCAATCCATGATTATTCTCTAGATTAATCAACGTGGGGCTCGCTCCCCACAATCATCAACCCTCAAGAGAGAAATCTTACAGCTTCTGAAAAGGTTTCGTCGAGAGCTTCTGCTCCTCCCGATGCGAAATTTACTCCCTTCACAAAATCCTTAATGCCGGGATAAAGATAGGGAAGAATCAAGGGTAAGCCTGCATATTCAGCTGCATGCAACAAAAATAACTAAAATAACTCAACAAAATTTTTAATCAATGAGTGAAAACTATATATAAAAGAAATAGTGGAGAAAACATGCATAAATTTAGTTACCAATAAAATCAGGAATCTCTCTGCCATCACAAAATCTTCCGGTGGGGAACTTAAAGAAGGTTTGGCCATATGGTTGGAGATTTACGACGGCGGTGGTATTGATATAATTATCATTACCAACATCATAAAGGGAATCACCAAAGATGAACAAGGGTCGAAGTTCTTGCTTTGGCAATGGCTTGCAACTGTGTGGGGAGTGGCAGCTCATTGCCAAAATGGCTAAAAATGCACATGAAACCAGCTTTGATTTAGCCATATACTTTGAGATGTTATGTTTTTATTGAAATGAGAAGAAATGCTTATATATGATTTGAGTTTTGAAAATGCAATTTTTACGTGCTAACAAATTGCTTCGTCTATAACAAAACTTTGTCGTGTGAAAAGTCATGATTCAAACTTCCTAATAATGGATTAGGTTGGGAGAGATTTTAATTTCTTCGGGATTGTTACGTGCGTAGTTTCCGAAATCATAACAATGAAATTTGGAAATACGTAAAAATATTGTAAGACAAAATAATGTTGAGATAATTTTATGATTATTTTCTCTCATTTTTTCTTTATCAAACATTTTGAATTATTTATCAAATTTTAAAAAGTAAAAAAGAAAACGAAAATTTTGATTGTTGGTGAGGTGGGAATGTTGAAGACCAGGTCAACGATTCAGAATCGCCGGCGGCCAATTAGTCTTGTCAGATTTCAGCAGCGGTCAAACTTATCGGCTTTGACTAAATTTCTTTATTATTATTATTATTATTTTTGGCAAAGCTTTCACCAAATTCCATGCATCCATTATTACACCTTTTTCGTTCTCACTACAACCACCGACATGCTACATTACACGTAGATAAAAATGATGGAAAACTCGTACTTTTCTTTAAATTTTTCAAAGCCATGCAACTTTATGGGTCAGAAAAATAAAACTTGGGTTTCTTACGTCTCAATGTTCATGTATGTAATTTATGAACTAACATTTAATTCTTGGAACACGACAAGTATATGAATCATATCCTACCAAGTTTTAATGGCAATCGAAATATTCTCTGTGACAAGAGTCTTCCTTAGTTAAAAATTGCTAGGGGCAAACCTAATGTTTTTAACACACCAATTAATTATGTTATGATAATTTTCAAACCACGTTGGAAGAAAAAATGGGCTATGTCGACATAATTTTGTTCTTTTGTGTCTCGTGTTCATGTATGTTATTAATAAATTGGAATTGAATTTTCGGTACATGACAAATAAGTACATGAATTATGTACAACTTTTTTTTAATATGGTTTGGTAGTTTGAAAGAGATCGTATGAAAATATTGTAAAGTGAAAAGGTTCTTGTAGAGAATTATTTAGGAACACGTTTGGGATAGGGCAACAAATTATGTTCGACAAAATAATAAAAATAAATTAAACAATCATAATCAAGACGAGAATAGATAGGGGTATTGAGACATCTTAATCAAATAAGGCTTTAGAGACTCGAGATCGAAAGTATATAATCCCTAAATTTTCAAATTTAATAATTGTACTCTTTCAAACATATATTTTTTTTTTACACATGGGAAGTTTACCTATTGAACATCGATGGGTAATTAGATGTCGGTATGACTATTGATATATATGTGCATGTATATATGCATTTTAGTTGAAAGAATCAAGCTGAAACATTTACAAATTCAAACAATGTTGTTCTAATTTAGCCCTAAGAAACAAAGTGAACATTGTTTTAATTATTTTTATAGACATATAATATCAAAATTATTACTCATCATGACTTTGAAGAGTAAATTGAAAAGTGATTTTAAATATATTAAAAGATAACTAAATTTTCCAAACATCCAAACCGATTAAGATTCATTCACTAACAAAAAAAAGCAATCCCAACAGGGGCCTAAGTAGGTGGTAATAAATATTTTGTTTTTGTTAGAGCAGTTCCAAGATCACTAGAATTCTACATGGATATTGGATCTCTAGACCTCTAAAGTTGTACAATAAAATTGGATAGCCGAGACGATTTTTCTTTTAGGTTTCGGGTGCTATGACTTAGCTATCATGAAAGCTTCACTGCAGACAGCTTCCTCAGTTTCCGGTCGTGATTCAGCATTGTACTTACGCTCTCAACCACTAGAACGATCTGTAAGGAAACAGGTAGTGGGCCCAGAGAATTACTGAACATATAACAAATTGGTCTAAAGATCATCTATACAAGTAATCGAATGACAACAAAACCATGTTCTTGACCGAAATATGTCTGTCCTAACAACAGCGATTAGTAGTGACTAGAAAGCAAGATAGGCACAGCTTTTCGTGTATTAGGTCCAAGCAGTGATATGAATGCAAATTATATTTTAAGCAACTGGAACGTGGAGAATCCTAGCAGTGATATGAATGCAGATTATATTTTAAAAAAGAAAGACCAACCTGGAAGCAAGCATAAGCCATAGCGTTTGCAAAATAGAAATTTGCATTGCCAGTCCCCTGCAATTTCGTGATGTCATTTAGTTAAAAAGAGATTCAAGTCTTTCCATGTTTCTGTTCAAATCAGGATGCAAAGAAGGCATACCCTCCATATCCAAAGATTGTGCATTACAGGGCTGAGCAGTGAAATCCCAATATACCCGCAGAACAGAAAGAATGAGAACTCCAAATCTGTATGAATAGCATTGGACATTAATTAAAAGGTGAAGATTCAAATCAGGTTGAAAATACAAGTGACCAGAACCGCATGATTACTCACCAACTAATTCGTATACAAACAATCCCACAAAACTCAAGTACAGAGCTGAGTCCCCTACCTATTGGAGTCAAAACGACAAGATAGCTTATTAAACTCGCATCATCGTGTAGTCAAGTGTATGACTACTAAAAAATCAAAAGAAAGTCATGCAACAAGACGTGAGGATACCGAAGGATAAGACTTCAACATTGCAGAAATGGAAAGAAGCACAAAAGCCAGAAACAAGGGTCGATGGTGGAGACGAACGGCCAATGGTGTTATCATAAAAAGAATATTGATATGGAAGACTATTAAATAAAAATCCCTGAAGAACTCAAACACTTCAGCAAAAAGGTACCTGAAAACAGCATTAAAAAAAATCAGTTGGAAAGTGACGTGTAAGACTTTATGTATAGGTTTCATTTTGTAACCAACTAGTATTTTGTTGGACTCACCATAGAACCCCAATATTTGGAGACAAATCTTGCACAGTGAGAATAAAGCCATATGTACTGCAGAAACCAACCACATATTTTATAGCCGAGTAAGAAATATGGTTGAAACTCAGATAAACACTTCAAACTCATGTTACTTGCATGGTAATAAGAGTGGTTACCTTAAAAACGTGAAACCTTGATATAAAAAAATTATAAATAAATAAATCAAAAGAATAAAAGAAAAGGAACCAACTTTCTCACTGGTGGATTTAACTTCCAGGTTGTCGACCTTTTCTTTTCATATTAATGAAATGAATATACACAGTATTTTGGAAACTGACTAGCATTCAGCCAAGTGACACCTCCCCATCCTTAAAGACTAAGGGTGAAGGAGGACCTGAAATGTGCATATTCATCACTGACCTATCACAATCGCAATTGTGTACTGGGTGAAGTAGGCATATGTTCATTTTGGTATGAGAAATGCGAAGTGTCAACGGGTACATTAATAAATATATCGCAGAAAGTTCTAAATAAAAAATCCATACCTTCTAAACATCTCCCAGAGTCCACCAAATTGTTTAAGAGATACGCCACAGAGAAGCAGCAGATACACAGAAAATAAAGAAACCCATAATAAGAAATACATCACTGGTCTCAATGAGAAACCATTTGGTACTTCAGACTGATTGATCACTTCCTCCTGCTGGCTACAGCTATCACGTGAAGGTCCCACAACAACTCTACTACTACTCCTTTGCAAGAACAATTTCCTAGGAGGAGCATCTAAGCCATTACCTAGTAGAAGGACTACCTGGGGGGAAGAAGGAGAACATAGCAACTATATTAGAAGAATCCATGAGCAAGCAAATTATATATTGTCTTACAAACACCCAAGACAGAACAATCATACCGGAATTATAAGAATTATAGGATAAAGAGATAGATGAGTCGCCACCACAAATCCAAAAGCGGCCAATGGAACTTGTCCTGTACTACATTAGATGCATCTTATCAAATGAATGGTTCAAAATAACCAAAAAGAAAATCATAACAAAAATAAATGTATATTTTCAGTAACAAAAACATGCAATCAGTGTAATGGTGGTATGAAAAATGTCAATTTGCTGGTGCTTCAATATGAACAATTGAACCTTTGAAAGTTTTGGTGAAATTCACGCGTATGACTCTTGTCTATAAATTATGCTTTTTCAGAAGGCGGAAGAAAAAAGATTGTCATTACAAAGCAAAGATTGCTAATTTCTTGCCTTTAGATGCTCCATAGAGCGTAAGCACAATGGCTAGATTTTCGATTGGAGATGTGGACAAACCCACACATGCAACTATTGTGAAAGGATTCCACAGGTACACAAGAGATGCAATATCTCCAGCTGGGAAGAACTCTGCTAACATTAAACAAATAATGACATTACTCATAAGCCAATCAAAGAAAGGAATGTAGCATTCAACAAGTAAGTTGAAATCCAACTCGAAAGGCAGTTCTCATTTGAATGACAATGACATACAACTATAAGACAATCCAGATCTATAATGAAGTCATCCAGAAAACAGAGCTTTGCCCTTCGTAATTTTATATTCATCAATGAAATTTCTGTTTCCTTAAAAAATATTATTATTACTACAGCAACCAAAAAGACCATGTTTTCATGTGTTTCTCCCAATTTCTCCCTTTGTAAGTGTGAAATATCAATTTCTATGGAATAATATAATTGTCAATTCTCATTTACTTACAATAGTTATAAGGGACATTTTTTAAGAAAAAAAAGGTCTAATACGTAAAAAGGAAAAAACTAATACAAATAATTAAAATATAATTATAGCCAATAAATCTAACTATGAAAAACATCACAAACATAAACCAACAGTAGGAATTGAATATCCGTATTGCTATATCAACCTAATAAGTGATTTCCAAGTACTCACTTCCCAGCTCCATCATTTAGAAAGAATCTACAGTAATCATATAGGTCAAGACAAATATAACTAGATAGTGAAACTGCAATTTTGCGCTGCTCTTATGTAGAAAGGATTTCAATTCTAAAGTCCACTAACCACATCCATTCAAATTGACATAGTTGTCTGAATGTACGAGTTATATTTGAACTCAATTGGGCATCGAACATTATATCATCTTCTATACAAGGTTTAATACATCTCAGATCAGCACCATGCTGAGTAGCTGATTTCTGTATCATGCTTCAACATTTCAAAGGAAACCTATATCCAAAGGCATTAGATTGCATCTTAAACTTATTTCATTTATTCAGAAAATACCTGTCTTTAAGAAGATTATAGAACAAGAATATATGAAAGTCTGAGGGCCAACATCTTATTCAGTTTCATGGGAGTTTTCATTTCAAGCAAATAATGGCTTTCTGTGATATTTGTATAATCAGAAACAAGTTTCAAACGAAAGGAGTACAGAGAATGCAACAGAAATTTACAAAGTGAAGCAGAGGAAAAATCAATAGAAATTACTTAAGCGTAAGAACCCAACCTTATAAGAGAAATGCAAGATGACAATTAATTGTGGTTATAATTTTCGTGAAGTAATTTTTAAATCACTATAAGCTATATATAGGTTGTACTATGGTTATTGCGATATATTGTTCATGGATAAAGAGTCAATAATTATCTCTAAGATGTTCATGGAATCCTAAAGTTTGGAAAATATATTCCAAATAGAATTCCTAGAAGTTAATTTTAAAATTTATGGCATAGCATTTAGATCCCTGACGTTACACAGGAAAATGTCAAGGAAACTTCACCCTGTATTTTTTAATTAAAATGTCCTAACTTGTGGGATTAATGATCATATCTGATCTCTCCTTTCCGTCGCTAGTGATTGTATGCAGTTCAGTCTTAACTAGAATAAAGATCGGCACATTCATTTACAGTTCATCATATGCATAATTTTCAATCGCATGTCAAAGTACCTGAGTTTTTTGACAGGTTAACCTTCAGCAATCTCAAATTCCGATAATATGCCCTCTGAAGATTCTGACCGACTGCACGAATAAGCAATGCACTCAGAACATCTGCAACCACAAAAGCAAAACTATGCAACAATACATTTATATTAACAGCCTGAATAAATAACAGAACTATCATTAATGAATGAAAATCTTAGGCCTTGAAGAAATCACAAATAATTTAAGTACAAAAAGTGCACAACAGAAATGTTAAAAGAAATTGGACTTCACTGAAACCCATTCACTTTCAAACCATTGATAACAACCTTAAAAGTGCATAAAACAATCTTAGTGGCGAACAAAAAAAAGAAAAATGCAAAATTCACCTGCATAAAAGATGGTCTGGTTGCCCTTCAATTCTGCATCACCAAAATACAACTATTATTGAATGTCAGAAAACACACCAAACTTAGCATTATACTCCGAGCACTTGCAAGCACAGGATCCTAGTAATTCAGAAATTCTGAAGTTACCAAATTCATTTTCACGGGCTTCAAACTCTTCAATTTAAGTATGCAATAAGAAAAACGATAGAAGAAACGAAACACTAATCAGCTTCAGGTTCTTAGCCATTATAAATACAAAACACAGACACCTGTTAAACCAACAAGGGAAAAAAAAGCCTCTATTGAAGTACAATGTTACATTTCTTTTGGAGGTTGGTTTCTACCTTTTGACAGTCAGTGGCCCTAGAAGAGACAGTAACAGAGGAGAGCCATGGTACATAGATCCTGGTCAGAAAAATAACCAAATTCTCAAAATTATAAGATAAGCATCTACAATCAGCCAGCTTCAGAAGCAACATTTGAATTGATAACGAAAGGAAAACAAGGAAACCTGCATAGGGAGACATTGACGACTGCTTTAACCAATAGCCCTCAGCTACTGCAAGACATTAAAACAATCAACAAGATATCATGAGCATAAACTAAGCTAGAAACCAATCATAGCTCGAATCTCAAAAGAAAAGAGAGTAAAATACGTCGATGAATGCTGGTTAGAGGTGTGGAGACTTCGGGGCGAGAGGACAGATTCAGATTGGGAAAATATATCATAACGATCCTAAAAATCACTGACAATACCATCCATATCCAAAAGTTTCCCTTCCTTTTCTTCTCCTCCTCTTCGAATTGTTCCTTCGCCGCCATTTCCAACTCTTCCGTTCTCCTTCTTCAACAAGTTACTGAAATGGAGGATTCCTTCTTCAAACTTCGGCACGGTTTTTCGAGAACCAAAGGTTTTGGGCGGTCGCAGATCGGGGGCTTCAGCTACCGGCTACCGGCTGCCTGCTGCAGATGGTATCCATTTTTAATTGGGCTCGGCTGGCGAGGCCCAATCACTCGTTCTAAAAATATTTGGGCCAATCGTTATGGGCCCAAATTGCATTGGATGAGGGCTATTTGGGAATTTAAGATGTAAATAATGGTTTAATCTTTAGAACGGGAATGACAATATATAAAACAAAAGTAATTAATATTAAATAAATCAAATAATTTTTTTTACCAGTTTTTAAGTAATTCATCTCTGAGTAACACGTGTAAGCTTAATTTCACAAGATTTTATAAATGAGATTATATTTCGCATTTAAGTTTCATTAAATTAATCATGGATATATATTTCTTAAATACTATTTTCAACGTCATTATTCATGAACATATTTGATTAAACCTTTAAAAGTTTCACGTGAAACTTAGATTAAAAAAAGAACAAAAGAGATTAAATTATTGATGATGGTTAAGGAGGTTTGATTTATTAATTATTTTAAGCCTAAAAGTTGGAAAAGAAATACATAAGAAAAAATGAACGTAAATAAAGAATATGCCACGTGGTACAGAATTTGAGACATAATACAAGACAAATTTAGGAACAAATATTTGCCGGCCAACTTCCAATAAATTGTTTTATTTTCCATTTTTAGAATCAATATCGGATTGTTTTTATTTTTTTGGAATCACGATAAATAATAATTTCATTTTTTTTTCTTTTTACATCTGTGAAATACAGATTTTGATACTCCCATTTGACAGGGGATGATTCATGTGTGACTCAAAGTAAAACAAGGCATGTATTTAAACAGGGTTTGATAAGGGAATAAAATGTGACTCGACTTAGTAAATAATGCTTATACACAATTCTATCCATCTACATCGTCGCTTCTATTAGCCAAATCACTCTTTTCAAAATTATCGCTTTAATTTATACTTTTTTTCTTACTTTATTTACGGAAACGCTTGCCTTTAACAATATCTTCTCGTATATCATGTGTTTCATTTGGCATCTTTTTCGAATATTAGTCATAAAAGATCTCTTCCAATTTAATAACGTTCATTTACCAGCATATAAATCTAAAATCGAATCAATTTGTTGCTGGACAAATTTAATTATTCTTATTAAATTATATATTTTCTTTATTTTATTGTTTTGATGTTGGTTAAACAAGTGGCTTTCATTACCATTTTTGAGTGACAAAATTGTGTTTTATGTATATATAAACAAAAAATAAAAAATAAAAAACAAACAGCAAAAACAATGTGGGAAGAGTAGCTAGAGACACTATTGAAGAACAAAGTGTCAAGTGGAAGGGAAAGCGAAAAATCGTGAAGTTTATTTAGTCAACTATACGAGAGTGTATTCGGTTGCATGTTTTTGAAAATCGGGATCTAAATTTGGTAAAAGAATCCTTTTCTTAAAAGCTACATTAATGCAATCGTGATGTGTTTCTATCAGAGACACACATTCAGATGGCGTGTTTCATATCAGACAAATATTGTTCAAATTAGTAAACAATTTCTTGTATCAATTCTCATGCATGTAGCCAGATCACTATCCTTGGGAGTATCACCTCAACTACAGTGTCTTTCTCAGCTTTACTACTCTAATACCCGTTTAAACAATCTCTTTTAATTAGTGTCCAAACTTAACATGTTTGCCAAAAATCTCATCTTCAATAATCTCTGTTTACGTGTTCTTATTTAAGAACTTATATCAACATAAAACCCTAACTACACTAATATATTCCACGAGCACAACCATTACACATCTCATCTAAATAAACAACACTTATGGAAGAAACTAGAGAGTAACTCAACTTATATTCATAATGTTACAGATGATAACACGATTAATAAAATTGGTTCTCTGTTCGCCTATCAATGATGCACCTTTCTCCTCCTCCTTGGACCATGTACAAAATGACACAAACCCGATTTGCTTACCCAAAACCCGAGAGAGAAAAAAAAAACACGACATTAAAAAAAAAATAATAATAATAAAAAAAAAAAAGAGACCGTAGCAAACTTCCTAAATCCATCCGTCTTCATTGATGCGGTTCTTCACATCACACTTCCAAATCTCTTTCAACCATTGAATTCAAACGTCCATTTCTGTCGTCATCATTCTCAAATGTCTCATTTTGTTCGACATCCTCACCATTTTCAATCTCCAACGGACCGGTTCTAGTCAACTCCTGAGCCCTCTCGGCCTGTTCTTCCCAATTGGTCCGAGCCAGCGCCATGAGCATCGCCATTGCACATGAGGCCTGCGCCGCCAGCAGCCCAATCCACAGTCCTTTGAAGTCCCACCCGCCGTAGAAGCTCAACCATATCGCAATCGGCATTCCCACTATGTAAAAACACACCAAATTTATATTCGCTCCCAATGTTGGCCTCGCTGTCCCTCTCAAAACCCCGCAGGTTGTCGTCTGTGGGCAGTTCCCCAGCTCGCAAAGTCCGATGATTGGGAGGACAAGCGATGTCAATTCTATGATTTCCGTGTCATTTGTGAACATTGTGGCCCACACTTTTCGAACTTTGAAAGCGAATACCAATGCTGAAAGGCCAAAGAAGAAGCTGAAACAGAGCCCAACAATGGCGGCTAATTTGGCTCTGTTTGGTTGGTTTGCTCCCAATTCGTTTCCAACTCTTGTTGAAACTCCAACGCTTAGTGACGATGGGAAAATGTAGATTAAAGCTGTGGTTTGAATCAAAATCCCCATGGAAGCCACTGTTGATTGAGGATTCATCATGAACCCACTTAGCATAATCATGATTTCGTACCACCACCATTCCAAACAAACCGAAACACAGCTTGGAATTGCTAACCTAAGAAGCGACTTCCACTCCTTCAAACACTCCGACGAGAATCCCGGCCAGGAATTCTTGTACACGCCGAAGACGAGGATGAAAATAATCACCGATCCGACGAGGTTGAAGTTCGTCCACACAGCTCCCAAAGCGACGCCGTGAATTCCCAAATCGAGAACAGAGACGAGAAGGTAATTAATTGGAACGTGAAAAAGAACCGACAATCCAACGCAGTAAGTGAGAGGGAGGTTAATTGATTGACAACGAAGGTAAATTCGTAAAGGGTGAAGAAAAGACAGAGCAATTAAATCAGGGATAGAACAGAGGATGAAGGAATGAGCTTCATTGGCAATATCATCCTCTTGTCCACAAAAGATCAGAATCTTCTTCATATTGAGCCACAAAAACGAAATGGGTATTGAAGAAAGGAGAAGAAGAATGACTGTTCTTTGAAGGGCAAGGCCCAAAAGTTTGAATCTTTTAGCCCCAAAAGCTTGGCCGCAGATGGGCTCCATGCCACTGGCCAATCCAGACAGAACAGAGTAGCCAGTGATATTAGCAAACCCAATTGCCAGCGAACCGCCGGCCAAGGACAAGTCACCCAACTGGCCGAGGAACAACATGGAAATCATGGAACGAGAGTACATAAAAAATCCGACAAAAATCATCGGAAGAGCGACGTGGGCTATAGATTTGCACTCCGAGAGAAGAAGACAGAGAAATGGATATTTGTCTGCTACTGTCGTTGAAATGGTTGGGTTTTCGGAGATCAGAGGAGCTGTAAGTGAATGATTAGTTGTCGGACTATTTGGTTGGTCGGAAAGTAGAGGAACAGAAGAAGCAGACATTGTCGGAAGCAAGTTTTTTGAAGGGGGATTATGAAATTGGACACCCAGAAAGAAACAGAGAGGGATTTATAAGAAAGACCAAATCTGAAATGGGTGACTGTGAAGAAGTTATTAGGGTTGTGGCCGTATTTATAGCCTACAAAATTCCACTTTAATTTATGAATCAATCAACACATTAATGAGCATTAAAACAAGGTTAAAATAAATTAATTACAATATAGTCATTAGATAGAGTTATAATTTTCTGAAAATAAACCGCGTATTCATGCATGGCTGATGCTATGCTTCGCTTATTTCCCCACTTGTTAAATTCCGGGAATGATGGCTTTGGACCCACGCCGTTTTCCTTTTACTTTCTCACTGTCTTTTAATTTATATATTATCATATCTTCATATGAAATTACCATAATAGAATTAACCGGACACCACGCCTTGTTCGTTCGTATTGAAACATGAATAGTCTATTAGAGATCACTAAAAGATAAAATTATATAAATGAAAATAGCGTGTTATAAGATACACAGAATTAATGTGTTGACGAGATATGATTTCAATGTTCTAAAACCATGGTCGAGTAAAACATTAATTTCCAAAAAAAACAACACCAAATCCAAGAATAAAATTGAATTTTTGAGGGGGTATGAAATGGTAACAAAACAACCACTCTATTTTATAATTTTACAAACTACTTCACAATGATATGATATTGTTCACTTTGAATAAGAGACTTGTTTTGGAGTGTTAGTCATTGTTTGACTATGACTTCGAGGAGCCAATGGAAAGAGTATTATTTGACTATAAACTCATTATTTATTATTATTATTATTTTTTAAAGAATACCCAATTTAAAAGGTTAAAAAAAACAACCATTAAAAAAAAAAAAAAGATGTAAATTGAAAGAAATTATTACTCTGAACAGAGCTAAGAAGAGGAAACAAACCCTAATAAACCCTATTTCAAAAACAAAACCCTAATCCAAAATCTAACCTATCCCCTAAACCTATTGAAGTAATAAATAAACATGAATCAAAAAAGCAATAGAAACAAAAGAATTTCAAACCAAACCCACTTTAAAAAAAAAAAAAAAAAAAAGTTCTAATCCGAAGAGGCATGTGGGGTTTCAGTTGCCTGAGTTTGAGTTTGATCTTGGGTCACATATTTTCCCCAATACGGATGTTTGTGCCAAACAAGAGTCATCTCTTCAATAGGCACACCCTTTGTCTCCGGCAGAAACTTATATATGAATATGCTCATCACCACCACGAAGAACGCAAAAAATATGAACATCCCAAATTTCATGTGGCAAAGCATAGCCGTGAACACTTGAGCAACCACAAAAGTGAAGATCATATTCACCGAAACGTTCACACTTTGAAGGGCCGATCGAACCTCTAGAGAAAATATTTCACTTGGAACCAACCATCCCAAAGGCCCCCATGACCAAGCAAACCCTGCAGTGTATATGCATATGAACAACACCACTGCCCCCGCATACTCCTTCGACAATTCCCCGGCGACCCCGTCGAGGCCGAACTTGTAAGCGATCATAGCCGTAACCACAACTTGAGATATGAACATTTGAGTACCACCTTCAAGGAAAAGAACCCTTCTTCCAAATTTATCAACAAGAAAAATGGAGACAACGGTGGAGAGGCAATTGACCGTTCCAGTAATCATGGCGGAGATTAAAGAGGCAGAGTTTCCAAATCCAAGTGTTTTAAACAAAACAGGAGCATAGAAAGTGATGACATTGATTCCAGTCAATTGCTGAAAAAATGGGATGGCTATTGCCATTGCAAGCTGTGGCCTATATTTTCTTTTCAACAATGCACTCCATTGGTTCTTCACTTGCTTTGATGCGTCCCTAGCTGCCACCAGATCGGCTAGCTCCGTGTCTACGTCGTCGACTCCTCTCACTTTCTTGAGAAGCTCCTTCGCCTCGTCGTGGCGGTCGCGCTCGATTAGAGAGCTCGGGGTGTCGGTGAGGGTCATGGAGCCGAAAATTATGATCATGGCTGGGACCATGGCTCCTCCAAGGCTGAGCCTCCAGCCCCAACCTCCGGGGATCAACGAGAAGGCGTAGTTGAGGACGTTGGCTATTAGAATGCCAATTGTGATCATGAGTTGAAACAGATTGTTGAGAGATCCTCTGTATTTATAAGGCGCCATTTCTGACAGATAAATTGGCACCGACTGCAAACAAAATAAGAATATTGTTAGGAATCACGACGCTCACAATATCAAGATATTATCCATTTGACTTCTGCAAGCAAAAGGGTTATATTAGAAACCTGATTAGCGCAACCAATGCCGAAACCGAGAAGTAAGCGGCCGGCGATGAGCATGGAAACGGTTTGAGCAAAGCCGTTGAGAAGAGCACCGGCGAGAAACAGAATGCCGCCCATGAGCATCGTAATTCGACGGCCACACTTTCGACTGACGGTGGCGGCCACTAGAGAGGAGACCAGCGCCGCCAGATAAAGGGAGGAGGTAAAAAGAGTCAAAATTTGACTGTCAAATTTACAGTATTGATTATTTGATGGATCTGTGGACGTTTCTTTTTGGTATACGGCTGGAAAAAACTTGGATAGGAATGAATCCATGGAGGTCACTCCACCTGAACAAAACAAGACAAACACCCATTATTATTATTATTATTATTATTATTAAGTTATAATTATTAAGAAAAAGAAAAGAAATAGAATTATTAAATTACCTGAGATACCCAAATCATATCCAAAAATTAACCCGCCAGAGGCTGCAATGAAGCAGGTATAAAACACTTTCCAGGTAAATTTTCCTGGATAATTTTTTCCTTTCTCTGAACCCACCATAATTCCACCCGCCATGTTCGAAACCAAAAATTGTGTGAGGAAAAGGATAAGGTTATTGTAAGGATAAAGTTATTCAGCAGCCTTTATTTATAGTAAAAATTAGGATAGGTGGTTAAATTTTGAATTTCAAATAACAGTTATAATTTGATTGGGTCATATAAAAATTTATGGTCGATTCTGTTAGATTTTATTTTAATTTCAAATAACAAGTTTTTTTTTTTTTATAATCTCTTTAAAATTTAAACAATATTTAATTGTACTCATTTTTAATTATTCATTTCTTATATATGTATATTTATGGATTGAAGTCTTAAAAATATTCTTTTAACAAACAAAGAAATTGATTATAAATTTAAATTTATAGTTAAGATGGTATATTTATTCAATAACGAATCGATTTTATATAATTAGACCAGATTCAATTTAATCTAAACTAAATCCAAAATTAATATTTAATAAATAAAAATTCTTTTATTTAAAAATTAATATTTAGTAAATAGTTACTTTGTATCTTAAATATTTTGTTAAATACAAATTTATAAGGGTAGAAATTTGACAAAAATTGAAAAATCAAAATTATTTAGAATTCATAATGTATTTTTAAATTACTAAAACAATATTCATAAACACTAATTATTAAATTAGAAATAGGAAGAAATTAGGAGAAGTTGGTGACAAATAATGACAACCCAATCACAACCAAAATAATTTAATTTTTTTTAATATGAAAATAGTAAAACAAATAAATAAGTAGATATTGAGTGATTTATTTTATACGAGAATGTCTTTTTAATTTTAATTTTAATGAATGAGTAGGTCCAAAATTATTCAATACTTTTAAAATTAAAAAATAAAACAAATATTTAATTTCATAAAGTAAAAATATATATATATATATATATATTATATTTGATTTTTTAAAAGGAAAAAAATTATTATTATACTGTAGCTAAAAATGAGCCACGTTATTCATTCTCTACCTCATGCTTAATAAAAAATAAAAAATATATATTTATAGAAGTGGAGTCAATGAATTTGTTTGATATTTATAAACACTAAATATGAATAGAACAAATCCAAACCAAATTGACTGCCCTTTTTAAGACACCAAAATTGATCACTGAAATTGACGTGATTGTGGGATGATGAAGAACACAAATTCTCTTCGAATTTCAATTGCTAAATATTAAAACAAATTCGTTCATTTTTGTTTATCATGTAATTCTGTCATGGCTTCTTTGACTTCCTCTTCTTCGTCATCTTCATCGACCACGAAGCATCCTCTGTACAGAGGAATTCGGTGCAGGGGTGGAAAATGGGTGTCGGAGATCCGGGAGCCACGTAAGACGACACGCATATGGCTAGGTACATTTCCGACACCCGAGATGGCTGCCACAGCTTACGACGTTGCCGCTCTCGCTCTCCGAGGTGATCAAGCCATCCTTAACTTCCCCTCCTCTGTTGCCTCCTATCCTGTTCCTGCCTCCACCTCCCCGCTTGACATACGCAATGCTGCCTCCGCCGCCGCCAATGCGTTGAACAAAGTTGAGACTTGCAGCACTAACATTGAAGATAGTGGTAATACGGCGTCGTTCGTGGATGAGGAGGAGATTTTTGGGATGCCAAGTTTGCTGGCCGACATGGCGGAGGGGATGATGGTGTCGCCGCCAAGAATGAACTCTCCACCGCTGTCTGATGACAACTCCGATGGAACGGAATGTTTATGGAACTATTTTTTATGATATAATTAATGTATGTTAAAAAAATAAAATGGATTAATTTTTTAAAAAATTGTTTTTTTGTTTTTACTATAAAAAGTGGTTTTGGTTTAGTGGATTAATTTTTTTATTTATTTATAAACCCAAGTGTAAATTAATTAATGATTTTAATTTCTCCAATTTCAGTAAACATTCACATGCTCCACTACTTGCCTAAGGTTTGGTGGGAATGAGATCACATAAAATATATGAAATTTAATTTATTTTTAGTGACCAATAATTTATACCATAATATAAAGGGACCTCTTAACTAAATTAACTATAAAATATCTCCCAATGATAAATGGATGAAATAAGATATATATGTTTTGCCGACCTCAAATATCAACTTTTTAAGACAGTGGCCGCACCCGACAAAAGCTTGTCGGAAATATCTATTCTTAATAATAATAATAATAAGAGTTGGAACTAAATTGACATTGAAGTAGAAAAAGTAATACTAAATGAATAGCTTGTATTTAAAACAATATTAGCGGAATTCAATTTTAATTTGAATGTTTGATCCCGGTTGATGAGTTTGAATTATTTTAATAATATGAACATATATTAATGAGTTAAAACGCACATTTAAGATTATCAATTCAAATCTTTCTGCCTTCGCATGTCATTAAAAAACTTCGATTTGAATCCTTATATCATATATGCATTCTCGTCTTGTGAAATCATAACTATGAGAATGATTGTAATAATTAGTTTTTCCGGGTGAATAAATAGATTTTTTTTCCCTTCTACAACACACATTTCGCTAATATTTTGAAAAGTGAACGTCTTCATCCTACTTATAGCCTAGAGTTATTCGACTTGAGCATTTGTACAAGTGTTTAAGCCTCCTCGAGGCTGTGGGGAAGTAAGCTACAAGTATTTTCGGCATAATGTAAAGTATAAAGAGAGTCTGTTTAAATTACGTGAATAAACCCTATACAAAATGAAAAGTAATTTAGCTCGATTGTCTAAACTAATTTGGATTAAACCTAAACATACGGTAACGACCCATGTCTAGGATTTGGATCATAATTCAAAATATATATTCGGCACTTGATGACCCTGACAATTTATTGAGATGTAGTCATACTACCTACTTCTCGCTTCTAAGAGTGATATTACTCTACAATCTAACACATGTTCTTTTAACATGTTTTGTTCTCACTCGTCCATCACAAAAAAATTATAATACAAACACTATTATTAATGATCGGGACGGTTATTATGTAAAAGAAACAAAAAAAATAATAATAAATTGGGTGGCCATTTTTGAAACGACCAGTTAAATCCCATATCTTGGGTGGACCTAGGCTTGACCGGGTAACCCGACGGCCCAAACAAGTCAAGAAGGCTCGTGTAGAAGCCCAAGTTAACTGTTCTTGAAATTTTAGCCCACGTTTTTCCCGTGACTCCGTGGGCTAACCGTAAGACAGCTGTCAGAGGCCGAGTGTGAATGCCCACTAACCAACCACCCCTTAATTTGATTTTTTTTACTTAAATAATGGGTTAGCATATTTAATATATTTAACATGAGTTTCAATCAATTTTTAAACTACAATCAGAATGGATTTATCTTTTTTTTTTTTCTTTTTAATCCCATACCTCCGACATACTTTCTAACCATTCTTTTTTTTTTTTCTTTCTAAATTTCCGTATATTTTTTTAGTTCAATATAAATAATGTATATAAACAATAGCGTAAATGTCAATACGAAGTTCAATCCTAGTATATTAAATAGACGTAGTATTATTATTAAAATGATACTAATTTAATTTTAAATTAAGTTCCACCAATTGATGGGAGATTTTATTATTATTATTATTATTATTTAAATATAAAATCAAGTTATTGCTATAGTTAATACAAGGCCAAACGTTTTTTTTTTTTTTTAATAATTTAATGAAACGTGTAGAAACTAAACCACGATTATATTAAGTTATGAAAACAAATATTTTTACCGAAAAATAATTAAATTTGATAACTTCATACGTCATCAAACTGAGACGACATTAAAACTGTGGCGTCAAGTCTCACGTGCGGATTTGAAACCCACGCAGAATCCATGCGTTGCTCACACGCACTAAGCTTAGCCTCTAACTAAACTGCCACGTCACCACAAAAATGTTAATAAATTAAATAAAAGTAACTGGTCAAAGGGTCAAACTCAATTTTATGGGTGTATTAAGTTTTTAAAATATCCAATTTGGTTTTAATTATTATTACGCCATTTGTTTTGTCGCGTTTTTGCGTGTGGATTTGGGTGCTTTGTACCACGTGTTGGAATCCCCTGCAGCCGAATCTATTTAAGCATCTCACTGCCATTGTTTTCAGTCTTGAAATCAAAACTCCTCAAGTTTCTCTGAATTTTATTCAATTTCTATTCCATGGATTTTTTCACCCAATTTTCTGATCCTATTCCTTATTATGGTAATTATAATTGCAAGTCGGAATCTTCGTCCACTCTGTCAGACGCCGGAACGCCGCCCCACGTGGTCGCTAACTCCGACGAGGAAGTGATACTGGCGTCGAACCGGCCGAAGCGCCGGGCTGGTCGGCGGGTTTTTAAGGAGACGAGGCATCCAGTGTACAGAGGAGTGCGGCGGAGGAATAAAGGCAAATGGGTGTGTGAGCTAAGGGAGCCGAATAAGAAGACCAGGATTTGGCTCGGGACTTACCCAACTGCTGAGATGGCGGCACGTGCACACGACGTTGCGGCACTCGCGTTGAGAGGAAAATCGGCTTGTCTCAATTTTGCTGACTCAGCTTGGCGGTTTCCGATTCCATCGAGTAATGATCCGTCGGTGATCAGAGAAGCGGCGGCGAAGGCGGCGAAAGAATGTGAGTATGAAGAGTGCAATGTGAGTCGGGAAGAGGACGAGGTGGTTTTGAGTCAGCCAAAGGCGGAGCCTGATCAACGGGATTACGTCGACGACGAGGCTTTGTCGAATATGCCGATGTTGCTTGCCAGCATGGCGGAAGGACCTCTGCTTTCTCCTCCTCGTTTTTGCTTACGCGATGACGTGGAGTGGGACAACGTGGATACAAATGATGATGTGTCATTGTGGAGCTTTTAGAAGTAGGTAGAGTGAGAATCCCCCAACCAACCAGGAAACTAAATGTACAGACTTTTATTCGAGGAAGTCAAGGTTACATATAAAGTAATGTGCAATTGGTTATATAATAAATACCAAAAGTTTTATATTTACTTTCATCATTTTTGTTCAAATCAAATAACTTTTTAAATCACTTTAAAACTATTTTCTAAATTTTCTCACACCCAATTAAAATAAATTTATATAAATGAACTATAACGACGTTTGAATAAAAGCAATCTTAAAAATAAAATTTATAAATTATGCTTACAGTAGTAATGGAAACGTGTTTGCTTAAAATTATTATTATTATTATTATTTTAAAAGTTAAAACAGCAAAAAAGGAATTTTGTTGGCAAACGCTTTTTGATTTACCATGGACCCCATGTTTGACTGTTTTCAAACAAATGCTGAAAACATTTCTTACTTACATAGGAAGAAAATTAATATTTTTTTCTGATATTTTATTATAAACGTGGGAAACCAAATTTTGGAAAATACCAATAAAAAGAAAGTCATTATAGGTTTATTGCATTTAATTTGCTTAATATTAAAAAAAAAAAAAAAAAAAAAAAAAAAAAAAAAAAAAAAAAAAAANCGTTGAGAGGAAAATCGGCTTGTCTCAATTTTGCTGACTCAGCTTGGCGGTTTCCGATTCCATCGAGTAATGATCCGTCGGTGATCAGAGAAGCGGCGGCGAAGGCGGCGAAAGAATGTGAGTATGAAGAGTGCAATGTGAGTCGGGAAGAGGACGAGGTGGTTTTGAGTCAGCCAAAGGCGGAGCCTGATCAACGGGATTACGTCGACGACGAGGCTTTGTCGAATATGCCGATGTTGCTTGCCAGCATGGCGGAAGGACCTCTGCTTTCTCCTCCTCGTTTTTGCTTACGCGATGACGTGGAGTGGGACAACGTGGATACAAATGATGATGTGTCATTGTGGAGCTTTTAGAAGTAGGTAGAGTGAGAATCCCCCAACCAACCAGGAAACTAAATGTACAGACTTTTATTCGAGGAAGTCAAGGTTACATATAAAGTAATGTGCAATTGGTTATATAATAAATACCAAAAGTTTTATATTTACTTTCATCATTTTTGTTCAAATCAAATAACTTTTTAAATCACTTTAAAACTATTTTCTAAATTTTCTCACACCCAATTAAAATAAATTTATATAAATGAACTATAACGACGTTTGAATAAAAGCAATCTTAAAAATAAAATTTATAAATTATGCTTACAGTAGTAATGGAAACGTGTTTGCTTAAAATTATTATTATTATTATTATTTTAAAAGTTAAAACAGCAAAAAAGGAATTTTGTTGGCAAACGCTTTTTGATTTACCATGGACCCCATGTTTGACTGTTTTCAAACAAATGCTGAAAACATTTCTTACTTACATAGGAAGAAAATTAATATTTTTTTCTGATATTTTATTATAAACGTGGGAAACCAAATTTTGGAAAATACCAATAAAAAGAAAGTCATTATAGGTTTATTGCATTTAATTTGCTTAATATTAAAAAAAAAAAAAAAAAACAAATAAAAGCAACAGTTCCAGAAGACTAATCCCACGAGAAACATTATTTTCAACGAAAGGTCAAAACCTTATCCATTAAGAAATGAAACTGAAAGGAATTAAAAAATAAAATAAAAAAGAAGCCGGTTAGACGGCGTTTCCATTCCGTGTAGAAGGCGTGGTGAGAGACAGAGGATTAGACGGTTTTGGGGTCGTGGACTTTGGAAGCAAGCAAAGCCGAAAACCGCCACTGGTCCGAAGAATTGAAAGGAATGGGCAAGGGTGAGGCGGTCATTTGTGAAAAATGTGGATACAAAAAGATTCCAATACTTTGGACTCCCAAGTCCCAGTTGAATTGATTGCGTAGAAGTGCTCGTTAAACTCATTAAAAATGTTTCTCATGGGATGTTTTTGTCTCCATTATATATATATATATTGACAAGTTCTTACAATGAACACACTATTAATGGCCTAAAACAGGTGAGCTGACTGTTGAAATCTTGTCTATCCATCAAATTAACTACAACAGATTTAGATAAGGGTGTAGTGATTGAATTGTTGATTTACGATGAATCATGTCTTTAATTTAGTATATTACTCAATTGTCAAGTAGCTTATAAAAGTGATTTGGAACAATACAAATTACTTCTCGTTGAATTATTATTAGTCACTCACTTGAGAAATGTTGATGCTATTTTGTATTTAATTGTCTATTTTGTCTTTATCATTCAAATTATGCATAAGCCGACAAGACTAAACATGAAACTATACGTCTGAGGTTGGTTTGGCCTATTTAGGCTAAATTGAGACACAGGTAACTTCATATTTTATGTGACTATGGTCCAATCCATTCCAATCCCTCAAATAATTTAAAGATCAGTGTCACCTACCATTCAATTTTGAATGTTTAAATAAATATTGGATGGCCCTATTCTTTGTTATATTCCCATCAAAATTGAAGGCTACACCATGCAGGAATTGGGCCTATTCCATCTGGTTAGTCTTTTTCAAAGCGTCTCATTTTTATAATATGGTATATAATTGACTTGTGACGCTGTATTTTCTTTATTGTATAATTGAAATTAAAAAAGTAATAATAAAAAGAAGAAAGCAACAAAAGGCAGAATAGAGTAAAAAAAAAATAGTAATAATAATCATTAAGTGCTGCATGCACACGTGGCAGAGCGCGTGAGGAGTGCATAATTATGTATTTGTTTATTTAAAAAAAAAAATTAATGGAAGTTTTGGTTGTTTGTTTTGTATGTACCAATCCACCATTGTGCTTTTAATGCTCCAGTACTGCATGCCTCTCTGATTTCTGCTCCTCTGTTCTCTCTCTCTCTCTGTTTCAAAATCATTTCGCAATTTGAATTCCTCTGTTCCATTTGATTTTGAAATGGCGTCGTTGGTGGATTCTTCTAGTTGGAGCCTCGTCGCCGCGAAACCTACGTCTTTCAAGCTCAAGGATTTTCTTCTTCAAGACGATTTCAGCTCTTGCTCCTCTCATGGCTTCCGATCGTTTCCACGAAGCCAATGCTGCACCACAACCGTCCGATTTCTCCTCAACAACGATTTCAAACGGACAGATTCTTCCGTAACTAAATCATTACCTCCTCCAACTGCCTCCACCAGAATCGCTCTCCCCGCGGTCTCCACTTTGCAAAAGGCGTCCAACGCTGTTGTCAGAGCATTTAAGCAGTTTCCGTTGCGCAGGAGTATTTCGCGGAAACTGATTCTCGTATCCTTTTGGAAGAAATCGAATGTCGTTGATTCCAACGCCAAACGCTGGAAATCGTTTCGGGAATTTCTCGATGAGAAAGAACCGCCGTCGTCGTCTGACCACGATCACGCCGATTCCGCCGATTCCTCGGTCATTGCTGTCGCTGCAAGAAACTCGATCTGTAGCTGTAGTAATAGCATCAGTTGGACGGAGAGCGAATTTACATCGGAGATGATTCCGTCGTCTTCGAGCGGTAATTTCGACAGTTGCAGCGAAATCGACGCCGCCAAGGACGATAAGGATTCGCCTGGTAATCTCAGTAATCTCATAGCCAAAACAGATGGCGTAGCTTTGGGAAAAGATTGCATTGAAGAAACAACCGCCGTCGCCGCCACCGCCGCCGCCTACCCGGAGAAAGCCATTAAGGTCAGGATTTCGTTTTCTAATCCCATGCTTCGCGTTCCTTTGATAACCGTCTCTGATAGATTTGCCCAATCCATATCTGCCGTTTATTTTTTTAAAACTCCGTAACTGCTCGGTAAAAAAAAAATTAAAATGTTAGTGTTGTTTAAATAAATGCCTAAATTCTAATACTCAATACTAAATTTCATGAGTAAACTATAATAAGATGGAACTCATATACCATGGGACGTATATTATGATCAGATCATCAATATTTTGTTGTGTTAGAATAGGAGAAAATGAGTACTAGATGGCCAAAGACCATGGGATTGTATTGGATTTGTTGGCAAAATGAAATTCTACAAGATATATGCCCGTACATATCTTTAGACCGCGATGTCATCAACATCCACTAGTAATCATGCTAATAGAACTCCCAACCATGAATGCTTAATCTCTCGGCTTTATTAAGTCACCACACACATGATAATAGGTTCTAATAAGTCAACTTGATTCACGAGTTTTGTTGCACCCAATTGAAAGTTTGTGTAACTCAATGATATATTTTTTGTTGTTAGATGTTGTGGTACTTCAAGTAAATCATCTTGTTTCATTGAGTCACTAGTAGATATGGAACACACACGGAGTAAATTAAAGATAAAGTTGTGGTCCATGTACACAATTTAGGGTAACCCCATTTTGTCAATACTTTGGTATTTATAGTCATTTATTTAAACTACCTCATTGAGAAAATTAATATGTTTTAAAAAATGGGAACCTATGATTTGAAATATTGGTAGAATTAAATTATAGTGTTTGCGTAGATAGACAATAGGTTAAGGGTAAATACAGCTGGATTTTTGGGAGGCCATTAACTTCAAGTGTGGGGTATATCTTAGGAAATGTTAGAATACGACTAAGGGCACATGATCGAGGCCTACGATCTCGCCATGTGTCATAGATTATCGACATCTACGGCTTACAAACTTACAACACCTTTTGATTTCATGGTCCACGCATACTAGATTGCGCCCTCTTCCTCTCTTTTAAATTATTTTTAGTTATTTAGTTTTTGTGGCATTTGAGTTTAATATTATTGGCCTGTCATCTGCTGGCTTTGCATGTGTCGGTAACAAAATCATAGGGATTTTCTTTTTTTGGTTAATGTTTTTATTAAATTATATTAAATTTAAATTACATATTTTTATTGTTTACAGGAAGTAATTATTTATATGAATTTTTAGAAAGTAAATTATATAATAGTAATTAAGAGGGTGTGTGTGTGTGTGTATTTTTTGACATTATAATGAACAGCAATTGGGAAATGAAGAAGAAAAGGAGCAGTGGAGTCCAGTTTCAGTCCTGGATTTTGGTTTGAAGCGATTGGAGAAGGGAGCGGAATTGGAACCTGTAGACTTGAAGAAACGATTCGCTGATTTGGGTTTAATAATATCCACAAAAGAAGGGCAGAGGGAACAGAAGGCATTGGAGCTTGTAAGGCTCGTGAAATCTACGACCAAATCGCAGTGCTTCACGTTGAAAACAGAGAATCTGGTGCTGGATTTGATCCATGAAAAGCTGGAAGAAGAAGAAGAAGATGAATCAAGTGCAAGAGGGTGTGGTTTTGAGGAAGAAAAGGTTGTGAAATTAATAGAAGGTTGGGTGGATGGAGAGGGCGGAGAAATGAGGGTGATGGGATGGGAGTTGGCGGAAGGACGGAGTTTGTACATTAAGGATATGGAGAAGGCGGGAAAGTGGAGGAGTTTGGGCGGAGAAAAGGAGGAATTGGCGGCGGAGGTTGAAACCGAGGTTTGGATCTGTTTGCTTGATGAGCTATTAGTTGGCCTGTCTTAGCTTCTTATTATTATTATTATTACTAAAAAAAAAAAGATGTAAATAATTAGCAGCCAATCAATGTACTTGCATACTTAAAAAAGAAAAGAAAAGAAAAAAAAGATAGGTGGTAATATATACAGTGGAGTGAGCGTAAGGTCGAACGAACGTAAAGGGTATTAGCCAACCAAATATTGAATTCAGATAATAGGAATTGAATTCTTATGATAATACGAATGTCACATGCCATTTGGTTGCTGATTACGAACATACCGGAATGATTATGAACCCTAATATATGTTGAATTTATATATGTTCCTTTTTTTTCTTTTTTTTTTTTATTAATCTCACAATACAATATATGTTGAATGTTTTACTCTACTCATACCTGGGGAGACTGCTTCTGAATGCTTTGCTCCTATCCAGGGATGAAAACAAGTACTCAAAACAATTCCCTTCTTCGCAATATTCCTTACTTGGCTAATGCCATCCAGCTTTATACCAGGAATGCATGGGTGCAACTTTCCCATGAACAACCGCTTTGGTGTTGCCCAACATGGATAAAGCAAGAGAAAGAAGGCGATCATCATTTCATTTATATCTCGATGGTAAAACCTAAAACAGATCTTCGTTAATTAGGATGCTTCGCTTCTTCCATTTCTTTCAAACAATATTATTGTGTTATTATTATTCTTATTATCTGGACAAATTTATAACCGTATTTCGGAACTCTCATTCTTCAACCATTCAGTAATTTAACTCATATTTGTTCATTTACGTTGGTTACATCAATTAGCGTTTGTAGTCCAACGGTTAGGATAATTGCCTTCCAAGCAATAGACCCGGGTTCGACTCCCGGCAAACGCAGTTAAATGAACGTTTTTTTTTTCTTTTAATCCCTTGCCAAATGTTATTTACCAACTCCACTCCAAATGAGTTCATAAATATATTATCTCCATGCTGTCTTTTTCTTATAAAAAGGAAGGGTTTTTTTTTTTTAATTTTTTTTTAGCGAGATTCTTGTGTTTAGGAACAAAAGGCAAAAGGCAACTTTCTATTTCTTGATTATTTTCCTAGATTATTTATATGAAACGCGTACTCAGTCCATGAAACTTGAAGTGAAGAAGAAGAAGTTGAAGTTGAGGGAGTTGTCAAAATTATAGAACATGATATGCTGCCCACACTCTACATAACAACTAACTTTCACTCCTTACACTCAAACATTCACAAATCTCAGCATCATCCGCTGCTTTCCACCTTTCTTTCTATCATTCATGCTTTCCTAAACAATTTTAACAAACAAGTGATAGCGTAAGGGATGGGGTGGTCGGTATATGTGTGCACGATGCCCATCGTATAACTGATTCGGTCACGATCAGATTAAGCTGATCCAGTTCTCCAAGTCCGATTGTATGATTCCTTTTGCTTGGAATATTGGTCCCTCTCGACCCACCCGGTCCTCCCTTTCGAGTTTCTTTCCACTCCATTTCTCCAAACTTGTGCTTGCCTGGATTTGTTGGTTCCAGCAGAACACACAGCTTTCTCTTTATTGGTTCTGCATTTAAGATCATATGGTCCATTGTAAAACTAGAAGGATGGGAACATAAGGAATCGTCTGCTATTAATTAAAGTTCAGAGCTTTCACAAATTTGAACCCCAAGATCCTATAACTATAATCGATCAAATGAAAAGGGTCTGGAACTGAGAAAAACACACCTTCGTGAAGCGAATCTGACAGTGACAAATTTGCTTTGAATCTCATAGAACTGTTTCCTTGATCAATCGTTGAACACGGACTGACGAAGGTAAAGCTGGGAAGCTTTGGAATTGGTGATGAAGACTCGGTGGCTATATCTAATTCAACACAACTGCTGAAAGAAAATCCTCCGGGAACAGAACTCGGCGTGCCACTGTTATCCAAAAGGAAAGAAGAGAATGATGATTTGCATGTGAATACAGGTGAATGTCCCATTTGGTCCTCACAAATCACAGGATTTCCATCACTGAAGCTAAAATCCTGGTTTCTGACCATGAATGGAGCAGGCAACAAACTTATGCTTGCTTCCACCCGTCTGCTATCTCGGGCGTCTAGCTTTTCCTGCTCTTGAGATGCTTGGACAGCATCTTTCATCCATGAGTGAGCTACAAGAAAAATAAATTATGTTTTCTTTTCAGAGAGAAATAAGGAATACCGCACTTTGTTGGCACGTAGTGCACAAACTTATTCCAAAATTAGAAGCCAACACTAAGCCTAGACCATCAATACGAAAGCGCCAACAAACGTAGAATTTTGCATCACAACACACAATAATGAGGTCTGCAATGTTCCCATCCCAAGCCCAGAAAACTGGGCAACGTTACGTACAGCTAGCCTAATCTATGGCTTTTGGGCAGAGCCCTCAAACATGATGTTTGACAATGGTTCAACAGAAGCTGCCTTGAAGACATCCAAGAAAACAATCAATGGGACCTCTTCTCTAAATTCTTGATTGTTGTTTTATTTGGTTATGTAAAAAGCAATTCAGCCAAAAAGAACAACAGGATTACCTAGAACCTCCTTGGCAGTGAGCCGCTTTGAAGGATCGATGCAAAGCATCCTGGTGATTAAGTCCTTTGCAGATGAAGACACCTGATCCCAAAGATTAGAAGGAAAACGTAAATCTGCAGCTCTAACAGCTTCAAAAATTCTTGATTTTGTCTTGCCCCAAAATGGGGGCATCCCACTGAGAAGAATATAAAGGACAACTCCAGAACTCCACACATCCGCAGCTTGGTTATAGCCTCCGGACAGAACTTCTGGGGCGATGTAAAATGGACTCCCCACAGTACCGTGCAAATATTGACCTGTCGTCGGAGGACAAATGCTCGTAAGACATAATTTCGAAGGATGGTTTTTAAGTAAGTTTATGTTAAACACTAATTGGAGAAGAAATTTTGGAGATAAGATTACCAGGTTTGATATAAGTTGCAAGACCAAAATCTGCCAACTTAATTGGAGACGAGGAGGAGGTTGTGGCTAATAGAATGTTTTCTGGCTTCAGATCTCTATGAACCACACCATTCTCATGACAATATTTGACCACTTGAATTAGATGCCTGAAGATAACCCGAGCATCCGATTCCAAGAACCTGCCGTGCTTCTCAAGCTGGTGGAAAAGCTCCCCACCAGCACACAACTCCATTAATAAGTGCACACAATCTTCCTCCTCGTAGACTGCCTTTAGATCTACAACATTTGGATGCCCAGACAATCGAGACATTATTTCAATCTCGAGCTTAACACTGCGCACATCATCAACTGTCATCAATTTATCCTTGGCAATAGACTTGCAAGCTAACATCTCACCAGTCAGCCTATCCGAACACGACCGAATCACACCAAATTGTCCCCAACCCAATCGTTCTCCCAACACATACCGATCTTTTAAATTTGCAACTTGCGTAGTTTCCAAAATCGTTTCACTCAGGCTTGGAACTTTGAAACAGTTGTAGAATTGTATAGACTGCCCAATCTGGTCACTTTCGGTTTCACCGTGGTCCATACTAGGGCCACAAAAGTTCTAATGGCAGAACAGCTATAGTACCTCACTACTATATCCTAACTTATCAGATCACCCTTGATGACGTTTCAGAGACGACATTTCTGAAACGTCTGCCCATGAAAATTACAAAACAAACATAGAACAATGCACATTCATAACCTCATCCTCGTCCAACCAGGTTTAGCACAGCCTACCAAGTTAATTCGCCATATGAAATTCAGGTTCATGTATCATTTTTCAGCTATATGACCTAGCAAGTAGAGCGCAACAACAATTTTCCCATAAAGTTCAGAAATCAAAACAAACAATTCAAACACATCCCATCTTCGAAATTCAACTACTAATCACATACCAAAACTCCAGTCCACAAAAACAGTACGATAATCAAAAGAATCACAAGCCACAGAAACGGAAATTGAAACTTGAAAGCTGAAAAAACACCCACAATCACACACACACACTTCAACTACAGATGAAAATCGAAACGGACCCAAATGCAAACAAGGTCAAATTCGGATCGAGTAAATAAACCACCTATAAACACAACACGATCATAACTCCAGTATGAGAAGAACAAGTTCGAACATAAGAAGAGAAAAAGGGAAGGAAAAAAAACACCATAAAGAAGAAAGAGAGGGCGTGGGCGTACCGGAAGATTCATCGGAGCTCGATTATTTCACCCCCTTATCAAATGACTGAAACGGAACAAGAATCAGAGTTCAGAAACCAAAAACTCAGTGACGAAGAAAGGAAAGTGAAGAAACCAAGAGAAGGGGGTCGTCGAAACGCCATCGGGAACAAGTCCAGTCCATTAAACCTGCATCGTTCAAACCCAGTCGTCATTTTCCCACTATTTCAAAAAGGCTCTTCTTCCCTTTGCCTCCTTCGTGACCGTCTACCGGCTGGACCCGACTCCATTCCCCCCACTTAAAATTAATCATTTAATTATTAACAATAATCGTAGTTAAGAAAAACATATCCAATCACGCCACAAAAGCTTAACACGTGTCATCTAACCGTTCTTTATCCATATAAATAAGCTTGCTATAATTACGGTTTTGTCCCCCCACATGAACATGTTCTCAAACGATGGCCTACAACTGGAAACAACGTTACTTTATTCATGTATGAACATCATCCCTCCCTTTAAATTCAACCACTTTTTTTTTATATATAAATATATAATTTTTTCCCCATATATTTATATCTCAATTTTAATTAAGCAAATTAATATCTTATGACTTTTTTCTTTCTTTTTTGCATTTTCAAATTCTTAATTTCGATTGTGGATAATTTTATTGATAAGATTTCAGATTTATGATTAATTATCTAAATTTCGAGTATTTATCAGTTTTACTATTTATTTAAATATATAGGGTAAAAATAAATAATATGTTATTTTAAAAATAAAAATATTGGTATTTTATACTTTCAGTGTTATGAGATTAAAAGAGATATATAATAGACACGTGTCATGACCAATCCAATTGAAAAGGAAATGATGTATGTTTCTGAAATCAATAATAATTATCTTGAAATAGAAAATTTTTGTCCGTACAAAGTTAAACATTGTCTGATTTTTTTATGGTAAGACTTTAAAACAGAATACGTTTGGATTATCTTATTTTTTGATATAAAGAGAAAAAATGCATATTCTCATGTGATTGAAATTCGATTTTGTTTCCAAATATGTCCGAATTTCCAAAAATATTTTTTAAAAAATAAGGAATATAAAGTAGAGAATGAATGGAGTTTGTTGACTCCCAATTAAACTACTCCCATTTACTTAATTATAGATTATATCAAACAACGTGACAAAATCAATAAATATTTTATTAACATGTTGAGTTAATATTAAAAATAATATCGAATTGATCTACTATAAAAAAAAAAATTAAATTAATAAGTTGAGTTCGCAATAAAAATATGAAATAACATTAAAAGGAAGATTTTGGGTTTAATGTGTCAACTAAATACAAATTTATTTGTTTCACGGGTCATGAGTTGACCAAAATCCAATATTATAAGATAATCATTGACTTTATTTTTTCATTAATTTTTTACCTTTACGAATGTAAATTTATCGAAGAAAAAAAAAATATATTTGGGTTTATAATGAACGAGAGAATCGTTGCTTTTTGAACCTTGTAAGAGATTTAGAAGGCCCAATACGTGGTGGCCCAATATACAGGAAACTAAAAGTTGAGTTGGGCCCTTGATATCCTAAATCTTCCAGGGCCCAGAAAGCTGGAGGGTTGAAAAGAAAACGTGTTTGGGCAATCATTTAAATCCCGATATTGGTGGAGCACGTGAGATGCTGTGCAATTATGCATACCTCTCTTTTCACATGCTTTGTTTCTCCTTAAATTATAATGCCACGCTCTACTTCGCCAAACAACTATTCAAACTGTACTAACTCTCATCTTTCTTTTTACTCTATTTGTTCTCTTCAACAAAAATCTCACTATATACTTTTTTAAAAGTTAAAATTCGCCGTAAATGTATGAAATTAGTGCTTGTCACACCTCGTGTCCAAATTTTAGATTAGGATTTAGAATTAGGATTAGGCACTTGATGACTCCGACATTCCTTTGCATTACCTGCAACATAGTCACATTACTTACTTTTTGCTTATAAGTGTAAACACTGTGTACTTAACTATGAAATTTTCATTATGTGCATCTTATTGATACAAGTACTGAGTTTCATTTTCTAAAATAAATACAAATAAATCAAAATGCGGGTTAGCGATCCGATGATTGATTAACCTAGGTGGAGGGATTGGGTGGCAGGTGGGAAACTTTGTCATCCACATGTAGGAATTGGCCCGCATTCTTACAATTATTTTTGCCTTATGATTTACACCTCCCTCTTCTATTCATATCTTTCTTCTCTATATTCACTCTTTTCAAAGCCAAATTTGAATTTAAGTCCAATTTTGTTTTTCCTTTAATTATGTCATTATCAACAATGTGTATTTATGTGGACAATATTAGAGTGAAAAAAAAATGTCTGAACTTGAGTAAAAAAGTGAAGTTATTTTTTTTCAAAATAAATAAATATATATTTAAAGAAATAATTAGGGTGAAGATAAAAGAAGAGGAGCAAAAAGTGGATCAGTACATGTTCTTTTATTCTGTTTCTTTCTGCGATTCTTTTATTCTGGTTCTTACGACTTGTGATGGTCTTTTGCCCATCTTCTTCCCTTTTTCCTTTTTCACAATAGATTGTGGTTAGTTGGTGCTTTGTTTATCTGTCTTCCAATTTTTAATATTAAATAAATAGAGCTGCTACGCCCCTCCCGCGTGGCATATTGTCCTACGCCGTGTTCGATAAAAACGAATCGTTTCGGTACAGGTGTCTTCTGTGGTCCACCATTCACAGATCTCACTTTGCGGTGGCTTTCCACATGGTCAACTTCGATCGGCCACCTGTCTTCCACGTATGATCCTACGAACTCGCATATTTGTCGCCATGTGATTCTCTAGATCCTCTCTCTCTCTCTCTCTTCAGCTTTTTAATTTTCTTTTTAGCAAAAAAAAAAAAAAAAAAACTGTTTTTAAAGTATAAGAATTAAAGTGACATTGTAATATATAATTTTTTTAATTGTTATTGTAATATTTAATTCATCGCTACCCTATACACTCCTCACCTTGACATATATGAAAAATAAATATATTTCCTAATTTAAAAAGTAAGATTGATGAAAATTTTAATGACAATAATGATATGTAATATGTAAGGTATATAAAAATGATTGAGAATAATGAAATTATTGCTTATTAAGAAAGAAGAAAAAAAAAAAAGGAAAATAATAGGTTTTTATGTAGAGAAAATTTGAATTATTCGAATAATAGATTAAAATATAGATAAATAAGACGGTAAAGAGTATGAGATGAATATTAACATTATTTCCAATATAAATACTTTTGCCAAAATTGCATTGACAGTTCATACGAAGCATATAATAAAATTGAGTTTTGGATTTATAAATGAATAATACATTAAGCAATTAAATAAAAAGAAAGACGAAGGCGTTAATTAAAAATAAAATTGGTTTGCGGTGGATTGTGACTGAACTGGAGAAAGGAATTGAGATGGCGCTGACAATAGAATAAAAAATAATTTTGTGAGGGGTACTTCTCATATTTAATGCCAAAGAGACAATACAAATATTCATAAATACGGTGGCGCCCATCTTTCTTCGAGAACTAATAATTAAATTATATTATATTTTCTAGTTAATACTTAAATTATAAATCGCTACCTACTACTAGTATCCAATCCAATGATTATATAAGCGACTGTTCATCGAGGGAATTCGAATTAAATAAAATAGAACGATATATTTGAAACATGTTTAATTTTAACTATTTTATAAAATATTTGAATTTAAAAATAAAATAAAATAAAAATCCAAAAACGTGGTAGTAAATAAAGTGAATTGACTCACTGTTGCACTATCGGCCAACAAAATATGTGGTCACCAAAATGATCCGTCCATAATGGAGGCTTCCAATTCATTATTTGTAGGGCCGAAGTGATGGGAAAATATTATGGAATAAAATTAACATATTGGTACTTGACCTGGCTGTCAAAATATAATACTATTTAATTTTTTTAATTAATTAATTAATTAATTATATATATATATTTCTATATAATAACTTAACACAAAGAGAGTGATAGCGACTTCTTGCAAGTTGTGGATTTGGATTTATTTTTTTAAAAAAATAACCCAATTGCAAACAGTGTTTTCATTGCAAAACTGGTGTATTTTGTTGAAAAAAATTCGGGAAATTTTCATAATATACGATGTTAATAAAAAATATGAAGGTTTTTAAATTAAAGAAATACAAATTTTAGTTATTTTTACAATAAAGTGACAGATGTTAGTAAATCCAAATAAAAAATAATCCCAATTATTTACCGGTCAATCCATAATTGACCTAAGTTGTAATGATTCATGTAATGATATAAATAATTGGTTGAAAATTTTAGGAGTTCTCGTGCACGTTTATGATCAATAAACAAATAAAAATAAGAACCGTGAGTTTACAAATCGGTATAAGTAGAGACTAGATTCGTGGCGCCTAATTATTTCTGACGGAAGAAGCCACCGCCGTGACACCCAGAGCATACCATCCCCATCCCGGTGGTTTTCTTTTTCCGAGAATTTCTCCTCTTGATTCGCCATTTTCCTCAAATTTCTGTATCGCCGGAAACTAAAGAGTATCAAAACTAAATCAAGTCTATTCGAAAAGGATCCTGTTCTGCGATTTTGGGCTTTTGTTTCTCGATCCATCTTTCAGGTATGCGTTTCGTCCTTTGCCGCCATTACCTCCTTTTGCTTGCTTCTGGATATTATTTTATTTTCTTTCTACGAAACGCCTCTTGATTTTGTTTTGTTTCCATTTGTAGAAGTTCGTTGACGGTCATACAAGCTTCCATTTCGTCTGAAGCAGTTTCTGAATCCGAGTTCTAGAGATTTTTATCTCTCTCCGGTATGGCTTCTCTCGCTTTCTCTCTTTTCTTTTACTTTTATTTGTAACAATATCTCGTCAGAGCTCGTGGAATGTTTGATTGCTGATAACTTGCAAGGCGAAAGTAGAAAACCAATTTCGCTGTAGGTGCGGTGTTCACCTTTCTCTTCCCCCCCTCATTTCGTCGGTTTGAGTACTCTGTTATTGTTGTTAATGAACGAGCCTGCACCTTCTAGTGTTTTGGCAACGAAAAGTAATGTTGATTGGATTTCTCTTCCATACTATCAATCGAAATGAACGAGAACTTCTTTAGGAGCTCTGTCTAGGAATATGAGCTAGTAAGTAAACGCATCTACAATCATGTATTTCAACCTTTTCCCCTGTTACTTGATGATAAAATTTTGTATTTGTATAATTATAAAATGGAGAGTATTTGATCGTTGATGTATCTTTAGAGCTGACTAGTTATGCTCATGTATCTATAAATTTTCTATTTCTATAATTATAAGATGGATATAGAATTGACTAGTTAGGCCCATGTATCTATAAAAGATGTCCATTGTTTTTCAAATGTATATAAATTTTTGCGAGTGAATTAAACTATTTTGACATGTATGCTATATATATTCAATGTTTTAGCATAAGGATGCCGATGGTTTGTCAGTTTGTTACAGGGGAAAAAGTGATAGTCTCATCCATTGTTGGGACGAGTTTAAGAAACTAATGCTACTAAAATACACATGTCACTATGTGATGATATTAATAACTTCTTGTTCTCCTTGCAGGCTGTATCTCTGTGTATTCAAGGCCTGGTTCTAAGTACCAAGCTTTTACAAATCAAGAGATGGTTGCCTTTGGAAAGAAGTTAAAGGAAAGACAACTTGAAGAATGGCAAGGGTAAGCGTGATACACCAATATTTGTTTTGCATTATTCCAGTTATCTTGTTTGAGGAGTATGCCAGCAACCCTTCTTTTAATCAAAGGGAAAGATGTCTGCATAATGATACTCTTTACTTCCTATGTGGAGTTCTATTATATTAATAGAAGTCAACCATTTATGCAGAATCTTGGATTAATAATGTGCTTGAGTTCAGTCATAGTCTCTTTGGTCATTACTCTCTCGAATACTTATAAGAACTAAACCAATGGTCATTGGCTAGAGTTGCATTTTACTCGAACAATAGCCATAAATTCATCATTAGGACTATACTTCATAAATGTGAAGTAAGAAGTTGAGTTAAGAATACAGCTAAAATAGATTGATTAAAATGGTATATGAATTTTCTATTGTTATTTCGTTTTAGAAGGGAAGAAAAAAGACGTTAAATATACTTTCTAAATATGATTTGGAATTTTATGTGCGTGATACTTTTACCATTTTTTATGTTCTGAATTATAAGCTTTTGCTGCTATTGTTTTGTTTCATATTTTTGTTTTTGTGCAGATATTACATCAACTATAAGCTTATGAAGAAGAAGGTAAAACAATATGCTCAACAAATGGAAGTTGGAACACAAGATCGTCGGCACGTTCTCAAAGATTTTTCAAGAATGCTGGACAACCAGGTGTGTATTGCTCATCCCTTTTCTTGTGAAGAATTAATTAATGCTTTGATAAGTGATGGTGTATGCAGATAATTTCTTTGTCATGCTTGTCACCTGAAAATTTGTTATTAATTTATTGTCTTGCATAGTAGACGATGGTTCATATTTTAAATCCTGAATTCTAATTTAAGTATTCGGATTAGGAATTTTTAAAGTTTATTTGATTATTGTACTTTATGTTGTTAGCTCAAAAGAACTGAACGTGGTATATTATATCATCAATTTTAACATACGCACACGCTCGAATAGATAAACCTTACGTATATGACAAGAAGCAAATTACAAATAATTGTGTAGGAGACTCGGTAAATATTCCCCATCTCTCTTTGTCATTGTGTGTTTATATAGTAAGATGCACGTATTCAACCATGCACCACACATTTCCTTCTAATTGACGTGGTGGAATACTTTTAAGATTACAAATCATAAATGCAGGTTTTTTTCATAATTTTCTGAGCTAAAAATCACTTTCCTGTTTCTTTGCTGCTTTGGAACTGCATATTTCTATATTATGAGGTTGTGTAAATCTAAGTTATGCTTTCATCTGCTAACAACTTTGAAATGCATTTTTTGACAAAATCAGATTGAGAAAATCGTACTTTTTCTGCTGGAGCAACAAGGCCTTATTGCAAGCCGTATAGCCAAGCTTGATGAACGGCTTGATGCTCTTCAAGAAGAACCTGAAATATCCCAGATAACTGAATTGCGAGAAGCTTACAGAGTAGCAGGCCAGGATCTTTTAAAGCTTCTATATTTTGTTGAGATAAATGCAATTGGTCTGCGTAAAATACTGAAAAAGTTTGATAAGCGGTTTGGCTATAGATTTACTGATTACTATGTCAAAACACGTGCCAACCATCCATACTCCCAACTGCAGCAAGTTTTCAAACATGTGGTAATATGTCATTTTCTGATGCTGATTTTTGTAGTTTTGTCTCATTAATAGTCTTTAAGGGACTTCAGATGTGATGTCTTGGAACTTTTTATATTGTTCTAGATTCTAAGCCGTATGTCTGATTTTTTGTATATGTAGTAAGTACAGGTGGAGTAACTTGTAAGCTTCATTTTTATTACCCAAATAGTATTTCACCAGCTTGAAATGAACTTGTAGGGAATAGGAGCTGTTGTTGGAGCCATATCACGTAACTTGCATGAACTCCAGGACCGTCAAGGAAGAAGCTATCTATCAATATATGATCAGCCTGCTCTCCCTCTCCAGGTTGGTAGTACACTCATTTTGTTGCTACTTGCTTTAATTGTCAATGCTTCCCATAGCCTTTCCCAACAAATGTAGCAGTAGTCGAAAGGTTACTTCAGCTATATTATTTATTCGGATTCCCCATGCAGGATCCTGTAGTCGATTCAATTAAAGCTGCTGTGGACAGGTTAAGTAACTCAACAAACTTCCTAAACTTTTTGGCTCAACATGCCCTCATTATGCGAGAAGAATTGCCTGCTCCCGTTGAAGAACAAGTGGATGATAGCAATTATCACTTCATGTCTCTTTTCTTGAACTTAGCGAATACCTTCCTGTACATGGTCAATACATATATTGTGGTCCCAACCGCCGATGACTACTCCATGAGCCTTGGAGCTGCAGCAACTGTATGTGGTATTGTAATTGGAGCAATGGCAGTTGCACAAGTGTTCTCATCAGTTTACTTTAGTGCATGGTCAAACAGATCTTACTTCAGACCTCTAATATTTAGCAGTGTTGCTCTCTTTTTCGGGAACCTCTTATATGCCCTTGCTTATGATCTTCAATCACTCTGGGTTCTTTTGATTGGGCGTCTTTGCTGTGGGTAGGTAATCTCTTTTTTATCTTCTTATTTTATTCTTTTATCAGTATTTATTTCTTTACTGTATAGTTAATTAGAATACAGCTCATATGATGTCTACGTTTTTTCTTTCTTATCATAAATTAATGCTCAACGTGCTTTAGAGGTCCATATGAACTGCCCTTTAGGGATGTCTTTTTCTTTTGCATTCAGAACCTCATATGACCATTGACTCCTTGCGTCTGTACCTCTCCAAAATTTCTACCAGGCATGTCACTAACCAGAACCAATGAGAAAATGACTTCTCCGAATTGCCCTAAATTATTTGTTATTTCATATATGGGCCATTCCATTTAGACATACTTTCACATTTCTCGATGGTATCTGAGTGCCCATAGTCTAAGGTTGCTAATGTCTCTCAGCTGATATGCACTGCCCATAATCTAAGGTTTCTAGTGTCTCTCAGCTGATGTGCAGTTTTGATCTTAAATTTGGTGTAGGAAATAAATAATAAACGTTGACTTGTTTTTGGTTGAGTAATCATTTTAGTAATGTTTAGTTAATTTGATCATTAGTGCTTTAATTTTTGTCAGTTCCATTTTCTGGCAAGTCTAAATAGCCAGGCCTTGATTGTGTTAAGGAGCTTTTGGACTTAATAAATTAAAAGAATTAGAGATACTGGAGGGTTCTCCTCGTTTTACCATGGATTTGGCCTAATCATGGAAATTTACTTCATCAGTCTTATCTACCTTAAGAAAATAGGAAAATTCAGAATCCAGTTTAAGCTCAAGGTTACTTGCCGTCTTCAAAATATAAAGACTTTGCCATAGCTTACATGAAATGAGAAATAGTCTTTTTTGAAATGGTTGACACTATCTTGTTATATTGGTGTGGCACAGATATTCTGAGGAGACTCGAAAATCTAGAACTGACTTTGAATTCTCCCTGTTGCCTTTAGTGGGGTCAAAGCAGTGAGTTGGGAGATCTTAACAAGTATTTATGACGTTTGACAGAACTGTATTTTTCTAATGCAGATTAGGTTCTGCTCGGGCTGTTAATAGACGTTATATCAGTGACTGTGTGCCACTAAAAATTCGCATGCAAGCATCTGCAGGCTTTGTTAGTGCCAGTGCTCTAGGAATGGCTTGTGGACCAGCTCTTGCCGGATTACTTCAAACGAAGTTTAAGATTTACAAGCTAACTTTTAATCAAAACACTTTGCCTGGTTGGGTTATGGCTGTGGCTTGGCTAATATATCTAGTATGGTTGTGTATCTCATTTCGTGAACCTTCACGGGAAAATGAAGAAAATACTCAACAGGAATCAAGTCAAGGTAATTTTATGTGTTAATTGTTTGACCTGATAAATGATCACATGAATGGCATTACATTTTTATTTATCATTTTTTTTGGGTGGGCACTTCCATATGGTAAGGTCAAGTGCGTGTTTGTTATTGCGTCCACCAGTTACCTTGATGTGTTTTTTTGCAAAGGAAGAATAAATTTTATCTGGTTCAATTGAAACTTTTCATTGCTTCAACATTTGGAATTTAGAGGCATCACTAGGACATCTAATTGCACTTTTCTTTTGAAGGATAATAATTTATTTTAAGTTAAATTGCAAGTTTAGGCCGTTAACGGTTAGGTTTGTATTTAATAAGTCACTGTGCTTCACCAAGTACTTAAACCTTCAATTTTTTGTCTTAGGTCTCTCAACTTTAAATCAATTATTTCACACATTGTCAAAACATGCTAACTTTATATATGTTGTCAATGTCAATGAACAGTTCAAAACGACACACTTGAGAAAGGTCTTCACCAACCATTGCTTATTACTTCACTGGAGAAGCCATCAGATGAAGATGACCCAGAAGTTGATGACAGTGAAGAAGCTGCTGAGGAATCTCGCCTACCAGTGACTTCTATGGGTTCAGCTTATAGATTACTCACTCCTTCTGTTAAGGTATCTTCTGTAGTCTAGAGAGTACTTGGGTTTTCACATCATTCATTATCATTAAATTGAGTGATTGATAATTTGGTGTTAGCCTTAAGATAATTTGAATCAAGTAATGGAAATTGGGTGACTAAAGTGCCCATCTTTTCATGCCAACAATGGTTTTCAATGAATTTTTGAGTTTGTGGTTTAACTTTTGGTGACAATCTAGTTTTATTTATGGACATGAAATTTGAATACCTGCTGAATAATGCTGTCAGCGGAAATCTGCTACTTTAAAATGCTCAACAAATTGCCACACTCTGTCCGAAACGGATATGGATAAAGCCGACATTGGAACTGTTAATAATTCCCTTGGGATGTTTCAACTGAACAATGTGTTCACGTCCCAAGGACATATAGCAATCTAGCTACTGTTGTAAATGACACTTTTACTCCTTTTTCTTCTTTTTTTAAGATAACGTTTCTATCAAGCTCCTTTTGTTTTGTTTTTTTTTTTTTAAATGACACCTTTTCTTTTTGAGTTTGCATGTCATCATATTTTAAATGAAGATTTGATGTCTACAGGTTCAATTGTTGATATATTTCATGCTCAAATATGCAATGGAAATTCTACTTTCGGAGTCTAGTGTTGTTACCACATACTACTTTGGTTGGTCCACAAGCTCTGTGGCAATTTTTCTGGCTTGCCTTGGCCTGACAGTTCTCCCAGTAAATATCCTTGTCGGTAGTTACATTAGCAACATGTTTGAAGACAGGTAATACTTCAATGGGATATGGGGAAAATGTATTAAGTTTTCCTTCCCTCGATTTTTCAAGTTATCTCTTTGGTAACTTCTCTCTCTCACGTATTTGATTTCAATATCTACCTTGCAGGCAAATACTATTGGTTTCTGAAATCATCGTCTTGATAGGCATCCTCTTAAGCTTCAATGTAATAATTCCATACTCTGTGGTTCAATATGTTGGCTCAGGACTTATCATGTTTGTGGCGGCAGAAGTGCTTGAAGGTGAGAAGTTTACTGAAAGTTGACCGCAATTTAAGAACACTTCTAATTAATTCAAACTGTTCTTCCGCTTCTAATGATATTTGATTGTGGCTATAAAGTTGCTGATTAATATTTAAAGCATTCAAGAAAAACAGAACATGAAAGGGATTGGTGTCCAATAAGAGAAAACAATGAATCCACCAAATGTCAAAAGTTACTTACTGAACTCTGCCTCTGGAAACTCATGCATCTTATTAGGATTATATGTTATCTTTTTGGTTTAGGATTGTTATTTTCATTGTAGTGAACCACGTAAAGCTTTATCCTTAAGAAAATCAAAGGATGATTCTTATTCTTATTTTCTTTTGTTAATGACACAATTTTGCTTTTGATCATGTCTTACACAGGTGTTAACCTGGCACTTCTCTCCCGAGTCATGTCATCTCGGCTCTCACGTGGAACCTATAATGGTGGATTGCTATCAACTGAAGCCGGGACTATTGCACGAGTGATTGCAGATGGAACTATAACCCTTGCTGGTTATTTGGGCCGAAGTAGGCTCTTGAACGTTACTCTCATTCCCTCTCTCCTTATTTGTGTAGTCTCCATTGTTTCTACCTGCTACACATACAACTCTCTATATTGATAGTGATAGCATTAGGTTTCTTCTATCCATCAAAATCCTTAATTCTTTTCACCGTGTCCATTCCTTCTTCAATGTCTTGCCCGGAATTATCTCTTTTAGAACATCTATTGGATTTTGGATTTATTGCTCTCATATTTTGGCCCTGCTCCTCAACGTACATGGAATGCTTGTTTCTTATTTTACATGTGGGATAGAGAGGCTTTGGTCTCTGAAAATAAGTAGAAATGATTTGTCAGTAAGTCGCCAATTTGTGAGATTTTGACTGAAGTTTATTGTTCTTCTCCCATCCACATGCCTTAATGCTCTGTTTATTGGAAAAGCTGAAAGATTTTGGACCACTCATTTAAATTGAGTGAGTTGTAAATAGGAAATGCAAACGAATGGTCCAAATTTAGTTGGCAAAAGAGGGAGTGAATCTCCATTCCTTTCCTGTGGGTTCAGCTACAATAAGTGTAGGGATTGCAAACTGTAATCTCATCCAATGCTAGGAAATTTACTTTTGGGTCTTGCAAGGGAGGGACAGTCTTTCTGCTGAATTGTACTTGTACTACTGAAAATTTGTAGTTGGTTTAAAAGATTGCATGGTTTTATTTACATAAACAAGTGTTACATTCGTGAATTAATGCAACATCGCACAATTGAATCGTGGGGATCGAAGAATTAGATGGATATGATCAATATTTTGTTGGAACCACTTTTCCTTTTTTTTTTTTTTTTTTTTTCAGATTAAAAAAATGCTTTCAAGTATAAGGTTTTACCACGGGGCTGCCAGGTGGGCACGGTCCGAATATAGGGTTTTAGAAGTGGATTCTTTATGGGTTGTTGATGGCTCCACTTTTCATGATTCTCCTGGAAAACCGACCCTCACACTTCTGTCATATGTTTAATCATCATAAACGGAGTATATGTCAAACTCGAATCTTCAATCTTCAAATATTATTGAACTAAAAAAATGTATTTTTATTAGACTTACATTTAAAAAGTAGTCATATATTAGTAATAAAAGAGCAAAGACTCAAATTAACTAAATAACCAATTTAAGAAAACTTATATGAAGTAATCTCTTTCCGTTTCCTTTGATTATATTATTTCCAAAAAATATGTGGAATCCAAGTAGCTAATATTCATATCACCTCCCACTAAATCCCATCACATTAAGTAATAATAATGGAGGTAAATTTATAGAAGCATACCCTTCAAGGTGTATTTTGAGAGTGGTCTAATTATAAACATAAAAATGAACTTAAATAACAAATCTGTTTGATAATACCCAAAGCATTTTTAGAAGCAAAATAAGATAGTTTTCAAGTTTGGAGAAAAATGATAATTTAGAGAAGAAAGAAGAGGGAGAGGAATATGACGTAGGATATCCATTTTTAGTTGTGAAGTAAGGAATATGGCATCTTCTCCCACGACTCCCTCTTTTCCCCTTCCCTTCATTGTCTTTATTATTTTTGCTGTGGGAGAGGGAGAGGGAGAGGGAGAGGGAGAGGGAGTTGAGAAGGATGATGGGTCGAAATCATTAGGGTGAAGAGCAGCAGATGAAGAATCTGTAAAAGGTGTTCTGTTGTTATGTGGAAGAGAAAAGGGAAGCTCAAATGTATATTGATGAAAGGAAAGGGAATAATGCGTGGGGAAAGAAAAGGATATCCAATGGCATATGCTGATGATCCAATATTGTTTTTGAGTTTCCCTATAAAAACCTCACTCAGTCGTGGCGCTGCATATGCTTTTTACATTATTATTATTGTTGTTATTGTTAGGTAATACTACTAAGCCAACTAGAGGAAGGGCTTCTCTCATTTGGCAGGCAGGCATTGATCTCTCTTTCTCTCATGTCCTGCCAAAGGAGAGTTGCCCTTCGTCTGGTTTTGCTTTGCTTTCAGCTTGTTTATCCATCAAAACATCAACTGCCTTCTTCCTCCAACCCCCAAACTACCTTCAATCCAGCACTCTTCTTCTTTGGAACTTCTCTTGTTCAGCAGTTGTAGCAGGTACCAATACGAGTACCTTTTCCTTTTCTCAAATTTCTTTACTATTTGCACATTCAAAGATTTGCGTTCAAGTATCTCGACTCTATTCGCCCTTGTCCACAACTTTCTTTATTGGGATGAGGTAATGTCGAGACACACCGTGTCCTATCAAAATGTCTAATAAATGCATCATATTTCCTAGGGCAAACATCATATACGGAACACTTCCTATACTTTTTATGAGCGAGAATGACCCTTCTAACAAATTCAATAAACCTATCAATTTGGGGACTTAAAGATTTGAAGATCAAAAACTAGTCGATAGAGATGAGAAGAATTACTAGAACGTCAATGAGGTGTGTCTGTTGTCGTGTTGTTGTTCCTTGAGCACTAGGCGTTGGCTTGGCGGCACAAGACAAGAGTTGATATCTATATCCCTCTGATGCTCTTTTTAACACTAACGATTACTGTCTGATATTGTTACGTGTTTCTCTTTCCCTCCACGTTTGAACACCAAAATGTATATTGATGGCAGTGAGTGAGTTATTGCTGGAATGGGATGGGATGGGATGGTGCCCTGTCTTCTAGGGATGAACATGGACCCTCTTTACAACTGCACCCCTAATCGTATTTATTACGAACACGAACTACAAAGAGGCTTTTGACATTTCATATCATGGTATGACACTATTCCAGAAGGTCGACGAAGGTCCAACACAAATGATATAACTACTAGTTGCCCTAAAAAAAAAAAAAAAAAAAATTGAAATTAGCTTGAAATTGATATAGAAAGGCAATAATTCCATACAAATATCTTAGACTTTTCGTTGGTCAAAAAGGTTGAGGATATATCATCATATTGTCCAAAGTCTAAGAAAAAGAAGCTATAATTTGTGTCTTTTATGTTCTGTTCAAGCTTGTGATGTGATAATCAAACAACTTAACGAATACGACACGTCGTTCAATGAACGCGTTGATAACATAAGAATTTGAAATTGACCATTCTTCTTGTTCTCCCTCTGATATTTTTCCAAAATCCCATTCATAATATGAATTCCCATTTCCATACTGATATTTGAAAAGAAGCGAATTCTTGAGCCCACCATGAAAGAGCCATCCATCACCAAGCTTTCCAACTTACCTTCTTCTGCTTGTCATCTTGTGTTTCGACAAGATTCCATCTTCTTCTACATCAATGTCGACAACCACAGCCACAAATCCAACGATTTCTTTGTTTGAATTTTGATATTCCATATTAATGAGATAGGTAGTTTGGTCTGCATCAGAAGGTGGTTGTGACAATTAAATTATTTGACCAAAAAGTTCGCTTCCTTTTATCTATGTTCCAAGCAGATCAAACTTCAGAATATGCAATCTCCTTGTATTAGAGAGGCCTCGAAGGCCTGCCTTCGAGGCTGCTGTCGACCTCTGTTTCTTGGTCTTCCTGATTCTTCCCTGCCATTAGCTTCAACTCCTGCATACAACTTTCATGGAGCAACACAGACGTCTCTTCACCCGAATGCTCGCTTCTCCAACCACGAATCAATTCCTTCTCTAAACGATGCGTTTACTTACTTTGTTAGAGCATACCCTCTGTACCCGGACACACAACAGATCGATCAAATCCGAGCTGATGAATACAATCATCTTGCTCTCTCCAAACATGTCTGTCTAGACTACAATGGCCAGTGTCTCTTTTCCTATGCTCAACAGCAAAGTTTCCCAATGGCTACAGCTGCTGCATATTCTTCTTCTCCATCAGGTTCCCCTCCTCCGTTTCTGCATTCCCCGGGATCGCCATTCTTCAACATCTCCCATAGATCAGCGAAACCAAATACCCAGGTGGGGAATTGTGGTCAAGAATCAGAATTTGAGTCCAGAATCAGAAGTAGAATCATGAGGTTTATGAATTTATCAGAAGATGATTACGCTATGGTATTCACAGCCAATCAATCATCAGCCTTCAAACTTCTGGCAGACACTTACCCTTTTCAGTACAATAGAAATTTGGTCACAGTTTATGATCACAAGAGCGAGGCAGTTGAATTGATGGTAGAAAGCTCCAAGAAGAAAGGAGCTAGAATCAGCTCAGCTGAGTTCTTATGGCCAAATCTAACCCTCGCCACTGGAAAATTAAGAAGACTAATCGTGAGTAAACGAAAGAAGAAGAGGAAGACGAAAAGGGGGCTATTTGTTTTTCCACTTCAGTCAAGATTAACAGGAACTCCATATTCATATCAATGGCTGAACATAGCTCGGGAAAATGACTGGGATGTCTGCCTAGATACATGTGCACTCGGAGCAAAGGACATGGAAACTTTAGGCCTCTCTCTGTTCAAGCCCGAATTTCTAATTTCTTCTTTCTACAAAATTTTCGGCGAAAACCCATCAGGATTTGGCTGTTTGTTCATCAAGAAATCCAATGTTTCATTCATAGAGAGTTTAGTTACTTCAACTTCGAGTATCGGCGTTATAAGCCTTATCTCAACATCACCACAATTCCCATTTCCAGAAGAACCAGAGAGTACAGAGATCAAAACTGAACAAATCTCAAAACCCGGCCTACAAAATCAAAATCTCGCTATACCAGAGTCGTCAAATTTACCTAAAATCCGAGAGGACGCTGAAATTGAAGAGGAAGAACTCTCAATTACAGGAATCGTCGAAATAGGGACGCCCTTCGAATCGGCTCGATCAACAAACACAGAAATGGAAATAAACTGCAGAGGGTTGGACCACGCAGATTCAGTAGGTCTAAGATTAATAAGCATTAGGGGAAGGTACCTGATCAATTGGCTCACAAATGCATTGACGAACCTCCAACACCCAAATGCGGAAGAAGGGTTTAGGCAAGGGCTAGTGAGAATCTACGGCCCGAAAATCCAAATCAACCGAGGACCGGCCGTCGCATTCAACGTATTCGATTGGAAAGGGGAAAAGGTGGATCCAAGTATGGTTCAGAAACTAGCCGATAGGAACAACATATCGTTGAGCAATGGATTTCTGAAGCACACAAGTTTCTCGGATAAGAACGAGGAGGAGTTTGAAATGAGAAAAGAGAGAGTGGTGGAAGGTGAAAGAACGGATAGAAGCGAGAAACGACATTGTTGGATCTCAGTGGTGACGGCGGGCGTTGGATTTTTGACGAATTTTGAAGATGTTTACAGGCTTTGGGCTTTTGTTTCCAGGTTTCTGGATGCAGATTTTGTGGAGAAGGAGAGATGGAGATATATGGCTCTTAATCAAAACACAATTGAAGTTTGAAATTTCATTCTATTTCTGAACTCAATCAATTCTTTTCAGTGAAATTCAAATTCAAGTTCATCTTCAAATTTACTGAATTACAACAATATTTATCTTCAAACTTCACTCATTTATTAAGATAGTATTATTTAATTTATTTTTAAATTAACATAAGATTATGTTGTTAAATATTAATTTCTCGATTAATAGATTTACAAAGGAGAAGAATAAAACGCAATTAAAATTGGTAACATAATAATAGAATAAGAGCTTTAAATAGTTAAAAGTTGATGTAATATTAAGAACATTGATACCTTGATTAAAGATAAACTGAAATCATATCTCATAAAGCACCAACACAAATGCTACATCTTCTTCTTTCACTCTACTTTTATTCAACATTGTGTTACCATCAAACAAACAAACAAAAAAACTAGTAGATATGGGATTCAAAAATGGATCATAATTTAAGGGTCTACCTCCTATGGGAACCTACACGGAAAATATTTGAAATTCAAGAACCCAAATGCCAAATGAAAGATACATAGAGAGATTGATTGATTGATTGATTCTAAGCTGCAGAAGTTTTCTGGTTTGGCTTGAAGACATGCTTGACCAGGGAGTCCTTGATGGACAACAGCTCCGGGAATTCGGTCTTCAACTTGGTCGCATCCATCTCGTTGTTGCTCCGAGGAGCTACGATCACTTTGGCTTGCTCCTCCAGGCTGAAGTTCTTCCATGTCAAATTGGGGTCGATGAATTGCTTGTACATCTCCAAGATCTCATTGTGGCTCACCACTCCTGGATTCGTGAAATTCCATATTCCTGTGAGATTTCTTTTTGCCATTTCGATCGATATCGGCAGGAGTTCATCCAAGATCGTCATCGAGTTCGGGATGTCGACCACCTTCTCATATCTAGTTATCTTTGTGATGAAGTTGCGAGGGTTCGATAAGTCGGAGGATATCGGCATCCTAACGCGCAATGTGCACACATTCTCGTAGTTCTTCAGCAGATCCTCCACCTTTTAATCCCCCAAATGTGAAAGTAACATGAAAGTAGAATCCGCCCATCAGATTCAAAGAATATATTTGATGCATTCTCATCGAATAGAAATCAATGATCAGAAATTCAAGACATTCTAATGACAATAATCCAGATCTAAAGAGCATTCACAAACTCCACCCCAAGAACAATCATACATGGCTGATTTCAGTTATGATTTCTCTAAACAGAGCCGTTCACTCTGTAATCATAGATCCACACTCAAATTTCACAACGCATCTAAGAATCATACAGAATCAAAATCAGTGAATAATCAAACAAGAATGAAGCAGTCAAAATCTAGGGCTCACCATGGCTTTAGTCTTGGAATAAAAGGACCCAATGAAATTAGGGATTTCATCCTCCTTGAATCCAATCCCCGAATTGAGAGGATGCGCCGAATCGTACTCGAAAATGCAGCCAGTGGCGTAGTTAATTAAGATCAACCCTCTCTCGCGGCACACATCGGCCAAGTTCAAGGTTCCGACCACATTGGTTCTAATGGTCTCAACCTTATGCGATTCGCACCAGTCGACGTTCGGGCGGCCGGTGACGCCGGCGGCGTTGAAGACATGGGTGGGCTTGACGGCGGCGATGTCGGCCTCGAGGGAGGTGCGGTTCTCGAGGCGGCCGGAACCATACACGAAATCGATCCCCTGTTGTTGACAGAGCTGGCCAAGCAAACCGCCAATCCAGCCGGTCCGGCCGTAAATCAAGAACTTGAGAGGACCTGAGCCACTGTCAGCGAGAATACCCATGGCAGAAGAAGAGAAGGAAGAAGGAAGAAGGAAGCAGAGATTCCGAGGAAATGGGAGAATTGAACCACTTCTTCAATCTGAATCCTGAAGATTTATATAACACAGAAAACCCACTCAAAACACACACACATTTTTGTGCGAATTAAAAACTAATATTTCGGTTTCGGTTTCAGGGTGAATTAACGTGGGGCGTGAATTTTATGAATTATAAAAAGAAATTTCCGATTCCAAAATTTAACTGCCAAATCAAAATTCAAGCAACCTCTCTCCTTAAAGTTACAAGTTTGTTCCTCGATCTGAAACAATTCCAAACCTTTTCAGCTTTTTTTCTTTTCAGACAGAACAAAACCTACAGAATAGTCCGTGTTTTTTTTTTTTTTTTTTTTAAGGTTACCTAATTTTTAAATTTGTGTCACTCCATTTATTACAACAAAAAATAATAATAATTTCTTTTTGTCTCTAATCAAAATCTAATAATTTCTTAAAATTATAATTTTGTTTTTGAAAGAAAAAATAAAATAAAATAAAAGGTGGAGTAAATTGGGCTTTGTCGGTGTTGGTAAATAGATGCACGATGCACAGCGTGGCAGTGACGAGGTAGCGTCTTGATTAATGATTGGATTATATTCCATTCTTGTTTCCAAGACACCTATCCCAAATTTTATATTTGTGAAAAAAGTTTAAATAGAAATTAATTTTTAGACAACTATTTGATTAATAATTTTTAAATCAATTTTCGTTTTTTCCAAATTCAAACTTAAAAATTTATAATAGGAAAATTGAAGTATTTTTCATTTTGAAGTTTTAGAAAATTTGAATGTTTATTTATTTGTTGTTTTAAATTTGTGTTAAATCTTGGGTTTGATTATCCAAAATATTTAGTAAAAAGGGTGACAAACGTGAATTTACGAGGAATGGACCATTTTCTGGATGTGAGGCCCATCACAGCCTCGGGAGCCCATAATTGGGCCCTTACAGCCCACGCATGCCGTGTCATACACGTGCCTTATTAATCTGAACAAAACAAAAGGGTGTCTCTGTCTTTTCACATTCTAATTAATCTGAAGAAAATTATTTCAATTTAGCCAGAGTATTACTTTTATGCCTAAATTACGAATACGATTTTTTTTTTTTTTAAGTGAAGAAAACATTATTAAAATTTAAAAGATATTGTTTTGATTTTCCATTAAAAAAAAAAAAAAAACTAAAATAAATTTAAAGTGAGAGATTAGTGTATTATATAATAAGAGAAAAGAGTATATAAGTGAGTATATTTAATCTTTTAACCTAGAAATGATGAGATTCGTATAATTAACATTTATGACATAAGAACAATACCTGATTTCATAAAATTAATTATGGATAATATGGGAGAAAATCCAAAAAATGAAAGCTGAAGAAATGTAAAAATGGATGTGTTAAAAAGGCAACAATTTACAACCTTTAAAAAAGACAACATGTTAAGCCAATCCAATCTGTGTCACAATCCTTAATAATCTCTCTAACCTCATTTTACAGTAACCTAATCCCATCATTTTCTGTCAGACCATACTTTTGCCAAACCTACAATACAACATATCATATGATTTCCTTATCTCTTGCGCTTTGACTTCAGGGATGTTACTGATTGAGAGTTGCTGTGCCAGTTTCTCTTCCTTTGGTTGATGAACCAATTGTTTATTTGTTTCAGCTGCAACCCCGTCTCCTCCACCAGCTTCGCCTTGTCGTCTTCCTGCAATCGCAAAGGAAAGACGAGATGTTGTAGAGATTCCAACTTCAAAACTCTTTGTTTCCAAATGAAATGGTTGGGTTTGGTTTTTTCCTTACCGTTGGGTATGGCCACTTGGAATGCTGCTGCCACCAGTTCTTCAATACTGTGGTTGTATCACCAGGCAACTTCCCTGCCCTTCTTTTTCTCAGTATCTCCTCTCTCACGTCCTCAATTCTTGACTTGAATCCCTGCAACCAAAATACCATCACGTTCTTGACCCCTTCTAAATCCCAAACAAACCATCCCTTCATTTGCAAGACCATATAAAAGGGACCTGTTTTAGCTCAATCTTCAATTCTTGTCGAACCCTCTCCATCAACGACCTTTCCGATTCGGTTGGAAGCAGCGGTCCAAACCCCATCATGTCGTGTGCATCACCACCAGATTGATCAAGCGAAAACTCCATGGGAACGTCGTCATCGTCGTCTGACATCGTTGCACCGCTTCCTTCACCAAGGCTCACTCCTAAACGCCATGTTAAATTAGCATACAAAGTTGGTAAATTAGCACATCTTTCCATGTTTGGTAATGGGAAATGCATCAAATGTTCAACAAAAGCAAAAGATATAAACTACTTTGACGGTGCCAATAATTAAGGTTCCATCCTACAACTAACTGTGCTTAAAGGATGTCATTATATTTTTAACAACCTCTTCCCCCACAAGACTGGAATTGACATTAAAAGCCACACATTATTGGTCATGTTAAATCGAGGGCGTGACAATTCAAAACCACCCCAATTTCTTGAATAAGATGACAATTTTAGATATTAATATGCACGCTACTACAACGAGCAAAAGATGGATAATGAAAGACTTTACAGTAAAAGAAAAACCCAGCAGAGATTAAATTAAACAAAGCATTTTTAAGTTTCTTGTATAGTAGATTACAGACAAGAAAGAGAGAATTTGAATCTCCATTTAAAAAAAGACACTAATATCTAAACATTTTGAATGATGATAATAACTTGTTTGACTTGCTTACCCATTGTTATGCAGTGTTATTCTCTTTTAACGGATCCAAATTTAGTAGACCAAAAAAGCTGCATAAAGTGCAGGCATTTAGTTTTGTTAAGGGCTGTCAGGATGAGTCTCCAAGGTTCTTTAGGCGGCCTAGGGTCCTTGTAAATAAAAGTTTATCTTTGCACACAAGACCCTACACCACAGCCCCTTAGGTGCTCAGCAGCGGCCATTGGCAGGCACAGTAATGAATAGTTTCTGTGCATTCTACAAATGCTAGGGTTCAAAAGAGAGACACAGAAAGCAGAATATAACTGATCATGAACTCCATGCTGGTTTAGAAATTGAGAATGTAGGGACCAGTGTGGTTGTAGGTGGGCAGCTCTAAAACTGGCAAACCAATCAATAAGCAACAGATTACTTTATTATAATATGTCTGTCTGCCTAATTTCTTTAACCCCCCAATCACCAGATGGTTTGTTAATCATATAACTAAAAAGATTTGTCTTCTTTTTCAAAAGTTTCTTATCCTCAGAAATATTATGCAAGCTTGAATGACAATGATCGGTTGGTGATTAAGGTAATGTCATCATATAGGTTAAATATAGAGGAAATGGAGGAGCTTAGGTTCATGTATTATCCATCCTTGGAAAGCAAAAAGATGAATAACTATATAATAATAAGAGGAATATTATTGTTGTTTAGAGTGGAACAAGTATTGGGAGGGCAAGCAAGCATCGGTTGGTGTCCCATATTGGTGGTACCCTCACCGAACCCAACAGACCAATCCTTTTCCCAACTACAATCTTGGTATTCAGAAGTAGGCCCTTTTGCACCCACTTCCATGCCTGCCTTCAACTCCAAACCCCATGCCCTTTTAAATTACTCCCTTTTTGCCTTTTTTTTAGTTTGATATGGTGCAGTGATTTCGACCTCCGATCTCCATATACCTCAACTACTTGATACTCCTCTTTATGTTGTTTTCCTATCTCTCCGAATGGATCAATTTTTTTTAGATCAATAAACATCATGCATACTGTTCTATGTCAAGGTTTTCACATTCAAAGTTGGAAACAAAATCATGGGTGTGTTTTGGAGGAATTGACGTGAGATACCTGTAAGAGCTTGTAGAGTATTTTCAATTTCACGGCATGCCATAACAGCTTCCACTGCGTGAACCCTCACATGTTGCTGAAGCTGGTCTTTAAAAGAGCACAAAACGATCATATACTGCGCCTGAAGAAAAAAGAAAAGCATCACAAAATGAAACCAAACTCAACCAATATTTAAGTTAAACAAAAAGTGAAAAAACTGACAAGGAAATTGTCGAGTTCTTGGCGCTCGTGAGGCGATAAGGAATGGGCATGTTGGTGATGCTGCTGAGAGGCATAAGATCGCAAAACGTGGTGCGATTGAGCCAACTGAGCGTCGATGATTGGAAGCTGGTCAATCGGAGTAGCAACACGAAGACAAGCAACATGTGCGGCTAAAAGCTGCTCATAGAGCGGATGAGTAGCAATCTCAGCCTTGAGTTGGGCGTTGTCGCCGGAGATGGAAACGTCGCCGCTTAAGGCAGCAGTAGAGGCGGCGGCGGCAGCAGCAGCAGCAGCAGTCATCATTCCCAACCCAGGTTCTTGCATTTGAAACTGGAAAGAGAGAAGGACGGAAGGAAGAAGAGGTGAGGGTGTTTTGATTGAAGAAGAAGAAGAAGAAGAAGAAAAAGGGTTTTGTGATTGAAAATGGTGATGGAGAAGGGAGAGTTTTGTAGGAAGGAGAGAGTGAAGGAGGTATATAGGGATCCGAGACACGAAACTTTCTGCACCACTTCTGAGAATTTCAGAAAAATTTACAAACAGAGAAAAAAGAAGAAAGAAAGAAGAAGAAGAAGAAGAAGAAGAGGGAGAGAGAATTTGTTTTGTATTAGAGACCAAAGGGGGGATTCATAAAAAGAGGGGCTACGGAATCATTACTAAGAAAGGGAGATGGAACCAAATATTTCAATTTAAATTATAAATAAATAAAAAATTAAAAAAAAAAAAGATAAAGCTGCCCGCACCCTGACACATTTCAATTCCTTTTTTTCTTTTTTGAGTTTGGTTCTTTAATTTCTTTTTTTTTTTTTTTTTTTTTTTTTTTTTTTGGATTTTGATTAATTAATTAGGTTCGGTTTCGGGAAGATCAGATATTCAAAAGAAAACACCTAAAAATTGCCAAACCAATTGCATAATAACACATGTTTTTTCTCCCACATAAATATTAAAAAATCATATTTGTTTTGTATGCTTTTTTTTTTTTATCTTAACTTATAATGAGACGTCTTTTTATGGATAATTTGTTTTTAAATTCAATAAATATGATGATAATTGGAGAATTTATATATATATTTGAATAAATAATATGGAATAATAGGTAAAGAAAAATAAATGGAAATTTAAGTATGATTTAAGGAAAATAAGGGTGAGAGTTGAGCTGTCACGGTTGTGCATGCTTCAAGCTCTTTACTTTATACTTTTTTTTCTCCATTTTCCGCGTTTTTATTTTTAATAAAATAAATGTATTTTTATTTATTATGTATATATAATATGGTTTTTGGAAAATTAAGAATTAAGGAAGCGGTTGGTTACACACAAAATGACCCCATACCAACTCCTGTTGGGGCGTTTACGCGCCAAGTTGGTATCGGAGGGTGGACCCCACCTCCTTCAACAACCGAATTTTCGGGTGTCTTCATTTCATGGGATCATCGTGGCCGTTGGATCAACTCCCATCCCATCCCCTGCTCTTTATTTTGTTTTATTTTATATATTTTTGTGATGGTGTGATGGAGTATCAATTGGGCAAATCGGATGGGATATGTTAGTTGTGATGTTTTCTTTTAAATAATACATATATAATTTTTTTTTTTTTTTGTTAATATTCTTTCCTCTTAAATATTTGAAAAATTATCAAATTAAGTCTAGGTTTTAAAAAATATATATATGTCCCAATTTACAAAACATGCCGTTAAATTGTTGTTTTATTGATAAATTTGGATATATAACACAAAGTTGAAAAAAAATAAATTTTATTATTAAATACATCGAATTATACTAATTAAACGAATAATGGTGACGGGTCATGTTAGAGAAAAAAAAAAGTGAAACGAATAATTAAATATTTCTAAGATATATATATTTATATTTTATTACATTCAAATGATTTTATATCGTTTTAGTGACGATTCAATTAATTTGAGATCGGGTGATACGGCTTTGCTTTTAAAAATATTTTAGATTAGGAACGCGTGCTACGGCTTTGACTTTAGGAACCCAAATTTAAATTCGACCAACCTCCAACATTTTCGTCATAATAATTTATTTTTTTTATTCTTTTATATTAACCTTCACAAACATTACTTTTAATTTTAATTTTGGTGTCTACTTTTTGGTTGGGATTGAATGAACAAAAAAAGATTATATTGATTGAAAAAATAATTGAAAATAATAATAATAATAATAATAAGAGTATTAAACCAAATAAATTGTAAAAAGGGAAAGAAGCCAAAAGTAGAAAGAAAGAAAAAGCTTAGAATTGTTTTAAAAAAGATGAAAGAATAAAGAGGGGAAAATACCGTAAAGGTTCGTCCATATATATTGGATGATAATATTATAATATTTGAAAATTACTTTTATTTATTACAAAAAGCTATATGTACCCTTACTGGGAATCTGATTTAATTTCAAATATACAAAATAAATAAATAAAAAAGCCACACAATTGGTTAAGTAAATTTTGTTATAATTTTTTAAAAAAGGTGACATTTGTAGTAGTCAACCAATTTAATACTTGTCTCCCTCAAATATATTAATGATATGAGTTTTAAATTTGGTGGGCAAGTAAAGAGGGATCTAAATTGAAATTCAATTTTGGTTAAACTAAGAAATCGTGTAATTTAAATAGTTAAGATGATAAAATATTAAGTAAATAGAGTTGAGACATATTTGATGTTGAATAAAATGTATAATGTTTGTAATTAATTTCGGGTATAATAAGGTTTTGTCCAACGAGTAATAGTGAGAATTATTGGGGAGGGGGGGGGTATTTCCAAGCTTTGAAAATGACGGCTTTGATATTCCGGTGGTGAGTTTTGAGCCGTCCGATGTCATCGATTGCGTGGAAGTATAAATAAATAAATAAAAAAATAATATGGTGGGTGGTGGAGGTGGCGGCAAGTAGTGGGTGGGGTCTACTTCACAGCTGTTGCTCTTTTGTCGTGTACTCGACGTTCCTCCAGACAGTGACGCGCGTTGCTGTGGTCCCCACTTTTTTAAGATTTATAAAATACTAATTAATTAATCAAATATTCAAAAAAGAAAGAAAAATAAAAGTGAGGGGTTTAAGGGAAATTTGGACGAGAGAGAGAGAGAAAGAATAGAGAGTTGTCAGAATCAGAGAGTGGGATCCACACCATCCCTGAGCTATCGTTTTCTTTGTTTCATCCGCTGCTTATGATTTTTTTTTGTCCTTTGTTTTTCTCTTGCATTTCTTTTATCAATGTTCAAAAGTCAATCCCTTGGTTAATTCAAATCGCTCATGTATATTTATGTGTATATAATCTTAAGACTGTGTTTCAAATTTATATTTCATGAAAATGTTGTAAGGTCAGCCAAAAACAATATAAAGAAATGTCATTTTTTCGGATCAGAAAAATTTTATAATCATCACCATAATCAATTCAAGTAAATATCACTCTGGATGGAATTGGGAGCTTTTCTTAAAAATAAAAATAAAAATAATTTAAAAGACATTTAAATAATTTTATTTATAACCATCGAGATTGTTCTATGAAAATATCTTGATTGTTTTTTATTTTAAAAAAAAAAAGGCATGAAATTCAAGGGTAGGAATTGAGAACTTTTCTAACGCATAAAGAATCAAACTAGAAATATTTATAAAAAGAAAAAACAAAAATAAAAATATGGAAAACCCATCAAATTTGTATCTCAGTTTCAGTACATAGAAGGTGACGAACAAATAAGTGGGTGGGCTATGGTAACAGTTAGATGAGTAGTGGGATTTTATGAAAAAGGAAAAAAAAAAGAAAAGAAAAAAAAAGGAGCAACAATCCAACCGCCCACGCATCACTTTGAATCACGAATACGTCTGTTTGTTCCCACATCCAAACTGCCGACGACCCTATTAAGAATCCCATGCCCCACATTTGGGCCTTCTAATTCTCTGAAGGCCCAATTTCACAAGCCCTAAATGTCTTGTGGGCCGGGCTTTCATTCACACACACAAGTAACTAGTAAAACCCCAAAATTTATGATCTCTCCGTCTCAGATCTTAATATTCAGAAGAAAAAGATTTGAAGAGCCTAAAGAAATGGGAGTGGGGAAATATATAAATATATATACAAAATGGAAAACTGTATCCAAACTCTCATAAAGGAATTAGGTTAGTCAACAGCATGTGGTGATATATGCTGTTAAGAAGACAACAAACAAACAATTTACAGGGAACAAAATTTAAATAAAATTAAATAAAAATGATTTTCTATGGATTCTGCAAAGCCAAAATTCACATCACACTGCACTTTTCCTTCGGTTTTGCGTCAGTCCTCGCGGAAGAAGATGGCGGGGTTTTTCCACTACTTTTAGACACCTGCAAAATGCAACCCCCTGCCTATTTTAAGTATTCCGGAAATGGGGTGGTTTATAAATATATAGACCTAAATTAAATATGCCTTTCTCTTTTGACTAATATATATTAAAGAAAAACAATTAGACTGATAGTTTATGTACAAAGTTATCTTACATCAGTTTAGTTTGGTTATATCAAATGGGTCAAACATCTTTTAAACATAAATTGGAAGTTAAGAGCATTGATGGACAATGTTAAAGTTTAGAGACCTATCAAATATTTATTAAAGTTTCTATACCTATTAGACATAATTTTGAAAATTAAACTAAATTGTAATTTAGCCTAGCATTTATTTTTTGGGAGTTTTCTTCACATGCTTGAAAACGTGAAGCAAATGCAGAAATAAATAAAACCACAACTATGGAAATCAGAAATCATAGGTGGCTAGGTCCAGATGAATTATGTCATAAAAAATAAAAAATTGATACTGAGGATCTATAGCATGAAGAGAAAGTACAAGGCCTGCAACAAGAACAACATACCTGAGGACCCACGACCAGCCTTGAACTGCCGCCAGTAGATGGCTGCTGCACATTTTGCCGCTGTGGTTGTTGTTCAAACTCCTGTTGTTGCAGGGCTATTGCTAATTGCAGGTCAGAACTGCAAAAATTTAAATACCATTGTGATCATCAGCAATCAGCTCTAGTCTGCAAAACATATCCACTAGAATTTTAAATTAATAACTGACAATGAATTTGGCCAGTACTTGGAGTTTTAAGTGAATGTCTAAAACGCTGGAGTGTTTTTTCTCTTTGACAAGAACAATTAGGTATTTAAATAAACTCCAGCTATCCAAATTATTATATGGTTCGGGAATGAAATCATGCAAGGATTGGGGGGGCAGGAATCACTTGTTTAGTTCCCTGAGAGATAAGCTCCCAACCAATGCGAATAAACACAAACATAAGAAAATATGTACTAGAAAAATAGCAATAACAAGATAGGAAGTGTTTTGCAGCATTCCTTGCATGCTTTCGTAAAAAGAGTAATATACTAAAAGTAACGAGATAGAAAGTTACTTCAAATCCAATCCGGCATGTTTGGTGGCATCAATGCTTGCAAGATAATCCTGCAGCATGTACAAAATAGTCTTGGTAAATTGCTAAAGAAAAATATATCAGGGCAGTAAAAAATTGTTCAAATATATATATAACACAAACCGCGGTGCTTGCCATGGCATTATGTTCATCCCAAGATTCATTAGAATGACTTTCTACTTTGAATTCTTTGAAATTACCCGTCATAAATAAAGTATCTCCATTCACCTGCAAAATATTTGAAGTTATAAGTTGGATAGAATAATTAACAAACTGCATAAAAGCAAAGTTCCGCTAGTACAATTGCAGGGCATGATTTGAGTTTAAGATTAGCTAAGAGAAATATCAAGGTGAACATATTAAAGACGTTTCAAATGTATTAAACTATCATCTATGTGAGAGGCCTCCAGTGGCTAAGGAGAATGCTAGGAAAGGAGGAAGAGTGGATTTGAGAAATTCTTCATGTGAAAGTTAGTAATGTGTTGGGCCTGCCTGTGGGTCCTAGGTTAGTTGGGATGACTATTTGGAGTATTTTGTTGAGGACATCCTTTTGGCATTAGTCTCGTGAACAGAGGGTGGAGAGCTACTGAGCACTTGAATCCTCCCTTGAACCGAAGTAAAATTTACTATTTCAATAATTGTCAGAAAATCTTCTATCATGTTGCTATGATGTCTATTACTATTCTTTTAAGCAAAATTATTATTATTATTATTATTATTATATATTTTTAATGAAGTGCCCCACTATAAGTTATTTATGCTCATATAGAGAAAGTTCATTGAGAAGATTTACCTCATTTAGCTTTTCCCACACCAAATCAGGTTGATGAATGTAACCTTGGTCTGTAGCTAAGAGATAAAGCTGGCCATCAAGCTGAAGATGAGATGAGAAAAAATTGGTATTTATTGTTCAACTATAAGTATTTGGTCAGCAAAACCCACCATGGTCCAACTATAAGTAAAGCTGAAACCCACCAATGGTCCACGGCTCTGGCAGTCAAAAAAAAGAAAAAAGAAAACATGGTTCAATTTCAATTCTCGCTGACCTTAAACATGGTGCTGAAGTGATTATTCCGGAAAAAAACACAAAGTTCACGCTCTTTAAGTCCATCTTGTAAGGAGAAGAGGCTGCAAAAGAAATAACAACATGAGGCTCTACACAATACCAGTGAAATTAAACAAAAGTGTCCAGCAGAGAAATTGAGAACGATAGGCAAGAACCAACCCATAAAAAGTTAGCTGACTTGCATTGTTCTTTAAGAAATTCCTGATCAGCTCCCCTGATAACAATTAAGAGGCTTTTCCTGATAAGTTTTAAGGCAATAAATACAATATTGGCAAGTGGAAACATCATTAACCTTTATGATACAAATCACTTCTACCTTGTTTTGGACTAATTTCATCCTTTGCCGGTACATTTGGGAAATTTATTGAGCTTCCACAACCTTGTTCTGCAAGAACCACTTCACCTTCATATACAGGCTCTTGAGCTGCAAGAACCACACTTCGTGCATCCAATATACATTCCTCTCCTTCATACATGGGCTCACTACCAACAGTTGAAGTCAAACCGCCAGGTACATCAACGCATTGAATTTTACCATCTGCTGAATCTGTACAGGTAACAGATGAAGATAGGCCTAATAGTTCACTTGAGTCTTCCTTATCTACCGGTTTATGATCGACTGATTCAAAAGGAGCTGGCATATCATTCTTGTGAGAAATATCGTCAGTATTCTCATTCACCAATGAACTCTCTCTTCCAGAAATGGGATCAGTCTCAATTAATGTTTCATGATTGTCCAACATGTCAGGGCAAATCTTATGCCCTTCAGACTCAACAGTCTCAAGGGGCTTTCCCACATCAGCCTTCAACGGTGAAGAGCTTACTTGCTCCTGTGATACGCCTTCATCATCACTCTTGCTCAAAGAGGTTCTGCAAGAATCTTCGATGGATAAACTGGGCTGCTGGTTAAGATTATTTCCTGCAGCACAAATGTCTTTTATTATGGCCTTCTCCACGGCATCTATGATTGAAACCTTTTCAGGAGATGGTTCCTCATCCAATTTGGTGGCATTAGTGTCCCCCACGGAATCGACAACACCATGATTATCCATTGAGATTGGTGTTACAGATTCAGACAATTTCAAGGCTCTCAACAACTCTGCCTCTTCTTCAAGATCCCCTTTTCTCATTCGTTGCTCATCAGAGACTGAACGAGGTGATTCATCAAATGAACAATTTTTTGAAAGACTTGGAGATGGTACTCCAAGCGTTGCTGTTGTTGCAGCTACAAAATCAATACAATCATCTTCAGGATTATTACTACATTGATCCTCCATGTGCTGTGTTTCCAGAGCAACAAGCTCCTCCATAATAGCGTTGTAGGATTTGGAACCAATTGCACTAGCAGTATCATGATCCTGCACACAGAAAGAACAGTAGGAAACGAAGTATATCCTTGAATTTAAGTAGGAAGGTCAAACCAAATGGCGGAATAAAGATAGAGCTCTATTCCCACTATCAATAAAGGGTGGTCCGTAAACTTTTTCAATATATATATTTGAGTTTTAAAAATTGTAACAAATATATCTTTGTACCAACTGCCAACAAGTTCTAGGGTGGTGGCATATTAAGAAATAACAGCCTAGTAGGTAGCCTTGGAGAATCCAACATAGTTCTTTAGTGATCAAGTTCAGAGGATCCAAGGGACCAAAAGCCCTGTAGGCTACATTGCAGACATCTTGAATATCAGTCCAATGTTTACAACAATGGCTTCATTATCAGTCCAAGCCTACCACAAAACCTTCATTACCTGCACTTCTATTTATTAAACATCTCCCCTAATTCTGTAATAATTCAACCATGGCAACCAGAGTTTGACCAACAAAAATGGATTTTACCAAGAGATTTAAGATCCCTAATATAAAACCTTTTTTCTTTTTAAGTCATGAAGGAACCAAATATATAAATAGACTTTCAAGACATTGATAAAGTCACATGCCTACAACTTGAGAATAGGAAGAATGAAAATCAACATAGAGCACAAGAAACTCTATAGTATTGTTAATTTAATTTATCTTAGTAATTAGAAAGAAAGTATATAAGAACCTGAGGATCAACTATCCAACCATGATATAGAGGAATATCCAACAAATCAAAAATGGCGCATTCTGGAGTGAATTCAAAATCATCAATCCTGCAAGTACAACATTAAACTTAGTTCAGAAAAAGACAAGAAAACAAAAGGACTAGGAGAGGACTAAAGCTTATACCTACCTCCTAAACCTAATATTTACATCTATCCCTGTTGCTAGCCGTGGTAGCAGATCAATAGCATCAGCAATGTTCTGTTGTTGATTCTCAACAAAACCAGCATCTTTGTTCTGTTACCCAAAAAGAGTTTATATAAGAACTGAATAAGAAGAAAATGGGGTGAGAGAAATCTTTCAAAGAGTATAGAGAAGAAAACTATTTACATCAACATTACTATTTGAATCAATCAACCGTTCAGCGACCAGAGACAACAATTTCTCCTGCGATACTTCTGTTGCATCTGGACCCAAATTTAAGTTGTTCCGCAACAAGAGAACATTGCCTGCAACAGCCCCAACGTGAATAACCGAAGATGGATTTTTACTAGTCTAACAAAAAAAAAAACAACAGAAGACACCAAATAGTGTAAAAATAAAAGCATCTTAATAGAATGAGCATCCTTAGGTAACTGAATATTGCTATGAAACTAGTTTGTTTCAGTTTTCATCAATCTTCAGGTAGCTAACAACTTTGGAATTCTAATATCTATTGCTTGTAATACATCCAAGCCAGTAGCAAAAACAACCAAACTCAACATAAAAAAAAAAAGGTGCACAATATTCTGATAAGCCAGGCACAGCACATTGCACATATAATATTATAATGCATAATTTATATTTATGGAAAAGTAAGCTATTTATTCATTTTTAGAGATTCTAGAGTCATAATACGACTTCCTATTCTACTGAAAATAAAATCTATAAATGCAAGAGTAGAAATAATTCATTCAGAATGTTTGAAACAAGAGAAATCTATGGTGAGATTTTAGAAGATCAACAGCTGGGAGTTCAAAACAGATCACAGATCCTAATGGGCTCCAACATCTACCGACCCCCTCCTTTAGATTACTAGTAGCTTGAAGACAGCTCACTAGAGCCAGTGTAATTAACTGGTTTTTTTTTTTTTTTTTAAAGACATGAGTGGAGTTTTTTCCTCAGCCTATAAATATGGCTGCACTGTATATTTTATCACAATTAATGAGAAAAGGGTTCGATGGTTTTCTCCTTCATTTTTTTTATTGTTCTCTTCCTTTAAGAAGCAATTATAATTTGAAAACGTTGAGAGTATTGTTTGTCCCTAACTCCTGTTAATAACTAGTTAATTGTACAGTAAGCTACAGAGTTTGATCAATTTTGTTGTATTGGTTTAGTCTGTTAACAGCACTAAGCTTTGTTTATTAAAAGCTTAGTCTACCCTTGTATTGTGCACTTGTGGTTGCTTAATAAAATAGACTCAAGTATTACATCAGATAGAATAAGTCTAGTTGTGTGGGCAATAGTTTACAAACCAGAAATTGAGAGGACAAAAGTAAAATGCCGAAGATACAGATCATTTACCCTCGTGTTTATGATCTGATAAGTCTAGTTGTGTGGGCGATTTCCAATATTTGTTAAAATTCTATTCGTATAGAGAGAAAGAATAAAAGGCTAGAATAAAATGGGAAGATTCTATGCGGTATCCTGAGGTTATTGTTTAAAAGAAAGCTAATGATCATACAAAGTAAAATGGGAACTTCTCGTGGATCAAAAGAATATCATACAAAATAATAATATTAATAAAAATAAAAATTCCAATGATCTAAAGAAAGATAGAAAAAATCCTAAATACATTCATTTCAAATCTGTCTCGTTCAGAAATAGTTAAAAAAAAACTTTAAGTCATCTACCCATGAACGTTTTTGGAAAAGGTTGAAGGAAAACTGAAGTTAACTCCTAAAATATGGAAGAAGTGTGGGTCTGTTAGGACACTCCGGTCACCAAAATATTGAAGATGCTAAGTAATCAGGAAACGGGAAAGAGAGTGAGAGTAATAAACCCTAAAATGGCCATTACTATTCAATTTCTAAATAAATCAATAGGCAGAGTGAATAAATGAAAAACAATCATACTACAGACGACTGAACGTTCGATCACCATTGACAAAAACATATTCCATAAGAGAATTTAGCATTGGCACAGACGGACTCGTTACGGCCCTCAAACATTCCGCGATCAGATAAGCACAAGTAAAACAACAGAAGAAGAACATAAATTCAACTCCAAATCTCCAATCCAATATGCGACTAATCCACCAAAAACCACCCGCCCACGCGATTACCTACTCTACCGGAATCAAATTCAAACAAGCAACAACAGGCGTCCGAATAGTCTCACGTAAAGGAAGGAAAAATGTGGCCAGAGCAGAAAACGATAGCAATCAAGAGTGAAACCCTAACATGCGGAAGATAGATAGATAGACAGAGATAGGGAGAGAGATGATTACATATGGCGAGGAGAGGGCATGGACCATTATCGTTCTGGAGAACAATAGGCGTAGAGCGGCCAAGAAATTGAATAGTTTTGGTCTTGTATAGGCATTCATTTTCCTTTTCCTTGGGCGGCTGCTGTTGCTGTTGTTCCAGGGGTGGATTTGGAGGGTCTTCAGAGGAAGAAGGCGACGCCATGAGCGATCTCTTAGGAATTGCAACCCCGTAGTTGCTCACTGTGTTTTATACACACAAATGGTAAAAGGAAAGAAATGAGAGAAAGGATTTGAGAATGTGGATTTAATTGCAATCCCTTCTTCATTTACTTCTCCTTGTTAAATTACGCGTTATTGCTTATTTTATAATTACAATAAATAAATAACCGAAACTTATATTACATCAAACTTAAGACGGTGAGTAATTTAATATTTGTTGAGGAAAGTTTTGTTTGCCATATCTAAAAAAAAAATATGTCTACAAAATAATATCTGGGTTAGAATTGCAATCATAATTTTATATAAATAAAATATTTTAAACAATTTTATTACCTTTATATTAAAATAATTTTAACTCATTAAATTTTAATTTAATTATCATTCACATACTTTTAAAGTAATAAATTTTAATAAATTATCCTTAAATAAATTAATTTAATAAAATTATATAAACTTTTTGTTTGGTCTTTGTTTTGTTTGTCGTGAATTTTCCTTAAATCTAAATAATATTTTAATTATTTAGTTTACTGGTCTAGAATGTAATTTATCTCTAGCTCGTCATTAAAAGTATATTTTATAATTATAATTTAATTTTATTATTCTTTAAAATACATGCAATAATATATTTTTACATCTTAAATTTTTATAACCTTTAACAAACTAAAGCGAACATGGATTCGATGATGGCCCGATTAAAAAAAAAAAAATGCATCTCTTACACGAAGGTTAGGGGTTGGATTGTAATTGTGCACCAACTTACTTCAAGAAATTAATATGAATACTTCCTTGTTAAGAAATTGTTTATTACTTTTGACTACCTAATTTGCAATTACCTTATTTATCCTTTTTGGAATTTGTGTTCTACCATTTTAAAATAAAATGTAGTTGTTTTTTAAGATCATTTTTTTAGCTAAACAATTGCATTTTTAATTATAATTCTTACTATGTTGTCTTCTTCTTTTAAAAAATATAATATTTTTTTAATTAACCTATAGTTATTTGATTTCTTAGAGTTGAAATTAAAAAATAAATTATCAATTGAAGAAGCCAAATAAAGACGAGCTAGCTAGCTAGCTTGACTTATTGTTTCAAATTGTATCATGAATGCAGTCTAGGGGTTGGATTGTAATTTCACACCAACCTACTTCAAGAAATATTGATCCATTTTCCAGAAAAAATACATAAATATTCATACTTCCTTATTAAGAAATTGAATACTGCTGCATATTTCTCTCTTTATTTTCATTATTATTTTTTTTAAATTGTGATGTACCATTTAAAACGCTGTTTCTTCACAACCACCCACAAATTATATTTTTCAAAATTCCATTTAATTGTATCTCATAATTATTTCTCTCTTAAAAATATATATTATCATTTCTCATACAACTCTAAATTTATATGTTTCTTAATAAATTTGATTGCTCCAAAGGATTTATTTGTGATATATTTATCCGCATCTGGTTTAATTATTAAAATTATTAAATTAAACTTTTTATTTATAAAATATAATAAGGTAGGAACGAGCATTAAAAAGCTAGAAGCTTGAGAGAAACAAGTATAATACTTTTAAGTAATAATTAGTTGAGTAATGTTTGAATTAACGATAAATAATTCGACATTTAAATTATTTTTTATAGAATATCCAATGTAGATTATTAATTAAAAGAAATTACACGAAAATATTCCATTAATTAAATTCGAACACCAACTATCTTTATTAAAGGAAACTTTGGATGCACCTTTTATTTTTTTTTTTGTTGGTCCTTTTTTGTTCACAGTTTGTAAGAATGTTTTGAGTAATTTGATTTACATAATTAAAAACGTATTTGAAAAATAGTTTAAAAGGTAAAAAATTTATTTGAAGGCGACCATTTCTTCTAATTTAGGAGGCAGTCCTCGGATTTAAGTTAAATTAGCATATGAACCCCAATAAAACAAACAAAATTTGGAAATGGCAAATATTGGAAATTGTTCTCCCTAGATTATTCACTTGCCAATAAAAAGAAATACAAAAATGAAAAGACTCACCAATCAAGGAGGAAGAGGCACGTGACATAGTAGGACGATGTTCCCGACGGACGACGTGGATGCATCCCGTTGGTCCAGCTCAGAACCGAATCGTACGGAACAATAAAACCCATCAAAATTTTAACGTACGGAGCAACATTTGTTTAAACCCTCAAACGAAACAGCTTTTACGGTGCTCCAAATTTTAGCTGCAACCAAAACCCAACTGAAAAAATCTTCCCTTCTCTAAAACGGGCTTCTTAAGTCTAACCGGCAACCGACAGGAATGTTTGGTTGCTTCGCCATCAAATGCCTCCTTTGCCTCTCTAAGGGTCACCGCCATAAGAGGTTGTCAGTCACTTTGGCTACGTGTCGCCACGTGAGCTGGTGGCACACTAACCCTTGTGCACCCAGATGTGAGGGAAAAAGGAAAGGAATGAAAGGAGAGTAAAAGGGGAAGCATGGAAATGGGTTGCATTTTATTCTGTTTGGTTTCTTTTTTTGGGAGGTTTATATTTTGTTTCCTGAGATTTCCCGAAAAAGAAAGAGATCAGGTTCTTCATCACTTCAAATTCTCTTTCCTTCTAAGCCTTTTTTCTTCTTCTTCTTCTTCTTCATCTTCTCTTACATTTCTAGGGTTCTTCCAAGCTAAACTCATCCTCCACTACATTCTTCTCCACAAGAAATCAAACCATTACTTCAATCCCTTTCTTTTCTCTCTTTTCATATCTCAAAAAACCCACCACTTTCAGAGGTGAGCCTTGTAAAAATTTGATTTTTGATCCATTTATCCAAATGGGGTTTCATTAAATTCTGTTTTGATTTCTGGGTTTTGATCAATTTTGTATTTTTCGTGAGATTTTTGTCCAAATCTGACCTTTGTTGTTGAAAAAGGAAGCATTTTTGTGAGAAAGTAAAGGAAAAGAAAAATGGTGAGGGGAAAAACTCAAATGAAGCGCATAGAGAATGCTACAAGCCGGCAAGTGACCTTCTCAAAGCGGAGAAATGGGCTGCTGAAGAAGGCCTTTGAGCTATCAGTTCTTTGTGATGCTGAAGTTGCTCTTATCATTTTCTCTCCAAGAGGCAAACTTTATGAGTTTTCAAATTGCAGGTACTTTTTTTCTTCCTTTATTTACAAAAACCTCTCTTCAAATCTCTCAAATCACCGTCCTTTTGGGGTTAATTCTTAATTAACTTATGTGTTTGTTTGTTTTCTTTTGGGCACTGTCTATTTCCCTTGGCTCTTCTATTTCTTTCTCTCTTTGCAATCAAATTAGTACTGCCGTCCTTCTCTTATTTACCTAACCCCAACAAGATTTGCATTAATGGGTCACTGCCTTAAACTCATTTCAAATCTTTTTTACTGTTCTTCCTGATCTAGGGCTTGTCTGGGGACTACATTATTTTGTTTGTTTCTTCTTGAGTAATTGAGGATCACTTTGTAAATTTGTTTTTCAACAATTTTTAAAAATAAATTTTGTATATTTTCAATGTATGTTCATAATATTTCATGTTATAAACTTATTCTAGTTTTGTTGTATTTAACTGAAGCATAATAATAATAATAATCATAAGGCTTAGAATCAAAAGTAGTCCTTAAAAGGAATGAAATTTCTCTATCTCCAAGGTCATTCTCAGGCTTTGTAGATGAACAAAAAAAAATAAAATAAAATAAAATAATTTAAGCAAATGCTAGGCTATCCAAAAATAGGAAGCTATAAGAACTTTAATAGGGACATGATTAAGAACATTTAGCTTCAGAATCCAATGGGAGATCAAATTTCACGATGCCCCATTTGGTTATTTAATTCCACGCATGGCTTTGAAGGCCATATCCCAATGAACATGGGAAATCTTGGTCTTCATTTTAAACTAACCCTTTGATTAAAGTTCCAATCTTTCCAATGAACAAAGGTTGAATGTTGTAATTGGATTAAAATTGGATTAAAATGAGTAATTAATATTAAGTTCTAAGTTTGAATGTGGAGTTAATTTTGTTGTTGGGATGGAGATGTTTCAGTATGAACAAGACAATTGATCGGTATCAGAACAGAACCAAAGAAATTATGTGTACAAACAACCAAGGTTTAGAAGATGTGCAGGTTGGTTGATTCTAATACACATTCATGTTTGTGGTTCCTTATAAGCATCGAAAATCAAACAGAAACAAAAACATATCTGTTTTGTTTTTTTTTTTATTATTATTTTTATTTATGTTTCATGTGTTTGAATTATCTGACGAACTGATGAATTTGTTTGGATTGAAAGTTGGAGAAGGAATTTGACTCATTTACCATGACTAAGAAGTTACAGCACCTTGAAGTTTGTAAAAGGTTTGAGATTATTTTGAAGAAAAAAAAAAAAAATTCTCTCCTATTTTCTTACATATTTATTAATCTACAAACATGCTGAAGCTCTCATGAAATAGTACAGAAAATTAATGGGAGATGGCTTGGATTTGTGCTCCATGGAAGAGTTACAGCAGCTTGAAAGGCAAATTGAAAGAAGCTTAACAAAAATTAGGTCAAGAAAGGTACATTCATGTCTCAGATTCTAAAACATTTCCCCTTTTTAGATTTGTTCTTATTTTGTTTCAATTTCAGTATCAATTACTGAAGGAAGAAATTACGAAGCTGAAGGAAGAGGTAATTTTCATAACATTATTTACATAAATGAATTAAAACTATTGGTGATTTGAATTTTGATTTGGTGAATAGGAGAAAATGTTGCTGGAAGAAAATGCAGCTCTCCTGAAGAAGGTTAAGCATTCTTTTTTGTTTTGATTAATGTCAATTTCCTTACAACTGTTCCTCGTACAAATCCATAAAATTCAAACAATAAAATGAATGTTTTTTCAGGTTGGAAGTGAATGGAACCGCCAAGAAGAGGCCATGGATGTTGAGACCCAACTGTTCATAGGGCCATCAGACAGAAGAGGTGGCAGTGGCTTCCTGTGTAGATATCTTCATAATCAACCCACTTAATAAAGACACAAGCTTTGTGTTGAACCCCAAAAAAAGGTGAGTTTTTTACATGCAGTATTAACACTAAAAGTGAAACCAAAAAAATTGGTTTCTGATAAAATGTTTGATTAAATACTGTTACGAGGAATCAAACTATCTGTATATTTAGGAAGCGTTCCTTGTCGGATAATGTTGTTTTCTACTTGGTTTTTCCATGTGGTTTCACTGCATAACATGTTTGTGTTTCTCTTTTTATGGTTACTTTGCTTTAAAAAAAAATGTGGAAATTTGGTGGTTTAATGAAATCATATTAAGTTAAGTTAGGGTTATGGCCTTTTCTCTCCCATGTGCAGTATCGTACACAGAGATTGAAGCTCCCAAAAGTTGAACCCTAATTTGGAAATTAGGATTTTACCCAAAATTGGCTGTCCTTCAGATTGATTGATTTTCCCCAAATCTGGTGGGATTCATGATAATGACCTCCACCAATTAAACCCTCAAATTTCTTCTTTATAACATTAATTTTTTTTTTTTTCTTCCTTTCAAAACTATATATTATATCAGCTCAAATTTGTCTTATTACTTATAAAGCGATTTTACCCGAATTGAAAGTTACTATTTATACTAATAAATTAAGTTATTACGTTCTTTTCGATTTTAAAAAACTTCCAAATTAAATATATTTTGATTGGAGCAATTATATGTTGGGTGACCTATTAAGAATTTTCCTAAGATCGTGTTGGAAAAAGAATAAACTTCGGTTTAGATGCAAGAAATAAGATGTAAGAGAATGTAGGATCATTACGTGGTTTTCAGAATTTTAAGCAGAATTCATTATGAACGTGTTGTATAATTTTTAACTCTTCAAATTATTGTTTACCCAATGGATTTTTTTTAGTTAAATATTTAGAATTTAAAGTTTTAAATGCTAATTGATATTTTAGCTTAGAAGCAAAAATCTTTCAATTCCATCCCGTGATTAATAAATCTATAGTTTTTGGCTCATGAATAACGTTGTAAAATGCTTTGTGGTCAAGCACACTAAACAACAAAAACAGAAAGTTATAGGATAAATTGTTGTTTGTATTCATATTGTAACTCAAACTGAGCGATAGGTTGTTTCTTTTCAACAGAGGAGAAGACGAGATTTCGCATCTCAAACAACAGAAATTGACGTGACATTTTGAGTGAATAGCTTTGAGTGAACATGTTAAAATGATTCGTGTACTTGTGGAGATAATTTTATAAAAACGAAGAGTAAGTAATATGATCATGTTAGAGCGGGATGCAAAGACCATCACATATCGAATCTAAATTTTAAATAAAAAATTCAATCTTTCTCCCATCTAGCCAAAAGAGAGATATAGGTAGAAACATACAATCTTGAAAGTGGGGTAAGAATCTTATTCGTGCTTAGTTACATGTGAGATATTGAAAGGTAGACGATCCCACCATGATTTAATTTGAAATAAATTCACTTTATTGATTGTAATTTAAAATAATTATACAGGTAGGGACGTCCACGTTTAAAATGAAAAAAAAAAAAAAAAACTACATTAAAGTACTTAACAAATAAAAATATAACAAGAAACCAATGTTTTAAAATTACATTATTTATCAATACGCTTATAAAATCTTGTTTATTTCTAAACTTACAATTTTATCTAATAATTAAATTAAAGTTTTAGATTTCAATAATTAGAGATAATTCAGCTAAATAATACACATGAGAGAAAAAATAATAAAAATAAATTAGCAATTTAAGAAAACATTTGCGTACACTAAAATAGAAAAGAAATGAAAGGTTTGCGGGTAAATTAATGAAGGATTGTGATTGGAGGAAATTAAAGTCAATTATGGTAACGCTGTCGTTTAAGCAGCCGTCCACGTAAGAAGGTGGAGGAGCTGGAAGCTTACTAGAGCGCTGGGAGTGGCGTGCTTGAAGCAACCGCGAGGGGCAACGCAATTCATTTCCAACACGCTTCTAATTCTCCAAATTTCTGGATTACACCAAACCAATACACACACAAGAAAAAAGAAGCCCCTAATTTTTTTCTTTTTCTTTTTCTTTTCCTTTTTCTCCTTTTGTTTCGTAGAAGCCTTGTTTTCTGCAATAGCATTCCAGAGCTTTTCTTTTTCAACGAACCAACCCCCGACTTTCTGGACCTAATTCTGCAACCCAATCCCCAAAAGCAAACGCCATCGGAGAATCACAGAAGAACAAACAAAAATGAGGGGTTTGACGGCGAATTCTTCTGTTCTTCTTGCTCCTTCAAACCCATATCAGAATTCCTCTCTGTTTCCTTCTAAACGCAAGTCCAAGAAGAAGAACCATGCCATGGTTCCTGTATGCGAGATTTCTGCTTCTTTTCGTTTTGATTTTTGATTAAAGAATGGATTTTTGAAGATGGGTTTTGTTTTGATTTGTTGATCAGGTAGCGAGGCTGTTTGGGCCGGCCATATTTGAAGCTTCCAAGTTAAAGGTTCTGTTTTTAGGAGTGGATGAAAAGAAGCATCCTGGCAAATTTCCCAGGACTTACACGCTTACACATAGCGATATTACCTCTAAACTTACTCTCGCTATTTCTCAGACCATTAACAACTCTCAGGTAACCCCTTTTTTTTGTTCCCCCTTTTCGATTTATAGATTCCGCGAGTAATCCAGAATGAAAATTTCAACATAATATTGATACTACTAATGAAATACAAGTCGTTGAATAAATGATCCAAAACTGGCAAGCTTTACATAGATCTAACTAAGAATAAAGTAAAAAAAAAAAAAATGGTAAATTTGTGGTTTGATGGATTAAAAATGCAGCTGCAAGGATGGTATAATTGGCTACAAAGAGATGAAGTGGTGGGAGAGTGGAAGAAGGTGAAGGGAAAGATGTCGCTTCATGTTCATTGCCATATCAGCGGCGGCCATTTTCTTTTAGATCTCTGTGCTAATCTCAGATACTTCATCTTCCGCAAAGAACTCCCTGTGGTGATCTCCTATTACTTCTCTCTGTTTTCATTTTAGGTTCATTAAGGACGCACTCATTATTTTGGACATAATTGAAGTCTAGAACGGGCTGTTGGGTTCTACCGTTTTACCTTACCCCCTAATAATTGCAGGTTCTGAATGCGTTTGTCCATGGAGATGTGGACTTGTTCAACAATTACCCAGAATTACAGGACGCGTTGGTCTGGGTTTATTTCCATTCGAAGATCCCAGAATTCAACAAAGTTGAATGCTGGGGCCCACTCAAGGATCCAGCCCCACCTTCAGCTGGACTTGATGGGTCCAATTCAGATGAGCCCATATGGGATATGGGCCAAATGGAGCGGCCCAAACCTTGCCAAGAAGACTGCTCTTGTTGCTTCCCAACCATCCCTTCCATTTCATGGTCACCCAAAAATGAGTTGGAGAGTACCTGATTGATTTGGCTGGGGTTTAAGCTTAAATGTAAATACTTCACATTATATAATATAGACCTCTCGTTTGCTCCTATACTTTCACAATCATGTTTCGATTCGGTATGTTTTATAGTTTCGATTTTAATTCGTTAATCTTTGGGGTCGTTTTATCGTGTTAAATGGAGTTTTAACGAGACATTTATAATAATAATATATAACTAAATTATTTCTAAATTTCCACACTTTCTCCTTGATTTCTTATAATATTGAATAATTAAGATTTGAAACTATAATGGAAAAGAATAATACATATGTACATGAATTATACCCCAATATCTATGAATGAATCATATGAATAAATATTCTCTCCTCTCTTAAATTTACAAGTCACGGAAGTAATGATCAAAATATTGGGTGATTATTTACTAAACTATATATATATATATATATATATATATATATATATATATATATATATATTTTTTTTTTTTT